>NC_048219.1:78208594-78525845 GCF_002007445.2 Ailuropoda melanoleuca
ACACACACACACACACACACACACACACACACACACACACACAAACATCTTTCTTTCTCTTCCAGTGTTAGATATTTCCCTACCATTCCCCTCCCTCTGGTCACACTACAGCTAAGGTGCCAGGAAATCTAGAGTGAGAGGTAGCATGGAAAGCAAGAAGAGAACTTCACTGAGACACAGTTTCAGTTCTAAGTGAATTCGGGCCAGTTCTGTCACTTAGCTCATCTATAGAAAGTGGAACTCAAAATAGGAGATTCCTAGGGTGGCTTCTAGATCTGACACATGTCACATCTCACTAAGGACAGTCTATAGGACATCAGTGTGTTGAGACGCCCTGAGCAGACACTGCAGCCTCAAGAACACTCAAATACTTGCTCTGAGTACCAGTGTATGTTTCCAAACAGGGAGCTGTATGACATCTGGAGCCACTGGAGATTTTGCCTGGCAACTTTGCATGTGCTTTCCTTCTTTCCCCTGTAGCCCATCACTGGGACTTTCTTTGGCTCTCTCAGTTGACTTGAATATGGCCACTGTGAATCTCTTAACCGTATTAGTGGAGATTTAGAGAGTGAGCCGGTAATGAGAGGAAAGAAGGAAGGAAAGGGAATACTATAGTGTTAAGTGGTACCAACTCATAATTTATCCAGATACTTTCCATAGGAAGGTGAGGCTTAGGTTTAGTAAAAAGTCCAAAATCAGAGCTGATGAGAGGTCTAACTAAGTATCCAAGATGGTTATTAGCCAAGGGCCATGGATACTACATCCCCCTTCACTTACATTCAGGTAGTTGGTGAAGGGCTCATAAGCAACAGCATCATTATTGTAAAGATACTTGGCGGCTGGATCAACCTTTGGGTGGCTCTTCAGGAATGTCTCTAGTACACCCCACTCTTTCATTACCTGACGGATGGACTTTCCTTTCTTCAGAATGACTCTGCAGAGAATAGGGCAAACAAAAGGAGTGAGCTTCACCTTCCCCATTATAGCAATCCCTTCAATGATCTGATCTGGTGTTTTCAAATCTCTTTAGTATTCTGAAAATCCACTACAACGTATATTTGGATTTTTCTACTTACTTATTGTTTCCACAGCATAAATTTCTGCTTATCCGGAGTCCTTCCTGAATCTCTCTTTCTAAGCCAACACAACACCAACCCACCTTTACACACACACACGCACACAATCATCATCATCATCATCATCACCATAATCATCATCATCCATTTCAAGTCGAGAGTCTCTGTGGTTTTTGAGTTCGTATACCAAGACACAATCTGCCTGCCTTTCCATGAGATCTGTGGGGGAAGGCCTTTGCTCTACCCTAGCTTGTGATATTCCCTTAGGGCTGGAATTCACAATGAAGCTGAATCCTCATACACACCTTTCCACACCTTCTGAGAGGCGTAGACAAATCAAGACCAAGACCAGGATCTTCATGGTGCTGATTTTAGTGGCCCCTAGACACACCAGGACACAGTGGTACACCCAAAGGTTGGGACACACAGAGAGAGATTGGGTCTCTTTTTTATACTCTGATCTCCTTGCACTTTTCACCTGTAGGCACGTGGGCTTCTTAGCCTTGTACCAACCTGTGCCCCTACACATCCATGGATTCTGTTTGTTTTTCCTCCTGGCAAGAATCATGGCCTTTAATATCCACTCTGTAGTCAATTTAAAAAGTGATTAATGGCTTTGCTGATGGAATCGAAAGATTAGGATGTGATAACAAATGTGAAATGCACTGGAGACAAAGGCTCCTGGTGCCCACATCTCCTGCGAAATGGGTGCTGGCAACTTCTGCCAGAACAATGGAACAATTTGTTCTTTGACTCCAAAGCCCATGTNCCAAAGTCCATGTGCTGTTTGGAGACTTACAGTAGACTCTCCACTTCTCCTTCTCCTTCCTGTTCCTCTCATCAGACCCATCCATAGTCTTCTGATGCGATTCTCATGGTACATGATGCTCTGATCTTTATTTTCAATTTCTTAGTTTACAATTAGCCAACATTTATGGAATGTCCACTCTGTGCTTGCTTCTGCACTAAGCTCTGGGAGTACAAAGAAAATTCAGAAACAGTCCTTGTATGCAAAGTCGGCATCCTGCCTAATGACTGACACATAATCTAATTATAAGGCAATGTGATCACTGTAGCATCCAAATGTGTGTTGAATGAATGAGAGT
This sequence comes from Ailuropoda melanoleuca, assembly GCF_002007445.2. Taxonomy (NCBI): domain Eukaryota; kingdom Metazoa; phylum Chordata; class Mammalia; order Carnivora; family Ursidae; genus Ailuropoda; species Ailuropoda melanoleuca. The sequence continues at coordinate 78,210,777 of NC_048219.1, forward strand.
GATAAGAGCAGTATTAATGAGCAAGCAGAAGCAAGAAGTGATAGCTCCTGGGGGGATGGAAAAGCCTTCAGAGAAGAGGTCATTTGAGTTAGGATCTTCCTGGTTGGTAGATGAGAAAGTAAGGAAAGTGGAAAAGCCACTGGAGGCAGAAGCAAAGCCTGAACAATGGCTCCTGAGAGGGCAGTTGGTGTCACGAAGTCAGAGAACACTGTGACCAGTGTGGCCACAAGAACACTGCTCAACATGGCTCCTCACAAGCCAAGACCCATCCAAAGGACCTGTACTGGGTCTGTGCCGTCCTCATCATGACAATTAGCTCTGGAAAATTATTTTCTCTTCAGGATTCCATTGCAGTAGAAAAGACTGTAATGCTAAAATAAGAATACTCTTGATTCTACAAAAGTATACTAAAGCAGCATGTATTCAGTATCCACAGTATTTTAACTTCTATTCCACCAAACTATTTATTACTGAACCTTATCCTGGTGGAGCACACCCTGGAGCATCTGGATCAAACTCCTGGAGCCCAGTACTAGGTGTTTACACGGGCGGGGCTGGATGGTGAGGTGGACCTCGTACGCCATGCTAAGTAACATGGACTTTATTCCTTAAGCGGTAAGGAGCCATTAATTTGCTTTAATCAAGAGAATGACACACGTAATGCCTTCTATGTTACTAGTTTCTAGATTGTAGCCTTCTAGAAGCATGTGGTGAAAGAGGCCAGTTTACAAAATGATTCCCTAGGTAAAGTTGCAGCGGGCATGAGAGAAGTTACTGGAATGTTGTCATGAATCTACCTTGAAGCCTTTGAGCTAGGCACAAACCCAAAGAGTTTCCAGTGTCATATGCATGATCTAATGTTTCTTTATAGAAAGAAATTATTAGAGGGGAAACCGGAAGGTCTACAGAAGATATGCCTATAATTACAACTCCCACTTACCGACCTTGGACCAGGCACATATCTCATTGAACCACTGTAACAACCTTAGAGCTGATTTAGCCTCCCCGTGATCGCATAGTTAATCAAAGGCAGAGCTGGGACTTCAAGTCCTGTTTGCCTGAACTCAACCTGTATCTCAGCACAGCCTCCTCCTCCAAGCCTGGGGTGTTCACGCTCTCTCTGCCTTAATGTGCACAAAGGCATCAGCTTTAACGATAATGACAGAGATGTATGTGTGACTTAATTTTCTGTAGAAAGGGATTCTAATTGCTTTTCTTCCACTCTCCTAGCTGTCTGCTGCCTGCATAGAAAATGTAACCCTGTACGTTGCTGCCTCCTGGTGGCAACATTCCTAACTTCACAAAAACAAGGTTCTGGGAATTTTATGGGAATCTTCTGAAGTCCAATGAGAAAGTGACGAAATCTCCTAACATCATGTCCACAGCTCACTTTCCTGTGTGGAGACAACTGGTGCCTGCTCATTAGTCGTGCCCATTGAGCCTGTGTCCTGCCCCCTTGTCCACCCACGTCCAACCTGCCAGCTGTTCCTGGGACTTGTCCCTCACACATCTGTGCCTCTGACCCCTTGTCAATCCCTTAACACTGCAGGCTCTCTTACTGTGCTTACCAAGTCTTCTTTGCAGCGAGACATTAGTACATAAGCTCTCTGAGTCTGCTTCCTCAGCTCAGGACATGTCTGTGAAGCACAGGGCAACCTCTCGTTTCTATCAGAAATCAATCATTTGACTACTTTTCTTCTCTCTCCCACTAGCATTTGGAGTCCTGTAGAAGCCTGGGTCCTGAAATACCACCCACTGTGCTCAGCACAGTGCCTTCCACTCAGAATTATCTACCAGGAGAGGGAAGAGGGTAGCAGGATACACAGGCTTCCATCCCCAGTTATTCAAGGAGCGCTCGGGGACCTTCTCTTCAAGGTACTGGGTCTATTTTGATATCATTGCTCTAGACCTTTCCAGTGGTGAAAGCAGGAAATATATTTATGGATACACATATTTCTATATCAATTTCTATATCAACCAATCCATATATATTTTTAAAATCATGATTTCCTGCTGATACTTCTGAATCCAACACCCCAGGGTTCATTTTTGCCTTTCCTTTTTTCCTATCTATAACTATTTCTCTGGCTGTGAGAAACATGGCTCTTTTTATGTACAGTATGTTTCCTTCTGTGTTTAATTCTGGAATACACATAAAACAGTTTCAAAATTGCTAACTTATATACCTATAAAGAGCAAATTTGCCTGAGTACCGTATTTTCCATAGTTCCTTTTTGTCTTTAACCCTTCAATATAGAGGCAAAATGCTATTGTCGAAAGTAACTAAGGTTTGTTCTTTCCTTCCCTATCCCTTCAACGTGATTATGTTGTTGCTGTCTTTTTAATACAGTTAAGTACATGTGTTACTTTTTGTATTTCAATTTTGAGTTGATTTTATTTATTTTTATGGATCATGTGAAGCATTTTCATCGTCCTAAAAGTCAGAATTACACAAATATGAGTACTCAGGTAAGTATCAACCCCCCCCTTCCCTGGTCCCCTGTCCCCAGTCTCCCATTATTTCCACCCCATTCCCACTCAACTCCTACAGGTACCAATCTCATTATTCCCATGTTTATCCTTTCTCTATTACTCTGTGCACAAATGAGCAGGCACGTGTATTTTCTGTCTCCTTTTTTTCTTACATGAAAGATAACATACTATAGATGTTCTTTGTGCTTTTGTTCTCCTGACAATATTACAGTTGTTTAATTGATGTGCTTAGATGAGAACACCAAGAGCATGAACGTAAATGTAGAAGAAAAGAGACCAGAGAAGAGACTTGGAGCTCCCCAACATTAAGAGATCAGGAATGAGAGGAGAAATCAACATAGAACACTGAAGGAATGACCAGTCAGATAAAAAGAAAAGCTGGAAGCACAGTGAAGAAAGAGCGTCAAGGACAACAAAGTGACCAAGTGTGTCAACGCTGCTGCTGCTGCCTCAAGAAAGGTTGGAACTGAGACTTGGCCACTGCAAGGACAGCATGGGCATCACCAGTGACCTTGGCAAGAGTAGTTCTCATATATTCATGGGAGCAGTTGTTACACTAGAGTGAAATTAGAGGATGCTGGGAAACGGCACTGGAAGAGATTCTGTCTCTATCAACCCATGAGGGGAGTAGTTGTGCAAGACAGAGAGGGAAACACATAATCCACATTGGAAAATATTGGCATGGGCTAGACACAAACTCCCTCCTTCCAAAAAAAGCAGTAGGGGAAAGTACACTTGAAAGGCAGAAGCTGACAATTGCATTGCACAGGTCATTTCAAGAAAAGAACTCCAGAGGACTCCGATAAATTCTTGTGTTTCTAGTTTATTCGACAGAAAAGAAATGATCTCACTGGCCTTGGGGCCTGCTCATACCCATGTATGGTTTATGAATGTCTGGGTAAAAGCAGCTCCTGTCAGGGGACCTACAAGAAAAGACAAGGGCTTTCCCCAGCTTCTGCCTTCAACAGAGTTTAGGCTCCTTGACCCACAGCAGAATTTTCTGGGTTTTCTTTTTTTAGGGAGAGAGTGCTTGTTGGAAGGGTCATCAAGTTGACAGAAGGATCGTTTCCATTAACAGGAACATAGGGGTTGTCAAAAGCAGGAGGAATGTGTCTCAGTGCTAGATGACAGGCCCTGAGGATGGTCTCCTGCTTTCAGCTTCCAACTGAAGATGAGCATAATCCCACAGGGGATCAGTGTCCACCGCAGAAGTCAAATTCTCTCCTCTAAGAGTCTTGGTCTGCCCATCAGGAGTGACTGTCATCTTTCCAGAGGGGATACTCATCATTTCAGGGGTTATAGCCCTCTTTCCAAGGGGCTTGATCTTCCCTCCAGTGGTCCAAAGATGATTAGGAATCATAGACGTCTCTCCAAGGGTCTCAGTCCTCCCTTCCAGAGTGACAGTGTGCTTTTCAAAGGGCTTAGTTTCCCTCGTAGGGGTCATAATCCCGCCTCTGTGGCTTGTAGCTGTAATTTGAGACTTTCTATGGGTATTAATGGCTGGAGACTTGATTATAGTTGGCCTTTCAGGGCCAGTTCTTGGAGCATTCATAGCAGTTGAGAGCCAAAATTTTGGTGAAGGAGTTGAGATGAACTCTAGAGAAAATCATCAGAACAGGATGAGATGCCTACTGCTTCCTTCCCATCCTATTAATTACTGGCAGGACTACAACCACTCCAGGGCTGAAGTACCTGCTCCCAAAATCCAGAGTTGAAGGATCTCATAATACACCCACTTGAGGGCGTAAATAAAAGCCCACCACATAGAAGCCCTGCTCCTTCACTCCATCACGTTAACGTGACTCCAGACATCCATGGGCACTTGGCAGACTTACTACATTTCTGGTGAATGACCCCAGGGAGCTTGCCAGTTTTCTATGCTTAAAGCTACACTTTGGCCTCACTGCACATTCAGCCAGACCTTGCTGCCCCCCAAGGCCTAATAACAGAAACCTCCCATGTCCCCCATTGTAGGGGGCACTAGGAACAACACCAAGGGCAAGGGGGCCACTCTAGACAGCATTTTGTAAAGAACTGGGTTGGAGTCTCATCTCTGTCCCTGAGTAGCAGTGTTAGCTTTCTGAGCCCGTTTCTTAGTCTGTAAAATGAAGGTTATAAATCATCTCAAAGGATGTTTCAGCTCCAGCATGCCAGGTTCCGTCTCCTAAATACCAGGGCAATCTCTACTATCAAAGAGATGTCAAGAGAAATCTGACTTCGTTTTCTGGCCCTTGTCCCATGAAAACAAGAGGAAGCCGCAGAGAAATAAACTGACCCATACTGAACACAAACTATGAGCCAGTAGTTTTCATTCCTTATCTCATTTAGTTCTTGTACTAATGTCATGAGTATAAGGATCATTCCTATTTTATAGATAGGGAAACCAAAGCTCAGAGGAGTCACATGGAGCACGGCTCTAAACCCAGAAAATAGATTGTCCTGACATCAAAGTTTATTCTCTTCCCTTGATGTCATGCTGCCTCACCAAAGCCTTCAGATCTAACAGAAGGGACCCAGCCAGAGCCTGGTTATACAACTTCCAACCCCGGTTCCAGGCCATAGCTACTCACCAGTCTGCACCAGGAGACTATTCAACTTGCTGACAAGGGGGAAAGGGCCAGTGCCACAGAAAGTGCCCTTGGTGTCATCCAGGTCCAATGTCCACACCATGGCTCCCCCAAAATGCTCTCTCTTTATGAACATGGCCTGAAAATGTAGTAGTCAGTCAATCTGTACCCCAGACTGGGTACAACGGGAAAACACTGGAGACAGACCCTCGGAAACACTGCAGGAGCGGCAGAGACTGTGTCTGAATCCGACCTCTACTAATTCCTAGCTGAGGGATCTTGAAAAGGTCACACAAACCTTATGTGTCTTTGGATGCCTGGGTGGCTCATTTGGTTAAGCATCTGCCTTCAGCTCAGGTCATGGTCCCAGGGTCTTGGGATTGGGTCCCTCTCCCTCTCCTTTTACCCCTCCCCCTGTTTGTGTGCTCTCTCTCTCTCTCTCTCAAATAAATAAATAAAATATTAAAAGCAAAAACAACAACAAAAACCTTATGTGTCTTAGTTGCCTCATTTGTAAAAAAGGGATAGTAACATTTCCAACATTTTTAGGGTCCAAAGAATTCCTCCACGTACATGCTACAGCATGGATGGACCTCGAAGACATTACACTGAGTGCAAGAAGCCAGTCACGAAAGAACAAATACTGTATGATTCCACTCACAGGAGGTATTTGGAGTAGTCCCATTCGTATAAATGGAAAGCTGAGCAGTGATTACCAGGGGCTGGGGGAGACAGGGATGGGGTTTCAGTCTGGGAAGATTAGAAAGTTCTGGAGATGGAAGGTGGTGATAGTTACACAATGACATGAATGCGCTAAGTGCTACTGAACTGGATGCCTAAAAATGGGTTAAGTGGCAGATTTTATGTTGTGTATATTTTGCCACAATTTTAAATACAGATTTAAAAAAAAAAGAGTTCCTACCTGCGAAATGTTTGCAGCAATACCTTGCAATTAGGAAATGTTCATAAATATTAAAAACTGTTTCACCAAGATCTCAATGCTAATCACCATTATCATCATTGTAAATCAGAGATATGGCTATATTACTTTAAAATCACTTCCATATAACTTATCTCACAGTGATGCTACAAAGAACAAAGAAACTACATTCACAGATAAGAAAATAAAGGTTTCTGTCCATGATTTCTAAAATCTCAGATATAACTAAGTGGCAGGGTTTAGACTCAAATCCAGGTCCCATTACTGCTTTGCTAGCGTTCTCTGTCATGGTTGATGGAAGAGATAGACTCCAGCATATCCACACAGCTGCACAAGTTGGCCAAATGAGTTGGCTCCTTTCTGAGATTTACTTGCCCCAAATGTAAAATAAGAAGAAGGAGGGACCCAAATAGAGTTCAGCTGAAACTGTGAAGATTCCGAGTTTTTATCCTGCTTACAAACGAACAAGTTGGCCTGCCGGGTTCATGTGTACGCATGCGCGAGCACACGATCTCTGCATCAGAGAAGGGACCGTTATTACTCACAGCAACACAACAGTCAGAATAGCACCTTGACTTTGATCCCCATGCCCCAGTTGCCCAGAGAATGACACGGCGAAGGCCAGATAGTCACCTGCACGTGCAGGAGAAGGATCCCAAAATCATGAGACTTGAGCTCATCTAGGACAGCTCGCAAATCAGACCCTTGTCCCCTCTGCAGAGATTGAGAGCTTCACTGGAATGCAGACAAGTCCTGTCTGGGGAGGGGACCTCTATAATCTCTGAACGTCAGCGAAGGCTCTGGAGGAGGAGGAAAGGCAGTTTTCTATTTTTATTACAGCTGGTCTGCTTCCTTTGCTCAGAATGCCCAGACAGTGCAGGAACACTGGAGAAATTCAGGGATAGTTATCTCCCAATGATGATCTCTAAGGTTTCTTTCAGCTCTGGGATTCCGTGATGAAATCCCTTAATCACCCTCACACAGGGCTCTGTCCCCTTCTAGCTCTGCAAGGCACAGTGTGTCCTCTGGTCCCAAACCAGAGAAAGGTCTTGGAGGCTGAAAGCCACTCTCTCTACCTCTCTCCCGGCAGCAGGCTTGACCCAGTGATATGCACGGAAGAGGTACACGGTGAATGCTGTCCTCTCTGGTGCTTTCTACCCCAAATTTCCCCCCAAAGAACACCTGACACCTGTCGCTTCTACAGCAGCTATAGTAGAGGAGATTGTGACTTTTTTTAGAAAAAGATTTTACTTATTTATGTGACAGAGAGACAGCCAGCAAGAGAGGGAACACAAACAGGGGGAGTGGGAGAGGAAGAAGCAGGCTCCCAGCGGAGGAGGGAGCTCGATGAGGGGCTTGATCCCAGGACCCTGGGATCACGCCCTGAGCCGAAGGCAGACGCTTAAGGACTGAGCCACCCAGGCGCCCCAAGACTGTGACTTCTAATAAGACCCACTATCCAGGCAGTTGCTAAGTCCTGACAATTTCTCACTCAAAAATTATCTCCTCTTCCATCCACCTGGTCCAGACCCTCATTACCTTCCCTGCACACCTCTGCGTTCCTTAGAGCTTCCAAAATGCCAAACTGGTCCCAGCAGGATCACATGGGGACATACTAAGAACAGTTTCCCGATTCTTTCTAAGAGCCGCTAAATATTTGGGGGTGGAGCCAAGACCTTCTACATTTATCAAGTCTCCGGTGATTCCAAAGTAGAGGCAGGTTCGGAAATCACCAAAGCATGTTATTTCTGTTGTAATTCACTATAGAAACCTGCCCCGCTCACCTTCCTTCAACATTGCTTGCACAGGAGGGAAGCGATGGTCACAGTGAAGTTCTAAAGGTTTCAAACCTGCAGGACATATGCCTGCTCAGATACCCGATTTTGCCTTAAAATGCCTGCAAGAAGAAGGCCAAATACCTTCACCAGCATTCAAGTCCCTCTATAAACTGGTCTGCACTTTACTGCTTTCTCTTACACTTTACAAAAGCTCTCTGCCCCACCCAAACTCTTCTTTGAACGTACTTTGAATGAGCTTTCAGTACCCATTGAACCTCTCCCCAAGTCATTGCTTCCTCCTGCTGTTCACCTCCCTCAGGAAGCCCTCCCTGACTCTCCTACCCTGACACACACCAGTGATATTCATGGAGGGCTTAGCGTGATCTACCTCATATTGGTATTTATCTGTTACGAAATGATCTGGTCCAAACAGAAAAGAAGAAACTGTTGCCAAAAATCTGGGTAAACTGAAAGAAGTCATGTCTCCCCTCAAAACCGAGATTCCTTCTCTTCAAAAGGAGAGCGTTACATAGACGGAATTAAGAAATCCCGGGTAGGTCAGGTATGCCTGAGACTCACCTGATCTGGTCAACCTCACCTTTTTATCCTCCACCCAGTACACACACACACACACACACACACACACACACACACACACTGTACAGATAAGAGCTTCGTGGGAGTCAGAAGGAAACAATATGCTGGAGAAAGAAAGGACCGGGGTCTTACCTTGTAATTGAAGCTGGTGGCATCGTCATAGCCAACCCACTCCTTCCCCTTGTAGGCATATGGGACATGCTGAAAATCAATCCAGCGCTTTGTCGCTCTCCGGAGAAAGGAGCAAATCTACCAGGAGGATCACCAGGTTAGTTCTGGAAAGTGCCATGGAGAGAAACACCAGCAGGCACACTGCTCTTTTCCCAGTGGTAAAGAATCCAAGGATCCCTCACCAGGGAGGGAGAAGATGCAGACCAAAGAGGGAGTGGGAAGCCCCTCATGGAAGACCTTCTTTCTTTCCTGAACAAATTCCTACTAGAACACGTTCCTTTCTCTACTGTCTGCCAAGGAGTGGCTGACATCCTTAGATGCCAAATCAGGCTTTGCTAAACAATGCCAATGCCAAGCTACTAACGGTAACCTATCTGACCTTGACCACACCTGTATCTCTTCCAAAGAAGTTACCATAAACAAACCTCTCCTCTCTTCATTAGAAATCAGCAGGAAGGGCCCAGTCTCGGTAGTTATCAAACTAGCTTGTGAACCTCTAATAAATTTCGAGTTCTCAAAGGTAGGGAGAACTGGGTTGTTACAATCAGTTGAGCGTCTGAGTGTCTACTGGGTGCCCGGCCTTGTGCTGGAAACCAGATGCCACAAAGAAGTCGAAGCATTCAAGCCAGTTGCAGAAGCTTATGTCTGAGGCCTTTTTTCTTTCCTTTCTTCCTCTTTTTGGTTCTTTAAAGGTTCTATCAACATCTCTTTGCCCCGTAATGCCCTTCAAGAACATTATTTCCACCATGCCATGACTCGTAACCATGCTTCACTGGCTTAGCAGGAAAACATCTCCAGCCAGCCAGCACAGAGCAGAGACTGGGGAGACCCTGCACTTCCACTCCTACCTATAGCACCCACACACACCATGTGCCTCAGTACCTGCTACCCTCTGCTTGCGAGGCCCTTCCCTCTTACCATTCCTGCCCATCAGGATTCTTCCTGCGCTCCAAAGGCTCTGCTCTGGAGACCTTTCCAGATCCCTAAGTCACACCCCCTGTGTCTCTTACTGTCCTCTCTTGTGTTTAATATTCCCTTCAGTCCATGTCTCTTTCCTCCACTCAGTAGTAAGCTTTGTTGAGATGGAGAATAAGGGAATGGAACTGGGGTAAGAAGAAAGACTCTGTAGGAGGCAATGTCTTGGAATGGCTTCAGAATAATCTAGTAGTGGGAGGGAAGGGAGTCGGGGAGCGAAGATGAAATGCAATTGGCCAGGAGTGGTTAGTGATTGAAGCTGGTGAGGGGTAGGTGGTAGTGGGGGAGGGGGAGAGGAGGTTATCTTATTTTTTTACTTTTGCAAATGTTTGAAATTATACATATTTCAAATATCATTATTTTTATTTAGGCCAGAGAGTCGTAAGTCAGGACTGACTTGTATAACAGGATTCTTTTGAGGGGTTCCCCTCCACTTGGACTCCACCCAGCCCCTCATGCCTTACAAGGGACTGAAATACCTTCCCCTAAAGAAAAAGGAAATATCTCAGATAGTGGATTTCTCTTGCGCTGGTAAACCACTCCTTTGTCCTGTCTCCAGCCCTCAGCCTTGCCTCTGCCTGGTTGTCCTTGCTCTTGCCCTGGCCCAGGATGAAGAAGCCCTAACAGACAGACATCCCTACTCCTGTCACCTCATAATAAGCCAAGAAGCCAGCTTGCTTGGTGTACTTTCCCGGAGACGCGGGTCCCACAGCTTCGGCCTGCAGTCCGTTCTTAGAGACTTTGAGGAGGCGAAAGGTACGTCCGTAGGTGGGGAATCCCATGAGGAGCTTCTCTGGGGGTGCCCCCAGCTTTCGCCAGTAATTCATGGCATGTGCCTGTATGTAGGACGAACACAAATCCCTCCGTGTTACTGAGGGCCGATGGCCTGGGCTCAGGGCAGGTGTCTGGGCCCCTCGAGTTCTTTCCTTACCGAAGAGCTGGGGTCTCCAGACAGAGAGAACAGGGGGCTATTGTGCCCTGTGAACTTTTCCCAGCTTCCATGAAAGTCGTAAGACAAGACATTGATGAAATCCAGGAGTCTGAGAGGGCGAGAGGAGGAGACATGCAGGTTGGGCTAACTAGATTTTCAAATCAGATCACCAGATGACTAACCAGCTAACTAGTTGTGCACTGGCCGCATAAGCTTCCCTCCCGTTTCAGCCCGGGCTGCCTGCCTGTCTGCGTCATCTGCTTGAGATGGGCCACCGCAGCACACAGCCGACTAGGAACATCAGGACCCATGGCATCCTGACAGCTTCCGTGGAAGTAGGCAGTAGTCAGACAAGAAAACACATTCGTGGGGCGCCGGGGAGGCTCAGTCAGGTAAGCGTCTGCCTTCAGCTCAGGTCATGATCTTGGGGTCCTGGGATCGAGTCCAGTCGGACTCCAGCTCACCCCCTGCTTGTGCTTACACTCTCTCTCTCTCAAATAAATAAATAAATAAAATATTTTTTAAAAATTTAAAAAAAGAAATACAGCCGTGCCCGACCCAAGTGCTCACAGGTGGCATAAATGGTCGTGAGGAAGGCAGCACTGCCCCACAACAGCTACAGAGCTTCTGTCCCCCAGCCTTCAAGGCACCGGTGAAACCATGGCTTCCAGAACACTTTCAGAATGAACAAATGTCAGTGAGCACTTACCAGTCACGGGCACCAAGGTGTACAAGGACTCCGTCATTTAATCTTAATAACTAAATTTTAGAGCTGAAGACGCCGAGACTCTGACAGGCTCACTACCTTGCCTAAGGTCACCCAGCCGCCCGACGGGGACTCCCTCAGTCCTGCCTTCTAGTAAGACCAATGCTGACAGCCTCTATGCCCCACGGGGTCTCTCCCTGCTGCCCCCACATGGAAACCCAGCTCCCTGGTGTCTTCACACACAGACACACCCCATCCTCTCTTTCGTTCTGCGTTGGCCTCAGCTCCTCATCTGTAAATACTCCGTTCTCGAGGTTTGAGAAAATTAGCCCAGAGCCGGCATGTCCAGAGAGAGGAAGTTATGAGCTATTCTTTGTTCAGCTTTGTAACTTTTGCACAGAGACCGGTGCTCGGAAAGCTAGGCCTGGCTGGCCATGCCTCATTTTGTATTTGGGGCAGTGACTGACGATTCCTCTGCCTCTGATGCCAGCCGTGGGCAGCACAGCGTGTGTCTACAGCTGTCCCCTAGGATGGCAGAGGCCGGGCCCAGGGTATGTTCCCCGTGAGACCCACCAAAGGGCTCTGCAGGACACCCTACCCAAGACGACGTGACTGTGGGATTGCTTCTGCACCTCCCTCTGATCTCCTAAAGAAAGCCCAGGCTACGTGGCGCTAACCCTTGTCCCCGCCATGGCCCTCGGCTGGCCCCCCCACTAGCCCCTGGGCGCGGAGAACTCAGGGGCGGGTTTTGGCAGCGCTGCGGTTCTGAGCGCGACCTGCCTCCTTCCCTCTGAGGTCCTGCCCCACCAGGCCATGCACTCACCTTCCTAGAGAGCGCACATCGTAAGCTGTTTGGATGATGTATGGATCCCCAGAGACAGCAGCAGAGAGCAGCAGCCTGGGACGCCTGGTGCGTAAGGCCTCCTTCTGGAAGGAGAACAGGAGCTCCTGCCAAGAAAGAGGCAGACGCAGAGACCCAGACCAAGCAGTCAGGGACAGAAAGTATCAGCCAGGAAAACTTCATTTACAGAGCCCCTTGAGTCAGACGCAGGCCCTGCCCCCAGGCTCCTGAGAGAGGTGACCTTGAGCCACCATAGTAAGTGACTTAATAAAGGGGTAGAGGGGTGGTGGGAGGGTCAGGAGCACAGGCTGCAGACTGCTTGCCCGAGGGAGGCCAGGCAGTTGCACAGGGCAGGCATCACCTGGGCTGCAGGGCTGGACCAGGACCTGATATGCCTGGCACTTCTAAGATGATGGTAGTCAACGAACATTCTTCTACCACTCTCCTGCCCCTGTCCCTGGCCTTCTGCCCCTCCTGTGCCATGAGCCCAGAGAGGATAAAAGCAGAATCATTGCCGGATCCTGGAGCTGCCAGACTTGGCCTTACTTCAATTAAGAGGAGAAAAGTCCACCGATCACTCTTGGGGCTGCCCCTCAATCCAGGGTACAGGAAGAAGAGGTCCAGACCATCAAACTTATGTTTCCTCAGGAGGGATATAACCGAATCAATAAACCTTTCCCGGTTGGATAATGTGGACAGCATAGCGGTGAACCTGCAGGAGACCCGGGGTGAGGCGAGGAAGGAAGGCTTTCTGCAGAACCACAAGCTCCCACAAAGCCCCTTGGTAAGCACCCTGGGAAGGGCACACGGTAGGCCTGGAGGAAAGGGAGGCAGGTCAACCCTTCTGAGAAGCCCCTCCCGGCACCAGGGGCTAAATACCCAGGCACAGGGAATTCAAGCAGCAGGGAGGGGCTGCACAGTCTCACCTGGATGTACCGAAGTTCCACCCACCAATGGACAGCAGTGTTCTCAGCTCTCTGTTCCTGTGATGTGGCAAAGAGGGAGGTAAGCTGGGGCCCCACTCCAGTGGTCCCTGGGGAACAGTGGAAAGTAGAGGGGGAGGAGAAGTGAAAGGGGAAGGCAGGAAGTGAAAGTGAAAGGAGGGAGGGAGAGAGAAGAGCAGACCAAAGCACAGGGAAGAAAAGAAAGGAAAAGAGGGGAGAACAATCAACCCATGGGTCATCACAACCCAGGAACCCCCAGGCTGTCCAAAGTCCACAAAATACCCCCACATCCCCATGATGCTCCCACATAAAGGAAAAGAAAGAAGTAGTCTAAAATGTTTCTTTTCATTGTTTTCTTGGTCGACAAATATTTATTGAGCAATTACCATGTGCGGTTGATCGATTTAGATGCTCGATTGAGATACAACAGAGAGTGAGACAGACAAGCTCCCTGCTCTCAGGGAGCCTGTGATCAAGTGACAGAGATTTTTACCTTGGCCATCTATCACCATCCATGCAGAGACAGACCTCCCCCTGGACAGGGAGAGAAGCCAGGAGTTGTGGGGATAGGAATACTTACACAAGCACTCCCTGAGCACCAACTCTGTGCAGAGGCACTCACCTCGCCGCTGGTATACAAACCTATTGGAGACCCTGCTCCTTCCCTTGGGGGGGTCATTTGCCCGGGGTGTGTGTGTGTGTGTGTGCAGGTGACAAATGGTACTAAAGATACCGGCATCTGTGATGTGCAGGCTCTCCTTGAAGCGTTCTAACAGCATTAGTACATGAGCTCGCCCCACTGGCTTGATGGGTGAGTGGAAGGGGGGTTACCAGGCAGAGGCAATGGGGGCCTCACAAGGTCAAGGAGGCAAGAATGAGTTCGGGGTATTACTCAACAGGGAGTTCTCAGGTGGGGATGATCCCGAGTCCCACTTGAGAGGGGGCTAGGACCAGTAGAACCGGAAGAGAGTTGATGAGTACCAAGAGACACAGGATTAATTTTCTTCTGTCTGTAAAACCTGAAAAAATGACCCCGCGCACAGTACGAACACACCTCTGTTTGAGCTTGTTGAACTCTGGGTAGGTAATCTCATCCTGGGGGTCCTTCGCAACAACCTGACTGTCGTTCATTGAGGCAAAGGCAAATATCAGGTGGGTGCAGAGAAAGGGGTCCAGGTCCCTGGGCAAGACGGAGGCGGGGCTGGGGCGCCCCTGCGCCCAGCTGGTGAAATAACACACCAGTTTATGGGCAGCGCCTGGCAAGGGAGGACACACGTTAGCTGGCAGAGCCCAAGGGACGGGACGGATCGGCTTCCACAGAGCGCTGTGAACAGCCCCCATGCAGACACAGCCCAAAGCGACACAGAAGTCTGGTCCCCCCGCCCCCCTGCCGCCCCTACTGCTGAGGCCCCAGGGGGAAAAGAATGCCTTATGGAATCCTGATTAGAATGGATCCTCAAGTCTGGACCCTGGCACACAGAGCGACACAAGTGGCGGGTGACTGAAAAACCTGCCCCTGAACTGCAGCGGAAATCAATGATCCCTGGGACACAGAAGGTGGGGGGGCGCAGGGAGGGGCTGCAGGGGACACTGGACACAGAGCACTTCTCAGCCCGAGAAGCTCCCCAGCTCTGGAGAGGAGGACACCATTTCCTTACCATCGCACTGCTTCAGCACAAGAACCAGCCCTGCAGGAAACAAGGAATGGAATCACACTCACATTCCCATGTCTGCCCAAAGTGACATGCCCCAGCCCCACTCCAGTCCTCCAGTGCCCCCACCAACCGGGCCCCATAGCCAGACACAGACGCACACATGGAGACACTCTGTGTCACTTTTTCCTCTTCTCTAAGTTGAGCCAGTGTTGCCAGACCTATTGAAGCCCCTATTTACCCCCAACAAACACCACGTGGGTACACGCATGCTTAGCATGGGGACAATGATGACTTCGAAGTCCCAGCAAAAGCTCTAGGCCAGTGGTTCTCACCCTGGCTGCAAGTATAAAAAGTAGTGATGTTCTGGCTCCTCCCCTAGAGATTCTGATACCACCAGTCCAAGGTGGAACTGGGCATAGAGATATTTAATGGGTAACTGGATTGGAGGACCACAGCTCAGATCACTCCTGCCTGGGCCCTTCTGGCCCTTCACTATGTCCCGTCCCAACTCACCTAATCCAGCCCCCAAGTTCCTGGCTGCTTCTCAAGCACTCGAGAGGTGACAAACGTAGGAAGCCCAGAATCTCCTGGACTGAGTGACGTTGTGGGGGGTGGGACCTGCCACACTCACCAATCCACAGCAACAGCCTGCCCATCTCAGAGGTCTGAGAGCAGCGAGGCTAGGGCGCGAGCCCCTTTATAGGAGTTCTGGGACAGCTCTGGGACAGCACTGGCATAGCCCAGCCACACACACACAAAACCAGGGCCAGTGATTAATGGGCTGCTGCCCGAGTCACAGTGACCCCAGTGCCTCCCACCCTCCCTCTCCAGCAGAACTGTAGCTCTCAGAGCCAACAAAGCGATAGCTCGGTCTGACACTGGCACCCAGTGGGTGTCCGCCAAGGGCCATGGTGAGGGCAGGGCTGTGCTCAGCCCTGTTCTTGGATTTGCCCCCCATGGAGGAGTAAACACTGTGTGGAGGCAGTAGTTCTACTGTTATCAGATTATTGGTTAGGGAAGTGGTGTGATATAAAGTTTAAAAGTCCCGGCTTTGGACCTAGGCAGGCTAAGGTTTGAATCTCAGTGTCATCAGTGAGAAGTTTTATAATCGTGGACATGACTTAGATCTTCGAGCTTCAGCTTCCACTCTTGTAAAATGGAGATCACAGCTCATACTCACCTCATAAGGTTTTATAGGAATTAAAAAGATAATGTATGGGGGCGCCTGGGTGGCACAGCGGTTGGGCGCCTGCCTTCGGCTCAGGGCGTGATCCCGGCGTTGTGGGATCGAGCCCCACATCAAGGCTCCTCCGCTATGAGCCTGCTTCTTCTCTCCCACTCACCGTGCTTGTGTTCCCTCTCTCGCTGGCTGTCTCTATCTCTGTCGAATAAATAAATAAAATCTTTAAAAAAAAAAAAAGATAATGTATGAAAGACTGTTCGTTCAGGACTTGGCATGTAATAAGGGCTCAGTGAATGGTAGCTGTTACTAAGGACGCCAAAAGAGTTGCCCCGCAGAGTGGGGTTCTCAAATTCATGTGCTGACACGTGCCAGGCAGGTAACGTACATGGGTGAAATGGACACAATATAATAGCTCACTGTCCACTTTATTAGAACAACAGTTCAAGCCCAGTGATAGACACCAACTAACCTGAAGCCTCTTGGTTGAGAGACAATAGAGATCGGTATGAACAGGGACACCACTCCAAGTAGCCGCTAATGGTTGCCATGGAGTGAAATAGGTCCCATGTTGGAAGATCCCTCGACGTCTCTCCCCCTTTCTTTTCTTCCTTCCTTCCTTCCTTCCTTCCTTTCTTTCTTTCTTTCTTTTTCTTTCTTTCTTTCTTTCTTTCTTTCTTTTTTCTTTCCTTTCTTTCTTTTCTCTCTCCCTCCCTCCCTCTCCTCCCTCCCTCCATCCCTCTCTTTTCTTTCTTTCTTTCTTTCTTTCTTTCTTTCTTTCTTTCTTTCTTCTTTCTTCCTAACTTTCTTTCCTTTCTCTCTCTCCCTCCCTCCCTCCCTCCATCTGTCTTTCTTTCTTTCCTTCTTTTATTTCTCTTTCTTTCTTTCTTTCTTTCTTTGGCTTTCTTGCTTTCTCCTTTCCTTCCTTCCTCTCTTTCTTTCGCTCTCTCTCTTTCTTTGTCAGAGAGACAGAGAGAAAGAAAGAGCACAAGCAGGGAGAGTGGCAGGCAGAAGAAGAAGCAGGCTCCCCCTGAGCAGGAACCCAATGCAGGACTGGATCCCAGGACCCTGGGATCATGACCTGAGCCGAAGGCAGACACTTAACTGATTGAGCCACCCAGGCGTCCTGATCTCTCAATTTCTTAAGAAAAAAATCTGAATCTTCGTGTGAGTGAATAATGTTTGAGCCAGTATATGAGCCAGTGCTGAGAATGTGTTATGACCCTAAGGAACATAAGGAATATAATTCTGGAGACTTGAGAGCCAATGTTTTATAAAAATACAACAACAATATGAATGATAAAAAAGATCTGTAGCCAGAAGCTTTTATGATCCATCAGTTTTCTCTTCCTGCTACAGAGGATCTCAGATCATGAGTAGGTCCCATATTTCAGGGTCTGAATCTCAATCATGGAGGACCAGAAATCGGATGCCGCCCATTTTCTCAGAGACTGAGAGATCACCTAATCCCCATGTCACGGAGGTACTAACCAGATGTCAATATAATAAATGACACAGGGAAATACAACGACCAGTGGTTGAATTTGCATCCCTTCCAGTATGAAGAAACCAGAAAATCACTTTTTTTTAAATCAGAAGATGGCTTGGATACCATGGAACAAAAACATTAAATGGTATAGAATGTTTAGGCAAAGGATGTTTCAGTAGAACTCTAGGCACGCCTGATGGCATAACCCACCTAAAAGAGACTGTGTCTGCATTTGTTCATTCATCTTCATCTTCCTTTAAATATTCAGTTAATATTCACTGAGCATGTGCTGGGCCCTGCTAGGCACTCTGGATACAATGGTGAACAAGACAGTGTCTGCTCTCACAGAGCTTCTAGTCTAGTGAACAGATTGATCTAGTGAACAGAGCTAGTGTAGGTCTCCCTCTTGAAGAAGGACATGTCTCTCATCTTTCTTGGATAGGAGCAATGGGGAAAACATGAGTTTCGTTGCTAAACAGACTTGAGATCCAGTTCTTACCCTGCACCATTGCTGGGGCCACCTACGTGTCAATGCCATGCTCCATTCCTTGGGCTGAGTAACCTAAATCAGGCAATAATTAAGCCTCCTGAGGGCAACACCGGATCAGGCCGGGCAATGACTTGAACCACTGGTTACGTTACCCCTGGTGTGGTTTCTAACACTAATGACCATGCTCTTACTTCCCAATTCCTAGCCTGAGTCACCTAATTCTTGTTAACAGGTCTCTGCCTTCATTTCTCTTCCTGTTCCGTAAACTATAGGCACTACAGTGGTTCCCCAGGGCCTGGGTCCTGACTCAGTCTTACCAGACACCTGGGGCCCTGCTGGCTATCTTTTAAGACCCCCCCCTTGAATGAATGCCTGCCTTTCTCTACTTCTAAGCCTCCCCTCACATGTGCTCCTGTCCCCCAGATTCCATATCACTGAGCTTTCCCACTAGGTTTGTGCCTTTCTATCCTAACTCCTACCGGAAGCACTCGTTCTTTTTTTTTTTTTTTTAAAGATTTTATTTATTTGACATAGAGACAGCTAGCGAGAGAGGGAACACAAGCAGGGGGAGTGGGAGAGAAAGAAGCAGGCTCATAGCAGAGGAGCCTGATGTGGGGCTCGATCCCACAACGCCGGGATCACGCCCTGAGCCGAAGGCAGACGCTTAACCGCTGTGCCACCCAGGCGCCCCCAGAAGCACTCGTTCTTAATGCTGCCTCCAGGACAGAGCTAAATCTGCCTGCCAATCTGAGCCGCCTTCATCTGCACCTGGGTCAGTCCTCTGGGATCCTATTCTGCTGCAGTGGGTAAGGCTGGATCTCAGACCTACCCCCTCCATGCCTCAGGAAGACGGAGGATGAAGAGAACACCACAACGTAACAAGGGATGCCCCGGAGTGACCTCTGCTTCATTCAGCGATGACCACGCCAGGGATGGTAACTACGACTCCATGTGTATAGATGATGAACAGTAAACGCTGAATGAGGGTCATGTTCAAAGTCACTGTGCCGTGTCACGCTGTCTGCTCTCGATCCTTGAGTGCTTGCTCTCAAAAAATACCACCATTGTTGTACATTTTACACACCCACCCGGATACTTGAAAATACTCCTCCCTAGTGCTTAGCCTGTTCTCACGAGTGAGAAGACATTTACAAATGTCTTTTAGTTGGCTTACTGAAGAAACGCCTACAGCAGTGCACCCCCTCCCATATTTTACGATACTCAACTAGATGAAGGCAAGATCACGGAGCTGAAATACCTTGGTTTTAACAAAGCGTTCGGCCAAATCTTTCGTGATACTTGTGTGGATAAACTGGACACGTATGACTTGAACAAAATCAATTGGTTGAATCTAAGAGCCCAAAGAGTGTTGACTAGATTGGCGCAAACTTGAAGGATCTTTACCATTTTACATCTTTAAAATGAATGGGATAGGGTTGCCTGCCTGGCTCAGTTGGTACAGCGTGCCACTCCTGACTTCATGGTTGTGAATTTGGGCCCCACATGTAGTGTGTTTACTTAAAATTAAAAATTAAAAAAACAAAACAAAACAAAAAACCCTAATAGGGTAGAGCAGTGTTTCCCAATATTTGGTATGAGATGATTTTTGGTTGTGCATAAGGATTTTAAAAATATTGTACTTTCCTCACATCCCTAATTTCAAAGATATTGTTTAAAAATGGAGGCAATTCAAAAAAGAATAATTTAATAAATTAATAAAGATAGTACTATTTGCTTTTGCTGCTATAATGTGATGGTGAGTCAGCAAGTAATGCCTGTACAGCTACTAAAGAACTGGCCTCCTGCTGCCCTGTGGGGCAGGAGACAGCTTGGGAATCAGAGCAATGTCTGGTGCCACCTGAAACCACACCGAGCCTCCATCAGCACGTGGCTCCGGGCACTCCCGAGAAGGCGAGCCACCTATAACCGTGGTGATATGCAGATCAGCAGTGGACTACAGGGGGTCAGGAGGGGCTTCCGAATGAGAACAGTGAAGACGGGGAAATGGACGGACCCCAGCATTAGACATCTGAACCAGTGAAATTAAATGCAATATAAATGCCTGTAGCTTTAAGCCAAGTAAAACGAGACCGTTCCCAACCGTCACCTGTAAGTCCATGCTCACACTCCTGAAACTCTCCTCTCGTCCAGGACTTACTGAACCACGCGGGCTATCACATTTCTCACTGAGGAGTCACCTTCTGTTCTAAACCACCTTCTTTGCTCACTGTAACATACACATCTGACCCAAACTGGGACAGTCATTCCTACCTGGGATGGTGATTTTGATCAGATTTGCCAACGTCTTAATGGCAATCGTTAATAGATGTGATTACCCTCAACGGCACAGACCTGAATCCAAACCAATTTTTTTTTTACAATAAGATAATGTGGTTTTTCAAAAACTGGGTTTTCCTTCTTTGCTGTCATTTTAACCACCTTGAATCAGACAGACATTTCCTTGGGTTCTCGTCTCCACTGCTTTCCTCTCCACCATTCCTGAGTTCAGGAGGAAAAGCGCTAGGCAAATTTGGTTCCTGCCCACCTCACCCCTCCTTTCTCTAAGCCATCACAACTTTGTGAAGTTTATCTCTGGGAAGAACTTCAGCATTTCTGCCCACCCACCCAATTACCTTCTAAGTAGTTATGGTTAGGAACAGTGGAGGCTTTCTTCCCATCTTACCCCAAACCCAATAATCACATGACTACAAATTCCAATGTTTTTACTCTGGGTTATTGTGATGACAGAGCTCATGTTTGGCAAAGGTGAAGCATGGAAGCTTTACTCACAAATATTTTGTCCATATTCCTTCAAATTGTCCTAGTTTCATGTGATTTTAGCTGAGCTAAACTTGCAAAGCACCAAAGTACATAATTGTACTTAGTTTCATAATCAGTAATTGACCATGACTTCTGGCAGTAACCAGTCCACCAACCCAAGTAACCCAATATTTAAGTCCCAACTAGCTACTCCGAGGGGCTGAGGAAGCACATACACACAAATACTGGGCTATGACTGACACCCTGATGACTCGCGTAAGTGAGATATGTCTAACTGCACATAACACACGCTTCAAAAGACAGGCCGAAGCCTAAGCTTTTTATTTTACCAACTAGTATTTCTGATTCTCTGATGCTGTACTTTAAAATCTTCAGAGTCCACAAAAACAGCAGTCAGACTTCCTATATCCAGAGAAAGGGGTCCAGAAGCCAGGAGAGGTCAGGCCCCAAGCTGTTTTCCGGTGGAAAACATGGCAGACGCTTCTCGCAAGTCTATGTCAGTTTTTAACTTAACTAAAATGCCTTTACGCTCTCCATCATCCCCCAACCTTTTCCCATGGGATCTATGACAGGAAAACACTCATCTTCCACATGTACAATTCCATGGGCAGGGGGGTGAGCGTTACACAGGCACCAGCCAAAATTTTATTCAGCCAGAAAATGGATTTTTGACTCAGTTTAATGGCAAAGATGTGGAAAACTATGAGGAGTGTCCTGGCTTTACCTCGAGGTGAGCTGGGCAGGATTTTTGTGAATGTAAGCATTGCCGTAGAAAGGCAGATTAAGTTCTATAAAAAATAAAGTTGCTCCTATCTCCATGAGTGGTATATAAGCTGCTTCCAAGAATCCAGGGATGCCCACATCCCACACCTCATCCAGTCTGGCCAATTCCTCATGCACAGCTTACACAGGAAGCATAAAACCCTTTTGTGAGCTTTTTTTTTTTTTTTGGTGGGGGGAGGGCTTAGGAAAGATGTAAGATGGATTTCTTTAATTCCCTCCCACCACCAAAAATTATGTATCTACACACACACTCAGACACACATACACATCCAATTTTAAGAAAGTTTTTCTTCCCTATGACTACAGGATCCCGGAATCCAGCCTCCCTCAGGCCGAGAGACAATGCCTATTAACTGCCCAGATCTGGCGTACCAACATACTGTATAAGGCTCCTGTGTGGTCTCACAGACGGAGAGGGCAGGGGCAGAGGGAGTGGATACTCATGGGGGATTTGCTTTTTGTCTTAAATCCACTCTACTCAGCAACGCTCTTAGGTCCCAGGGCTGGGAGAGGCTCTGCAGGCAGGATGTGGTGGGTGACCTGATGGTCCCAGCCCACCGTGGTAAGGAGGGAGTGATTGAGCGGGGACCAAGTAGCATCTCTCACAAAGTCTCTGTGGGCTCGGCTTCTAAACCTAGAAGAGAAAAAAGGGAAGTATGGGCATGGTGAGAGACAAGGGGAAAAAGTGGACTTGGAGAAGAGAGACACTCCAACACAACCAGGGCACCTTTTTGGATGTGTGACACAAACTTCACCGTATGGGTGGCCTTGTCACCACGACAGCAGTGCAGTTAGCCACAGAGCACTTCATCAATCATTCGGTCCAGTGCCCTCATTTCATAAAGAAATGGTGGCTAGAGCAAGGGTGGTAATATGGGCCAGGATCGCAGAGCAAATCACGGCTCTGTCAGTAAGAAGGAAGCATTAATTCCGGTACGGTGTTTGCGGCCTTTCACCCCACAGCAGGTCGCATTTCACATATGTGCTCTTTACGTGAAAAAGGTAGACTGTCCCTTTCTGGAGAGAGCTGGATCACCAGACGGAAATCCCACCTACCACCACAGCCCTCCTTTACCAGGGACAGAGCTGGTTGTGAGTCGGTCCCAGGAGCAGGGAGACAGTCAGTGCCAGCCTGCTCCCACCACCCGGCCCCCTTGAGTGAGACGGTGCAGTCAGTGCACTTCAGTGAAGGCAGAAGGACCCAGCCACCCACAGCTCTTCTCCCCAATCCCTGATTACAGAACCCCACTTCACACTTACACCTCCGAAAGGCCTGAGTCCAGCACAGCAAGTGAGCAGTCCTCACTGACAGAGGCCAGGAAAGGGGTGCTAGGAGAGCAAGGGGAGGGTTATGACAGGTAAAGCCATGATCCCATGATGAATCCTGCCTGGTGTAGCCCCCACCCCCCCACCCTACAGTGACCTAGAGGAGGTGGCCTGATCCCCACTTCGGGTTAAGGTCTGGCTACTGCTCAAGTCCACATTACAAGTTCCAGGGCAAGAGGAGGGAAATGGAGCAAACCAGGGTGGACAAGCAGCCTGGCAATCAACAACCCCATCTGGTTCCTCCCTGCAGTTTTAGCAAGAACGCAGAAATTTCCCAACCACGCAGTCTCAGAAGCCCACAATATTAATCATTCTGGGTGTTGAGCAGGAACAGGACCTTATCTTAGCCCTGTGCAGACAGAACCATACTACCCAAAAAAGGACTGTGGTCTTCAGAGATCATGAGCATTCTGAAACCTCAGCTAGAGCACTGTCTGCTTTACGGAATGGCCTAATCAGCTAATGCTCTGCAAGCATCAGCACGCCCCAGCACGGTCCCATTCATACCCATCAGGCCCCCGGGGACAAAGGACAGTACCTGTGTGGGGAGAACACCAGCCCAGTGACACACTGGGAGTGCACAGTTGAGCTGAGCGCACACCTGGCACTCTTGGTGTCCACAAGGGACACGGTTCCACTCTCATCACCTAGAGAAAAGAGGAAGCCCATCACAGTGGATCAGAACATGGCCCTGGAGTCAGCCAGACCTGGATTTGAATGCTAGCTCCTCAACCTTACATGAGCGAACCACTCTGAGCATCAGTTTCTTCTTCTGTCAGGTAGGGACAATTACTCACTGGTGGTCGTGAAAAGTAACGAACGAGGTAGTTATTATTTTAACCACAAACTACGTCACCACATGTACAGTATCATGGCTCTGAGAGCACGGGAGCTAGCCCTACCCTACAACCGAATTCCCTATACAGCAATCCACTTGTTTTGTGGTTCACTCACTTCCGGCCATGCCCGGAATACAGGAGCTGGAGCAAACAATCAGGAATCAGATCTAAAAAGTCATCATGCTCTCCAAAGCCAAACTAAAACCACTTTTGATCATCCCACCTTCCCACGGGCGTAATCACACAACACCCAAGTGCGCTGCTGAGACCGAGCAGCTAGAGCCGTGTGCATGACGGGGTCAGAGTGCTCTCATCCTCCCCCTTCCCAGGGTCAAATGCTGTGGGACAGGCTGCCTTACCGAAGACAAAGACTTCGCTCTGCTGAGGATGCCAAGCCAGGGAGGTAGGAAGGTAGCCAGAGGCAGTGCAGCCTGCAAAGAGAGAGGAGGGATCTGAAACGAGACTCAGAGCCCAACTCTGGGAAGGAGCTTCTCAAACAAAGTCGCAGAAGCACCTTTATTCCCCTTCCCAAACCCTACTAAGGCAGCCGTGTCCTTGCCCTTGACCCTCATACCCTCATTTAGCCTTCGGGCTCCTGCCCTTTCTGGACACGAGTCAAAGGCAGGTTTCAGGCATAAAGCATGAAGGCAACAATTCTGGCCCCTTTGTCCACCCATCCCAAAAACGTAAAGTAAATCAGCCACCCACGAACCCACCCTTCCTCTTGGTGCCCAATGCACAAAATGGAATCAACAGAGCCTCAGTGGGGAAAGAAGTGATTATATCCCTTATGTCACACTGACTGAACCTCTGGTGACTCTGCCTCTGTCTCTGGCCAAGGAAGCCTCTTCCAGGTGGGTTCCTAGTACCACCCTCCCACCACTGGCTCTCAGACTCACCCATCTGTGATGCTGGCTTGGGACAGCGGGTATCCCAGAGTAAAATTCTGTTGTCCTAGAAGAAGGAGCAGAACAACAGCTTCACAATCCAAAAAGCAGCTGCTGGCCAAGTCTCCACCAGACTTGTGGCCAGAGGGTTCGAGTGCGGCTAGGAAGTGGGGAGGGAAGGACAGGCTGCATCTCACCTCACTGCATGAAAGGAACATGGAATCCTTGTGGGGGGAGGCCGCGACACAGGTGACCTGCCCGGAGTGAGCTGTGAAGGAGAGAGAAAGGGAAGTATGACAGAGCAGAAGCTGGAGGCATTACTACCACGCAGCCCAGGTACTACTAAGGGAGGTGTGAGAAACGGGCCTTATCTCATGATACAATTTAACAAATCTTGTGAGAGATTTTGGATTAGACAAAACCTAAGAGAAAATGTTGATGGAGTTCTAAAACCTAAAAAGGCTTGGGGAAGAAAATGAATTAGTGAAGACAAGGAAAGAAAAATTAGGGGCTGAGCAAGAAGAACAAAGGGATTTACATCCCAGAGGAGCAATTTTCATACGATAGTACACACACACCTCCAGATAACATACAGACACTTTCAAGGGAGGTCTGGATACTGACACATTTCAGGGAATAAACTTTTCCAAAGTTCTCTTTCCTTAAATCGAACTGAGAAGCTGCCAGTCTCCCAGTGCCCCTTTCCTGCCTCGGCTTTCACATTCCCCTTCTCCCAGTTGTGAAAGGGACGCGCACCTCTCACCCACCCCACATCGCACCCTGGTACAATGCCCAGGTGTGTGAAACTCTAAGGTATTAAACCAAAGGGGCTTTTCTCCAAGAGCCAAACAGCAAAAGAAAGAGCGTCTGGGTAAAATTCCGTGCAGGGGCTGGCCTTGTTTCATCCTACCACAAACCACAACACACCACAAGTGCTAGAGTAATTCTGGGACTTATCTGTGTTTCCTCTTAACAATGAAAATTTTGAAAACTATGACAGATGGTTGTCATAAGGACACATCTGACAAGTTGAACTGAACTTAAAAATGAAGTCAGACTTTTTCTGATAGAAAGTTAAGTCTAACTTGGCCAGCTGGCTTAACAATGCAGGTTAGTTTTTAGCCAGTTAGGTTATTTGGTAGACATTTTGCAGAGATTAAAGGGGCTTAACCTGCAAATCCAGTGCACAATAATGATATGGCCAGAAAGTACCTCCTTTGCAACTATTTAAACTTAAACTAGATGCCAATTTAAAAAATGTGTGAGAGGGTAGTTTTTGGAAAATTTTTCAGGAGGCCTACGTGCTAAAAACTTTGAAGATCACTGCTATATGTTAATTACAGGCTGTGGAAACCATATACTTTAAAGGTATTTCAAATAGACTACCTGAGATAGTCTGAATAAGGCTCTGCCCAAGACAGGAGCATATAATCAAACCGCCTTTCATGGAAAGCCAGCCCGATGAAAAGGAATTGATTGCTCACTTGAAAGCAAAGCTCAGAGACAAGCACCATGGGAAAATACAAAAGATAAAGAATAAGTGGCTCCCCTGCCCTCAAGGGATCTGCAGTTCAGTGAGGGGGGGATTAGACAGAAATACAAAGAACTAATGAGAAAAGATGAATGAAGGAAGTACTGAAAGAGTTAGAGCAGACCAGGAGAACCCTCATAGGCCTAAGAAACAAAACACATGTGTGGTAGGCTCCATATTGGTATTTTAACATTGTTTAACCATTTACAGGTCTTGGACCCTGAAGGTCCAAGATCTTTATGAATTTGGGATTTTTGCTTTGGCACATTTGTGAATCATACACTTTGCAGTTAGAATTGGCAGGGAATGGCATTAAGCCATCGACTGAACCAGGTCATCACCCAGCATCTACGCCTCTTAGCCACACACACATTAATGCTCCAAGCATTATCATCATGAAGAATGGCTCCCAGAATGAAGTCAGCTGCTACCACTATTGATGAAAATGAGTTAAAAAAAAAAAAAAAAGTAACATTAATAGAAAGTGATGGCTTTCACCAGAAAAATAGAAATTTTATGGAGGTGAATACTCAAAAGTTCGAGATTCACAAGTCTCAGGGTTTATTCTCGGACAATGTCAAGGATCTGCTATGATTGGTTTTAATTAGAGCAGTATGTTTGAAGGGGGAGTGACAGAAGGGCTTGAATGCCATGACAAGAAAATGGGATATTAACCCACAAGCCACACAAACCACGACAGATGAGGGACTGCAGAAGGACAGATGAGGTCAGTGCCACCATCTGTGAGGAGTAAAACCTGAAAGCAAAAGGGAGCATCAGAAAGGAAAGGGAAATCACTGACCAAGTGGAAAAAGACTCCAAAGAACTCGGGGACCCACTGATAGTGAGGAAGCAGGAGGGGTGGAAAAGGACTGAGAGCTGGAGTCTCATGTGGCCAAGAAGATGGTGAGGCCATTACCGGAAATAGGGAAATTAAGAAAAGGCAACGGATAGATATTGGGGCCTGACTATAGTTTTGGAAGAAAACTATCAGGCAGAAGGGCAAGGAACTGCTGCCCCTGATATCCAAAGTTCAAAGTGACCAAGGGGAGAATAAAAAGAAAACAGGTAAGGCCAGGACTAAAGAGAATGTGCACTCACCCCGGTATGAACTCAGTACCATCTGCTGGGCAAGGTCCCAAACCTTGATGCTAAGAAGCAAAAGGAAACAGATCCTTAATTTTGACCTACAGTATCTACATAAAACAAGCTCAAATACGAACTTCCTTTAACTGACACGTCCTATGTCATTGCCTACTGGGCTTCTGCTGAGGCCTATTCACAATGGACTGTAATATCTCTACGGAAATGTTATAGACATGTCATAATTAATCACTGTGTTATTACAGTACCCCCAAAATGTTACTCAACGAAGCTAACAGGATAGTAAAGACACCCAAAAGGGGTCTAAAAGGCAGGAACAGTGAGCACAAGGACCCACCAGAAGTCTTTGCTACCGCTGACCGCTTGTGCGCCGGAGCTCAGGACACTGACCGTAGACACAATGTCATCATGCTCATACTTGCAGAACTTGCTGACAATGAGTGTCTCGTTCTCATCCAGCTCCCACAATTCAACAGCACCTGTTGGGAGTGGGGAGAAGTTTGAGGGAAATGAGTGTAGATTACACCAAGACAGTAATTCACTTCTAGGATTCAACTGAGTCCACGGTCACTAAACTAACAAAGTAAGCTATTACTATAAAAGCAAAATCCATTATCACTACGGGATTTAGCTAGTTTCCAAGACATCTGGTTTTATGCTGGCATTACTCTTTTCTTAATAACAGTCCAGACAATTAAGCAGGGAAAGCTTCTAGAAAGACAGGGAAAGATGGAATGACTGGCAAAATCCATTATCTGCTTCCATGAGAAAACACTGGAAAATAAGTCCCAAGAGACAAGGATAAAGTCTCCATAATCTCTGTAGCACACAGTCCAGTGTGGTTAAATCTTCCCAATTGCTTGGACATTAGTATTTGTTGAACAATTTAAATAAACGTATTACAGCTTCTTTACAAATGTTGTGAATAACTGAATGTCCTGCACAGTGACTGGTTAAGTACAGAGAACCCCCGCAAAAGTTGTCTTGAGTATGTAGTGCTCAGGCTCAACCATCACAGAGGCTCAGTCTTTAATGTCCCACTTTTTTTTAAAATTTTTTAATAATTTTTATTTTGTTATATTAGTCACCATACAGCACATCCCCAGTTTTTGACGCAATGTTCTATGATAATGTCCCACTTTTATCCTTCCATGCAACGCCTACCAATATCCAAATGCTGATTTTTTTTTTAACTCCAAAGACTCCATTGCTGAACCTGACTTTCAAAACAAAGCAGAATGAAGACATTTAAAAAGAAGAAAATGGAAGGAAATGGAAAGAGACAGCACAGACTGACTTAAGCATCATCTTTAAGATCAAGATTATCCTTGGTCTGGGTTGAGGGGGGATACTGGGAAGATAATAGGGAAGAAAAATGGTTCTAATTCACTTCTTAATTTTGTTAGAAATTCCCACCAGGCAATTTAGAATCACGGAAAGGTATCTTCCCGCTACACAAGAGCTCTCCTTCCGGCCAACACCCTCAAGCTCCCCCAAGCACTGAGTATGGGACATAAAAGATTGAACCCGGCCCGATCTGTATCCCATCCCCCATTCCACTTGTGGGGTTGTGGAGAAAGTGACTCACCTGAATCGGAAGCCACTAGGATACCTCTGTCCCCAACCCAAGTGAGGTCAGCCACTCCGGCCTCCGTCTGGACTCCGGCGGAGCAGAAGCCTTCGTTGGGGGCGGCACAAGGGTCCTTGAACAGCCAGAGGGAGCCAGCCCAGCAGCGGCCACTCAGGCTGGAGGCCCCGAGCAGGAGCGCCCCATCTAAAGGAAGTACAAGCTGTCAGCGCGGGAGGAGTGGAAGGGCTCGTCTCCATGGTGACCGCAGTGAACGAAGAGCACGCGGGCCGAGTCTGGATCTGAGCTCAGGAACCCGGGGCAAGGGTGGGGACTGAACTAAGCGACGCGAGGCAGGGGTCAGGAAGGCATGCGGGGCGGGGGCGGGCTGGAAAGGCCCGTCCTGGGAAAGGGCATCCCGAGCCAGGGTGAAGGAGCTCCCAGGCCCGGGATCTCGGCTCACCGGACCGATACCGCGCAGCCTCCAACTGCCGTTCCATACAAGCGGGAGCATTAGGGGGAAGGTTCCACTCGCGGACCGCCGGGGGCACTAGGGGGGGCGGGGTTTCCTTCCTCATCTCCACGGTTCCAGCTCCAACCTAGACCCAAACTGGACGCCCGCCCGAGATTCAGTCCTGCAGCCCCACGTGGTACTCCTCTGGGCCTCCGCCCCTCTCCACAGGCTACGGCCACTCTATATCTCGCGAGAATTGCTTCTACGGTTACATTCCGCTGTCAGCGGCGGCCCTCTGGCAAAAAGCTCTCCGCCCTCAGTGCCTCTTATCGCGAGAAAAAGAACTAGAGGCAAAGTTAGTGGACAGAGGGCACGATGTTCTCTTCTCGCGAGACTTGTGAGCGACCATCTTGCTCCCGCCCCTGACAGAGAGTCTTGTCCGGGTCAACGGGACGCAGAGCCTACTGCGGGGACCCTGTTTGACCATGCTGTCCCGGGTGGTTTGTTCTGCGGCCGCCGCAGCGGGTGAGACGTCTAGACCCTGGTCCGGGCTATCAGAGTGATTGCAAAGGAGTGCGTCTAGGGTTACTGGGGGGGAGGAAAGGGGGTGTAGAAAGGCGCAGCAAGGCTTGGGCCTGAGTGGGGAATGAATTGCGCCGCTCGCAAGGGGCGCGCGTGGGGGTCTCGGGGGACTGGAAAGAGGGGTGCATGGCCTTAGGGGACGGGCCCCGCAGGGACCGAGGAACGGACAGACCAGATTTCACCTTGACCTTGCTGACCTGAGCCTTGTTCATGTGCAGCCCCCCGTCTGAAGAACGCAGCCCTCCTCGGTCCGGGGTAAGTAAGAGGGGTGTAATAGTTCCTTTCGTCCTTGTTTTATCACCTCATTTCACTTCTCTGTAATCCCCTCTTAGTTTTAGGCCCGAAATTACCCTTCTTTAGGTAATTTTGAAAGGCTTAAAGCTTCATTCAAACCCTGGTGCACCTATAACTTCCGGGTATATTTATCTTACCGTCTTATGGCAAAGACTAAGAGGGTAAGTGATGTGTTCTAACTAAACTAGAAGCTGGTTTTGGTGTCTTCTAAGCCCCGCCCCTTTCTCTTGTGACCTTCATCTGGATTTAGCTGCCACGGCCGGAATGGGAGTTTCTAGATTGCATACCTAAAAGCAAGTTTTATTAAATAAAATAATGAAGCATGTTATTTTAGTCTCTCTCCCAGATTTCGACTTTTACTGTCAGATCATAAGAGTCAGAGAAATCATTCATTGTTTCAGTAAATATTTATCTTGCCACTTCCATAACAAAAGATAGAAAAATGAGTAAATCTAACCTGCTTTCGTCTCCGAGGGGAGGCAGCTATAGAATAGTGGTTTAGAGCAAAGACTCTCAAGCTAGAGTTACACCTGGTTCCTCCACTTACAAGCTGTGTGACCTGTTTCCTCCTCTGCAAAATGGAGATAATAATATATTATGGTTAGGAGAACTAAGAGACTTAATTCCTGTAAAACTCTAAAAACAGCACTCGATATATAGCATGTGCTAAGTGTTGACATCTGTTTTTAATGTTTCGTAAATCATGTTAGTTTTCTTCGGAATTTCTCTTTTTGCTTCCAGACTTAGCCCTAAATCTTGCCAAAATTTGACAGCTATTTTTGCTTTGAAAAAAATGGCTTTTAATCCATCCATAATTAATTTTTGTGTGTGCAGTAAAGTGAGGCTACTTGCTTCCAACTTAACAGAGAAAAGAGATTCCATACAGACAGAACAATTTTAACAGAAGTCATAAGTAAAATAATTACATATGTAAGATGTAAAGAAATACTTGATTTCTCTTTGTTTCACATTCCATATCTAATACATCAGCAGGGCTCTTCCTCCAAATTATATCTGGACTTAAAACCACTCTTCCACTACCACTGTTACTGAAGTATGAACCACCGTCAACTTTCACCTGGTCTATTTCAGTAGTCTCTTAACTAGTCTGCTTGTATCTCTCAATTCTTGTCCCATTATAGCCCATTCTCCTAGTAGACTTAGGGATTACATAAGTCCCCCACACTCCCCACCCCAACAAAACCCTCCAGAGCTCCTCATCCCAATGAAGTAAAATCCAAAGTTACCATAACCTAGAAGGCCCAACATGAATTGATCTCCTCCTACCTCTTAATTTATCTGCTTATATTCTCTTTTTAGCTCACTCTGTAGCCATGCTGGCTTCTTTGCTGTTGCTGTGAAAAGCCGACTCTTGATCTCAGCTCAGGTCTTGACTCAGGGTCTTGAGTTCAAACCCCATGTGGGGCTCCACATTGGGCATGGCACCTACTTAAAATATAAAAACAAAGGGGCGCCTGGGTGTCTCATTTGGTTAAGCGTCTGCCTTCGGCTTGGGTCATGATCCCGGGGTCCCCTCCTCAGCGGGGAGCCTGCTGCTCCCTCTCCCTCTGTCTGCCACTCCCCCTGCTTGTGTTCTCTGTCAAATAAATAAATAAAAATCTTTATAAAAATAAAAAGAATAAATCAGTGGTTCTCATCCTGGAACAGTGTTGCCCTCCAGGGGACATTTGGCAATGTCTGAAGACATTTTTGGTTGTCACCACTGGGTGGGAGGAAGGATGCTGAGTGGTAGTTAGTGGCATAAAGGCCGTGGGGATGCTGCTAGTCACTCTGAAGTGCACAGAACAGCCTTCCACAGCAATAAAAAATATCTATAGTGATGAGGTTGAGAAACCCTGATTTAAATGAAAGAATCGTGAGTATGATTCTCAAATAACAAAAGTTGGTGGGCTAGTTAGTATATTGGGAGGCAGAAATAACCTTCAAAAGATAAAAGCGTCAAATCAAAATCAATGAAATAATAGAAACTCCTACATTGTAAAGGGATAGAGGTAGAATGGGGGTGTGTGGGGCAAAAACGTACTGAGAATTTGAAGGAGACTGAGCTTGACAGCATATATAAAGAAGACTAGAGGATTTTATTTCATCAGAATTTTAATGAGATATCACTACGCTGTAACTGCTAAAAATGCAGTCTTGGGCTGTTGGAATAGGAGAATAGTTTACCACGTACAATAATTCAAGCTCAGTAATGGCATTAGCAAGTTCTCAGTACATATTTGTAGAATGAATGAATTGGTGAAGCTGTGTTTAGAGTATTATGTTTGGTCCTGTATATCTCACTGTAGTAAACAGAACCAGACAGCAACTTGTGGATCGTCAGGATTGTGAGAGAACTGAGATGTTCAACCCAAATACACGGGCATTGTGTATGTTACATAGAAAAGTAAAATTAGAGCTAATGGATAGACGTTTCAAGTATGTACACAGCAGTTCATTTTAAAGATGAACATAATTAGAGCTACCCAACACTAAAAAGGCCTGTTTCACACAGTGGTTAGTAGCACTCCATCACAGAGAATACTCAGAAAGGTCAAAGTTCTGGCCATCAAGGTGCTCGCAACACAGTGGATATATAACAGCTAATTGCTTACATAGAACTTTACTGTATGCTTAGCACCATTTGAAGCACTTTACCTAAAATCCTCACAGCAACCCTATAAAATCATATTCTTTATTCGCATTTTACCTAGAGAAATCTGTGATTACAAAAGCTTAATCTACGTGCCCAAAGTCAAGTGGCTGGTCTAGGATTTACACCCCGATAATCTGGCTGCAAAGTCTACGTTCTTATATATTGTAATTCTAATAATAAACATACAAAGTGCTAGACAGATGACCTTTAAGACCTGTGGAATAGCCTTTAATTTTGTGTAATTGCTACCCATAGGGTATTGCAGGCAACAAGGATCTTCCATACGGGGCAGCCAAGTCTTGCCCCTCTACCACCTCTTCCTGAACATGGAGGAAAAGTTCGTTTGGGGCTGATCCCCGAAGAATTCTTCCAGTTCCTTTATCCTAAAACTGGCGTAACAGGTAAACATTTGTCCACTATTTGATAGGATGTTTAGATGGTGTAGTTTATGTTTAGCTAGGATTTTAGTAGGTCTCTTATCTCTTCCACATATACACAAAAATGAAGTCAGAAGTAAATTTTGGAAGTAATTCAGTGGAACAGTTGTGATTTGGTTGCCCTAACTTGTCTTTGAAGTAAATGTGGTTGGGATATTAACTTGATTTTATAGCATTGTCTGCATTTGTTGATACACCACATCCACTGAATGCCTGCTCTTGCCAGGTACTCTCCTAAGCATACAGTAGCGAGCCGAGGTGGCAGCCATCACGGAACACACGTTCTGTCATAGGACAGATAGTAAAGAAATGAGCTGTATGATATATTGTCAGGTAATGGAAAGAGCAATGGATTAAAATAAAGCTAGGTAAGACAGTAGAGGTTATTAAACTGTATATGTAAGTAAAAACAGAAATTGGGCCGTATTTATCAGTTTTTCCCTTTTAAGAAGGCGTATGCTCTTCTGAAACCTTAATTTTTATAATGTGGTCTGCTTTCACTTACATTATTTAATCCCCATAGCAGTCCTGTAAGAGCTTTTTATTACCGAGAATAACTAGAAAATAAAGAATTTGCTGAGATTTATTCTCTCTTTGGTGACTGGGTTGGACTTAAACCCAGGTTCTCCAATTCAGTATTCTTTTACGGCATCTGCTGCCTTTCTTCTTCCAACTACTGCTGTGACTAGGGAACTCTGGAAACCAAGGTTGTTTTTTTTTTAACCCTCCAGGGAGTGGCCGAAAATAGCATTTCTATAACTGAAGTTGCAAGAAACATTAGGGGCCTCACCTCCCCATAGGAGATAAAAATGTTACCTACGATAGGCTTTTTTGCAAGTTCACAAGTAAAATTTTTAATTTCTGTTAAAATTTAAAGTTTATATGTTGGAAGCAAGTTTTAAAAAGAGCTGTTGAAACTTTTTATGGGAAGCGGGGTAAAATACATTTGAGACTGTTACCCTTTTTATCCTTGTAATACATTGTAACATCCTTTGGTAGTTGTGTTGCTCAGAAACACTGTAAAATACTGCCCTTTGTGGGGCAGCTTTGTCCTTGCCAGTATCTTCTGAGGCACAACAGAAAATCCTAAAGAAATGTACATCAGGGTTTTGTGTCCTTTCAGAACTCATAGCCTGGTTAAAGAAAAAGATACCTATGTTTGAAACATTATAACTAGGTGCTATAGGAATTGAGAATCCTGATAGCGAATTCATCCATTTACATACATACTACTTTCTATTAGGATTTTTTGTTTGCTTGCTTGCTTGCTTATTTCCAGTGTCAGGTTCCTATTCAGTAAAACTAGGCAGGAGTGGATAAATTTTATCCTGACCAGTGTTCCCATTCAATAAATAGTATATTTTGCTGCAGAAATTGCTTACACAGTTGTGCTAGCCACTCTACACATCATTTGTCCTTTTCATCCGCCCTGTGAAGAAAGTACTGTTCCTATTTTACAGATGAGGAAACTAAACTCAGAGATTATTTATAGTGCTCAGTTTCTTCTGTGTTGCAGGGTCAGATTTCCTGGAGTCCAGATCCTTGTTTTTTTTTTTTTTTCTTCAGTGCTACCATACTGCTCCTGAGTGCAGGGTTATTTATAAATCCAGTTACTTTAAATCATATAACATCTTCAACTAATCATATGTAGAACTTTCTGTCTTTACTTTCGGGTATAGTATATCTATCCATCATAAAATAACTTTTCCTTCTTTTAGGACCCTATGTGCTTGGAACTGGACTTATCCTATATTTTCTGTCCAAAGAAATATATGTGATTACTGCAGAGACCTTCTCTGCCATATCAGTAATAGGGTTGCTGGTCTATGTAGTTAAAAAATATGGTGCCTCTATTGGAGAATTTGCTGATAAACTCAATGAGGTAAGAACTGTAAGCCTGATTTCTCGTTTTAGACTGTATTAAAAGCATCAGTACCATCAAGTGATGTTTCTGACGTTAATGTTAAGCGACAAGCACATAGAAATGAATCTAATTACAATGATTAAAATTATAAGTGTTAATGTTGGTTACTAATTTGAGATAAACTTTTTTAAATCTACAAAACTTTGTCCAGTTTTTCCATACTTGTGTTCATTCAACAAGATATTGAGTACCAATTAAGAGCAGTTATTTTTAAGGATTTGTGCATTTCTCCCTGTACGTGCATATGTTTCTTCATGGGTGTTTCTACAAATGAGGAATATAACTTTGAGGAAGCATAGAATGAAGCTGTTTTGTTACCTTTCATGCTTTTGCTGATCTTTGTTGTAAAATCATAATTGCAGCAAAAAATTGCCCAACTAGAAGAGGTGAAACAGGCTTCCATCAAACAGATCCAGGATGCGATTGATACGGAGAAGTCACAGCAGGCACTGGTTCAGAAACGCCATTACCTTTTTGATGTCCAGAGGGTAGGTTTCAGAATGTCCTGAGGAAAGTAAAGTTGTTCATTTGTGTGCATTTAAAACAAAAATTAGAATTTTATGAGGAATGGTTGAATATGTTGAGCATATTTTATTTAGAAAAGAGATTCGGGTGGGGCTTGGCAATTACAGCTATTTAGATACTTAATATCTATCAAGTGGATAAATAGTTCCTCTAAAATTAGAGTAAAAGTTACAAAAGAACATATTTTGGATCCACAGAGAAGGAAAGTAGTCATTAAATTGTAACTGACTAAACAATGGTATTCACTGTCTAAGGCCATAGGTGAAATACGTGCTGCGCGGTTCATATATGCCTGCTGTGAGGAGCTCTTACTTGACATACTGGTTACGAGGAAGTCTGAGACCTTATGTTTCAATTCACAAAGCACATTTAAATAGCTGTAAAGCTTTCTACCATGGTCAAGGCATCATTAGATTCTAAAATACTTCGTTTCTGAAACATTTGTAGGAATATGCTCAAGTATTTTTGTTTTAACAGTCACATTGTTATTTACTTTGAGCCCCTGCTTTCTGCCTGATATTCACAGTGAGATGCCCTTATATTGAAATTTTATGTCACAGAAGCACGTATGAAATGAAAAATGAGATGCCAAGGTAAAGTATCTGAAATAGTAAAGATCTAGGCCAGTATTTCTTAGTGTGGTCTTAGTACCATATGTATCACTCCTCTTTGGTGCAGGTTTATGGACCCAGTCCAAGACTTGTGCAGTCAGAACCTCTGTTAGGGGCTATCTAAGAATCTATATTTTTAAAAACTGATCCCTAAAGATTCTTAAGCACATAAATGTTTAAAAACCTCAGGAAACTTTAAAACCTCTTTATATACATATTTAGGTTTCCAACCAGAGAGTGCTTCCTCATACATGATATATACACACAAAATCTGACTTTCGAAGATGTAGCTCTTTAATAAGAATTAGATGGCAGTCTTTACGTTTTTACTTATTTATGAAAAATTTAATGACTACTGATTGAGCTCTTCCTGAATGGAAACTCTGGTCAAGGCAGGCATTTGGGAATAAAAGAAAGTCTGCCTTCATGGAGTCTGCCTTCTAGCCTGGGGTTGAGAGAAGGACAGAAGAAAATAATTGAGCAGGTAGGAATGTCAGTGGTAATAAATGCTGTGTAGAACAACAAACTAGCAAAGGAAAAGAGATTTTAAAAGAAGGGAGTTACTTTTATTGGGCAGTCTAGAAAGGCCTCTAAATGTCTTACTTGAACAGACACCTGAAGAAATGTTGGTGCAGGCTACATGGACTTGTGGGGAAATAGTATTGTAGCAGAGGGAAGAAAAATCGCAAGGGCCCTAAACCTGGAAGCTTATTTGGTGTAGTCAAGGACTAGTAAGGAGACCAGTGTAGTTGAAGCAGAATGGGTAAGAAAAGAAATCAAAGTAGAGAGTGGTTAGGGGCTAGACTGGGTCAAGTCTTATAGGTGTCTCTGTGGACTCTGATCTGTCCTCTGAATAAGAAAGTCATTGAGGCTTTAAGCAGAGAAGTAATACGATCTCACTTGACTTTTGAAGGGTTACTGTGATTGCCTTGTTGCAAATAGCCTTTGGTCTTGTAGCATTGGTTTGAAATGCCTACAGGTTAGCCAAGTAGAATTGTTAGGTAAAGACCATTGGATATATGAGTCTGGAATTTACGGGGAGAATTCCAGAATTCCAGGCTGGAGATTCGGGAGTCATAAGCTGACAGGTGGTACTTAAAATTCTAAGACTAGAACATGGTGGGGAAAAACCGGTGAAAACAAGGACAGTTCCAATGTGTAGTCATCCTAGTTATGGTCAAGAAGTAAAGGGCCTAAGAATTTTCCATGGATTTAGCAATATGGAAGTTCTTGGTAACCTTGGTAAGGGCTATTTTGGGGAAGTAATGGGAGTGAAAGTAGTCAAGGAGATGCTAGAGATTTAGGGGGAAGAAGACCAGGAGGGTGAATGGACTAAAGAAACGTACTTAGAGGTATTAAGGGCCACTTGAGATTAATATCTCTTTAACAGGCAAACCTGTAGGGATTCTCATTACAGACTAGCAGATAACAACATCCCTGTCACTTATTAATTCGATATTATTCTGGAGATAGTAGCTGGATTCGAGAAGAGAAAGGAATAAGAAAAAGCAGTTACCATAATTTGAAGGTTACCTGATTATATAACTAGAAAACCTAAGAGTCAACATAGTTATTAAAATAATAACCAAGTTCAGTCGGGTGTCTGGGTATACCATTATTATCTAATAACCAAAATCAGTACCCTTCCATATACAAATAGCAGTCAGTTAGAAAATACACTGGAAGAGGGTAAACTGTCTAGGAAAAGATGCCTTGAGTAAACTTCACTAGAAATGTGCAAAGTTTTTACTTCAGAAAACATGCAATGCTTGTGAGGTGTAAGGGTCTAAGAACCTTGTTCTTAGATTGGAAGACTCAGTGTTATAAAGACATCAGTTCTCCCTACTTTAATGTCTACATTTAACACATTCCTAGAAGGAAAATACTTAATAGCCTGGAGGGAGGGGATATTGGAACTTGGACAAATTGATTTTTAGTTTAAAAAAAAAAAGAACATCCAGGAATATTTTGGGAAAAAGTAATGAGGAACAGTCCTGCCAAATACGAAAACCCGTTAAAAGATTATAAGGAGTTGTAAATAGGATAGTGCAGCGCATGAGTAGAAAGTCAGGGTGGCACAGCGGTGAAGATCTAGAGATCGAGCTAAACGCTAAGGCAGTGTAGACATGGCAATTCCGTTGTAGAGGGGAGAGAAGTGGGCATCTACGTAGACAGAGGGTTGGTGTCCTACCTTTCACTTTCTACTAAAATAAATTTCAAACTAATTAAAGATCTTCATAAAAATGAAGCCATAAAGTGGAAAAAGAGAACACAAAAAAATACCTTTGGAGTTGACAGTCCTTTCTAATAAAGATAACAAAATCTAGAAAGAAACTTATGTATGGTGACAGATATTAACTAGACTTAATGTGGTGGTCGTTTCAGAATGTATATGAAATATCAAATCTGTGTTAAACACCTGAAAGTATATCTCAGTTTATAAAAATTTTAAGTTACACCTCAACTTTTAAAAATTTCGTGGCTCAAGAAGAGGTGGAATGTATACACACGCTCGCACGCACGATAAAGTGTTGCTGGTCCAGCAGAAAAATGAAACCTTGCCATTTGCAGCAACATGGATGGAGCTAGAGAGTATTATGCTAAATGAAATAAGTCAGAGAAAGACAAATACCGTATGGTTTCACTCATGGAATTTAAAAAACAAAACAAATGAACATGGGGGAAAAAAGAGAGGCAAACCGAGAAACAGACTCTTAACTATAGAGAACAGACTGATGGTTACCAGAGGGGAGGTGGGGGGGAGGATGGGTGAATAAGTGACGGGAATTAAAGGGTGCACTTGGCTGTGATGAGCACTGGGCATTGTATGGAAGAGTTGAATCACTATATTCTACACCTGAAACTAATACTACACTGTCTGTTAACTGGAATTTAAATAAAAACTTGGAAGAGGAAGAAAAATTTTTTTTTAAATCGAGAAGCTGTAAGTGGAAAAGTTGTTAAATTGATCTCATGAAAGTTTTACTTGTAAAAATGAGCGTAAACAAAGCGACAGACTGGGAAGAAATGTGTGTTCCATGTGACACAAAAGGGTAGTTAGTTACCTAAGGAGAGACCAACATCCCAGTAGAAAACTAGGCTTAGGACACAGACCATTCATAAATAAATTAAATTGTTTCTGAATATGTAAATATTCTTAGATAATGTCATTAAAATTACTATTTTTCTGCTTATGAGAACAGAGAGTAAAAGGTTTTATAAGGACCATTGGTCAGGGTTTGGAGTGATAGGCATTCGTGTTGCTGGTAGAGAATGAAGTATGCACCTTCATTTGGACCGTGACAGTAGTAATCACGGTTCAAGAGCGTGGGCTTCACAGCCTGGCTCCTTGTATTTGGATCTTGGCTTCACAGTTTATTAGCTCTGTAACGTTGGACAAATTCCTTAGCTTCTGCTTCCGTTTCTTTGCTATAAAATGGATATAAAATAGCAACTGTCCCTTGGTATGATGATAAGACTTAATTGAATTGACACACAGTTTTTAGAATATAGTAGGTACTCAACATGTTATTATTACAGCAAGTTTTTTTAACTTACTTATTTTAAAGATTTTATTTCAGAGAGCGAGTGAGCATGGGGCGGGGGGGAACAGAGGGAGAAGCAGACTCCCCGCTGAGCAGGGAGCCAGATGTGGGGCATCCATCCGGGGATCATGACCTGAGCCAAAGGCCGATGCTTAACCAACTGAGCCACCCAGGCACCCCATTTACAACAAGTATTTACACATAAGGGCAAAGACATATACAACAGATGTACAAAGACATATACAACAGATGCAGCATTATTTCTGGTAGAAAAACTTGGAAGCAATCTAATGTATTAATAGAGCTTAGTTAAATAAACTCTGGATTATGGGACACCAGTATAGTAGAATTCAGTGTAACTTAAAATCATGGTGGGTCTAGATGTCATAATTAGTAAAAGTGATGTGTGCGTGTATTGTGTGCATGCCTGTCTATACCTGTATTTTGTTTATTGAATGTTTCTGGGAGGGAATACAAGAAATACAGGACGATGGTGGCCTGTGGGCAGACTGGAGGAAACTTACTGTATGTACTTTTAAGTATATTTTTACCATACTCTATTAGAACTTATTTACCACATTCGTCTCTTACCTATTCGTATTAAGTAAAATAATTTGCATAAAATACAAGAAAGTGGTGGAGTATTCTAACCGGCAGAATCTACAGAGTGGAAGTGGTCCTTCAGCTCTGCAGTTTTTCATCAATTCTTAATTTTGCTTCAGAATAACATTGCCATGGCACTGGAGCTTACTTACCGGGAACGGCTGCACAGAGTGCACAGGGAGGTGAAGAATCGCCTGGACTATCACATCTCTGTGCAGAACATGATGCGTCGGAAGGAACAAGACCACATGATAAACTGGGTGGAGAAGCACGTGGTGCAGAGCATCTCTGCACAGCAGGTGCGTGGTGTTCTGAAACTTCTGGAGTTGTATTGGTTTCTCTTATGGGCTTCAGCTGCTGCCCTGTTAGGATAGGAATCTTTAGCCTAGAGACGCTGGGGTCGCCCTGGTTCATTGTTTTGGGTAGTGGTAACCTGGAGGACGCTGCACAACGACCCTGGTGGCTTTCCTCTTCCTCAGAATTTGGTCACCAAAGGGTCTCTCGCTGTCAGAGACAGTGGCAGATAGTTGAGAACACCGATGGTGGCACACTTGTGTTCAAGCTCCAACACCCGGGAAATGCTAACCAACGTAGTTAATTTCTTTCTGCAACAGACTGGATGAAGCCATTTCTGAGTCCCTTCATTCCCTAATTCCGTTATCTCTACTTCATTTCCTCTTCCCAGCCGCTTACTTCATTGGTCGTGAACAGAAAAGAAATGTTTTTTATTATTTACCCAAATTTGTTTTCCTTTTTAAAGTTTATATTATTTTTTTTTATTATGACTTGATTTCTTCTTTCCCAATTATATACAGTATGTGGGCATTTCTGATCATTTTCTGTATAACCATCAAGGACTAGAAGAACAGGGTCTGCCAACATTTAATGAATTTTTTTTCAGTAGATTGTCTTTTACATAAAAACAACATAAATAAGAGGGAAAACACTAAAGAAAAGAGACAAAATTATTTTTATTCTTAACATTTCTGTGTTATTAATGTTTGTTAGGTTGCTATTTTTCAAGCAGCTGTTAGCTGTACAAGCTAACATTAGTGACATATGGTTACAGGAGTGCCTGGCTTCAAATTCTATGTAAATGTCGCTCATAAAAGCTATGAGCCTGGAGATTTTAACTAATGTCCTGGATTTGCTTAGAATAAATTGCATCCCCCTACGGTACATAAAAAATGCCTAGTAGTCTGTCATGTCATCTTGAGATTCTGTAGGAACCTCAAGATCTTGTAGGAGCTGTCCTTTAGAATTACAGTATTTATACCTATTTCTGTGATTTGAAGGGGTCTAACCAGATTTCTCTTTCCGTATCACAGGAAAAGGAGACAATTGCCAAGTGCATTGCAGATCTAAAGCTGCTTGCAAAGAAGGCTCAAGCACAGCCAGTTCTGTAAATGCGTCTATCCCGGTGGAGACAGCGAAAAGCAATTGACTAG
The DNA here is from genome assembly GCF_002007445.2 of Ailuropoda melanoleuca. NCBI lineage: Eukaryota > Metazoa > Chordata > Mammalia > Carnivora > Ursidae > Ailuropoda > Ailuropoda melanoleuca. The sequence continues at coordinate 78,252,431 of NC_048219.1, forward strand.
AGAAACTAGTCCATGTGACAAAATCTTTCTGTATTGCTGTCTACTGAAATTACATGTAACCTTTCTTACAAATGAAAAGTTTGTTTCATATGGTCAGAGAATTAAAACAGTCTGTTGGCCAACAAGATGTTTTTCATCCTTCTTGCTCTAGTTTGAGTTCCATGATAACTTTCGAATGAGCAGTTTGCTTTTAGTAAACTTGGTTGGCTGACTAACGATTACCAAGTTACAGTTTAAATTTGTAAGTACTTCTGCCGTCGTCCTTCATAAGTGATAGTTGAAACTAGGTTTTTCAGGTTGCATAATATTCTGAAGTATTTTAATATTTATCATATAGGTAAAAATCAGATGTCATTGAACTGATAATCTAGTGATAAGCTGTTTCTGGCTAACTGACAAGTTATAGGAAATTTTAAAGCTTTTCATTATTTTTAAAATAACTAAAGGAAATATGTATCAAATCACATCATTGGCTTTATTATTTTAGTAGTATGTCTGTAGAAAATATTGCAGACCCAGGGTGTCATAAAATTACCCTAAAGAGTCCAGCAGATAAGTCAGAAAATTCTGCCCTTCCATAGGTTTGTCTCCATTTAATTCTCCCATACTTATAAGGATGTACTTGTACACAAAGGACAACATACATAATAGGAAATAATTTGAAAATATGTACCATTTGGATAACTGCTGTTTTCACTGACTTCCTAGGATTTTAATTTATGTAACAGCCGATATCAGGTCAGTATTTATTGATGGCTAATGTATCCATCTGCTATAGAAATCAGATTGACATCTTTATTCTTACTTAAAGAGATTTTGCTAGGGTCAGCAAAAGTGTTCCAAATTATTTGTTTAACAAAGGACTTACAAATACGTAGTCTGTGCTAAGCACCATCCTGCACTGGTCATACAGAGATTAAATTCCTGCTCAGAAAGTTAAAAATCTAGAAAGACAGAGTATGTGAACAGTAGATACTTTAGTATGGGTGCTTTAAGAGTATGACAGGTACCATTTCAGGTAGTCTCACTAGCCTTGTTTTTCTTATATAGAACTATCAGCATTCAGTCAGAGAAGCGAAACTACTAGGATAGAGGTTTCTACAGGATTTGACTTGACACTGTTCTGGGAGCTGGTTAAGCATGGCTCTCTGAGGCTGTTACCTTTGTTTCTGATGTAGGAGCTTGAAGTCCACAGAGAAGGCAGTAAAGAAGGGAAGATGTCTGTAAAGTGGGAGACACAGGAACAAGTAGAAATCGCAAGCACAGACTTGAAACCGTTGTCATTTTTATTACCTCGGACTTTGAGGGTATTGACTCCTAGAAAAGCCCGGGTCCTTTTCATATACACCCTGTCCAAAGGTTAGGAAAGCTGAAGGGTGATCCAGGGAAAGGTTGGGAAGTTAAGCAGGCCCAGCTACAACTGGAGAGCCACAGATCAACAACGAAATGTGTGAGCTACTAAACAGTTTTCTGCTTCACATCTGCCCTCTAAACTTGCTCAAGAATTGAATGCTCGCTCTAACCAAAACATTCAGGGAAGAGAATTCTATAAAGTAGCACGGTGTAACCCACTTGACACATTACGAACCACCACAAAGCTAGCCTATTAATAAATGTTAATCTGAATGAATGATACTTAAAGCAAAAACTCTAACCCCAGGAAGTCCATGAACATCCAGTAAAACGGAGAGAGCAGAAAGGTGACAGGTCAGAAAAGAAAGGCTGAGCTGGCATTTGAAAGAGGAAGTTAGCCAAAAGAGGGAGGGTTTGGGTCCAGGAAGAAGGAGCGGCATTCGTGATTGTAGAGAAGCTACACTGATGTAGGAGAGTAACATTTTTTTTTAAGATTTTATTTATTTATTTGACAGACATCCAGTGAGAGAGGGAACACAAGCAGGGGGAGTGGGAGAGGAAGAAGCAGGCTCATAGCAGAAGAGCCTGACGTGGGGCTCGATCCCAGAGCACCAGGATCACGCCCTGAGCCGAAGGCAGACGCTTAACCGCTGTGCCACCCAGGCGCCCCGAGAGTAACATTTTTGAAACTCAAGAAGTTACTCGAGTGAAATACAAATAGGAGTTATATTAGGGTTGCTTAAATGCTGTGCTTAGCAGTTGGATTTTGTTCTGAGGACAGGGGAGCCAGTGAAAGGTTTTAAGCAGAGGAATGACAAGTGGATCTTTGTTTCAGAAAAGGCACTATCAACAGTAGAAAACAGTTTGGAGAGAGGCAAAGCTAGCTTAGCTGCGGGATCATTCTAACCAAAAGACATTGAAGACCTTAACTAAAGGCCTTGTCAGTGTGGTTGGAAAGGAGGGAATTGAGAAACACTAAAGGCAATATGAGTGGGACTTGAGTGTGCAGAATACAGAAGAAGGGAACAATCGATGTGAGTCACAGCTTTCTTAGAAGGGAACGGGAGCTACTGTTATTCACTGTGATTCAGGAAAGAGAGTAAGTCTAAGTATAGAGCCATGAAAGAACATCAGTGTTTTAGAAATAGTAGAGGATTCCACAAAAGAAGAAATAGCCAGTTGTCTGAGGAAAACCAGGAGAGAGCAGTGTCAAAAAATCAAGACCACTTTTTCAGGGAGATTAAGAGGACTCAAAGTGCCCATTAGAGTTAATAGCTTGGAAGTCTCTGGTGGCCCTTCTTAGAGTAGTTTTGGCTGAATAGCAGGGACAAAAGATAGATTACAGTGGTGATAAAGGATTGAAAGGCAGTGAGGAAATAGACCCACATAGAATAATTTCCAAAACACTACTCACCCTCACTTGTTTTGTCTACACACCTATTGGATACCTCAAAGGCATCTCAAATGTAAGTTAAAAATAGATGTTTTAGTCTCCACTTCCAGCTTGCTCTTCTCTGAATCTTCTCCATCTCATAATGGCACCACCATTCACCCAAGTTGGTCAGCCCAAAAAACTAGGAGTCAACCTTAGTTCCTTTCACTTCTTTTTTTAAGGTTTTATTTATGAGACAGTAAGCACAAGTGGGGGAGGGGGGGGGTAAGGAGGACAGAGGGAGAGGGCAAGCAGACTAAGTAGATTCCCCGCTGAGCAGGGAGCCCGACGACAATGTGGGGCTTGATCTCAGGACCCTGAGATCATGACCTGAGCCGAACACAGACACTTAACTGACCGAGCCACCCAGGTGCCCCACCCTTTCACTTTTCTATCCAGTTCATCAGCAAGTCTTGTTACCTCTGCTCTCAGAACTTACGACAAATCTGTCCACTCCTACCACTGCCTAATCCAAAATGCAATGTTTCACTTGGGCTACTACAATTCTCTGTTGTCACACTTGAACCCCTTCTAACAATCCTCTGCAGCCAGAGTGAGCTTTATAAAATATAAGTTGAATCCTGTCACTCCTCTGCATAAAACTTCATAATGCCCATCACATTTAAAATCTAATCCTTACCATTATTTACAACGTACTATGTGAACTGGTCCCCAGCAATCTCTCCGACCTCGTCTACCACTTTCCCTGTTCATTCTGTTTTGGCCGTCCTTTCTTTGCTCTTCTTCAAATGTCTAAACTTTCCCAGTTTGCAGCCTTTGCACAAAATCAGAGCTTCCCAGACCGGTTGCCACAGATAGCAAATATGCTAGGAGATACTGCTCCTTAATATGTGGGGCAGCCAGGCTGACCCTCAGGCCAATGATTTCAGGCTGAGAACAGCTTCATCTGGGGCTCTTCATCAGGCCACTTGGTCCGAGCAGAGTCTGAGAACAGGCCCCAGAGTCCCCAGAACCAGAGAACCGGATGAGTGACATCCATGTGCACTGAGCAACACTGAAACATTGCCAGGAGGGTGCTCTGCTACCTGGACATAAGCCACAGCATCTGGGTGTAGAGCACATGCTGCTTCCGTTGGGCAAGGGGCCACGGATGTGCTGGAGGAATTTGTTCACCTGTGCCCAAGGGATATGGTGTCAACCCAGAGTGAAGCCGGCCAGCAGCCAGAGGAGGTGGTAAGCCAGCAGGGGACCTAGAGGTGAAACTCCACACCCCAGGTCCAAATGTCTACCTTCAAATGATCAGAAATGTATTTCTATGTAGTAGATGTGGTTTGGGACCTACCAACCGGCTGCGTGGGGGTTGGCTGTGCCGGCTGCAGATTAGAGTATCTTGATTGTTTTTTAAGTACATGATATGAAAAAGTCCAACTGAATTTGAAGTATTTTTGTATTAGCAAAAGTAGATTACAATGTCAATGAAAAAAGGGAAACGTTAGATTCTTGGTTATAAGTTTTATAGTGAGTAAAAAAATTTATTATCAATGATAATCTGAAGACCATTCCAATCAAGTCAATCACCCTAATTCAGTGGTTATTCTTAGCATCCCTCATGGTGAGATAACCAGAAATGTTCCCTGATGTGATTAAATATAAAGTGGATGATATCACCTATAATGTAATTTAGCCAAAAATAATGAACTTGAATCTGTCAAGGCTTAAGATGTAAATTCCAGTTTCCAGGAACTGCAGGAGATAGAGGAACAAGATAAATGACACTAAAGGAAGTAATTAAATTAAGAATTATGTTTCTCCATGTATTAGGTCTTAAGTGTTTTCCATTAAAGTTTTTTGATGTTTTGATGTTCTCGGTTAAGGTCTGGTACCTTTTTTATAACGTTTATTCTAAAAACTCTCTATTCTTTATTAGTATTATAAAATGTACCTTGCTTAAATTTTCTGTTTGTTGTTGAAGAAATAAAATTAAGGTGTAGACTCCTGGAACTTTGTTGTTGGGGTTAAAATGCAATTGAGGGGCGCCTGGGTGGCACAGTCGTTAAGCGTCTGCCTTCGGCTCATGGCGTGATCCTAGCGTTCTGGGATCGAGCCCCACATCAGGCTTCTCTGCTAGGAGCCTTCTTCTTCCACTCCCACTCCCCCTGCTTGTGTTCCTTCTCTCACTGGCTGTCTCTCTCTGTCAAATAAACAACAACAAAAAAATCTTTAAAAAAAAAATGCAATTGAAATGCAAAATCTTGTAACATTTGCTTCCAGTAATGGTAGACTAGGTAATTCAGACCAACTGTCCAACTGAAGAAATTTTTAACATCTGGGTGAGATATAAAACATATCTTAAGAATATTAAAGCACCAAGAGGTAATGAGAAGTCATCAGGCCAAGAACTTGCGAGACAATGGAAATTCAAAGAGGTGAGTTTAGCACGTGGGCCCACTTATGCCCTGGGAGCATTTGCCAATCTAAAAGAGATGGCGAAGAGACTAAACTATTCTTTTGGTGACCTCACAAGGCTAGAGGAATGAAGGATGGAGTCCAGGACCCACTGAGGAGGGAGACCCGAGTAAACATCACCACTGCCCACCACCAACACACACATAGTCAGCCGCTCTTGGAGTAAAGGCGAAGACAAAAAAAAACAGCCCTTCCATGGCCAGCGCCGTGCTGTGAGCAGACGACTCCGTGAATGCTCAGCGCTGAACTTGGATTAAGGTGATCCCAGATTGCTGGTGCCCCCAGGTCCCTGACAAAAGCAATATAAGAAACCTCGTTTGGAGGAACAAAACATGATCCTAGTCTTATATTTCTTCTACAAATGATTTTTCAAGTCCAACTTTACAGCAAAAGATAATCAGATGATTAGGAGATAAGAAACTGTAAGCAATAACTAAATAAATACATAAACTAATTATGCTTAATGTACTCAAGCAGATAAAAGTCAAGTTTGAAAATGCAGACAGAACCAGAAATACTTTTAAAAGAAACAGAAAATTTAAAAAATACAAATTCTAGAACCGAAAAAAATTACATAGAAAAATTAGGTCAGTTGGCCATTGTCAATAGCAGATTAGACAAAGGTGAAAGGAGCAATGATGAACTGGAAATAATTTAGAATATCTGGGAGGAGGAAGAGAGAGACAAAAAGATGAAAAATACCAAAGGAAGAGTAGGAGAAAGAGAAGATTCAATAATGTCTAACACGTAGTTGGAATCCCCAAAGAAAATGAGGCAGAGGGAATATTTAAAGAGCTTATGGCCAGAAGATCATGACACGAAATGGTTGATATGGGGTGGGGGGCGGGGAGGGGAATACCTAACTAGAATTCTATAGCAGTAAAACTATCTTTTAAGAATAAAAGAGATTTTGAGAGAACTAAAAATGAGTTAGCAACCAGTGGCATTTAATTGAAACACTAAAAGGTTTTTTTTTTTTTAAGATTTTATTTATTTATTTGACAGGGAGACAGCCAGCAAGAGAGGGAACACAAGCAGGGGGAGTGGGAGAGGGAGAAGCAGGCTTCCTGCTGAGCAGGGAGCTGGATGCCGGGCTCAATCCCAGAATGCTGGGATCAGGCCCTGAGTCGAAGGCAGACGCTTAGCGACTGAGCCACCCAGGCGCCCCAGACTAAAGGGTATTTTTAAGACAAGGAAGATGATCCCATGGAAAATGCCAGAAATGGGGAAAAAGGAAGAAAAACATGGCTATTAAGTATGTGAGTAAACCTAAGTGAACGTTGTAAGTGTAAATATACACTCTTGGGAGATTAGAAGTAGACAAATTCATAATTCTATCAGTGACTAAAAAATTCGTAAACAGGATATAGAATTCAAACAAAACAACAAACTGTACTTCATAGACATGTAGAGAACACTACTCCCAATAACCACAGGCTACACATTCTTTTCAAGTACGTATGAAATAACACTCACGGCATGCCTCAACAGATTTTAAAGGATTGAAATAATATTTTTGCTGATCACAGAGCAATTGTTGCTTAAAAGTTAACAGAATGATAAGGAAATCCATGTGTATTTTGAAATTAAGAAATACATTTCTAAATAATCCATGAATCAAAGAAGAAATTAGAAAGTATTGTGAAATGAATGATAAAAAACAGAAGATACAGAACCACAAGGAGTACAAAATCTGGCCCAAAACTTCCTGAGGTCGGGTTTGCGGTTAGAGAATCGTCAAAGAAAAGCTGTTTTGTTTTGTTTTTCTCTTTGTCCTCCTCTGCCCAGAGCCAAGATTGGTATAAGCCAGTGTGACAGGCAGAATTCTACACTGCACCTCACTGTCTGCCCCCCCCCCCGGAGCACAGATGGAATCTGTGACTTGCATCTAATGAACACAATATAGCAAAGGTGATATGTTGCCACTCCCTCCATTGGGTTACTTTATGTGGCATGAGAAGTCACTCCCACTGCTACATTACACTGTGTAAGACCATCCTAGCAGCGTGGCAAGACTCTTCTGCTGGCCTTAATGAGGCTGACTGCCATGTTGTGAACTACCTATGAACAGGGCCACAGGCAGGGAACGGCAGGCAGCTTCTACGACCCCAAGAGCAGATACCAGCAGACAGGAAGTAAGAAGCTGAGGCCCTCAGTCATACAGCCGAAAGGAAATGAATTCATGTGACAAATGGAGTTTGGAAGTGGATCTTCCCCAGTCAAGCCTCTGATGAAACCAGGACCCAGCCAGTACCTTCATTGCACCCTGGTAAGACCCTAAGCAGAGAACCCTGGTAAGCTGTACCCACAAGCTCTAACCCACAGACACTGAGATATAATAAATGTGGACTCTCTTAGGCCTTGAAATGTGTGATTATTTGTTATGCTGCTGTTGAAAGCTAGTACAAGGATCCTTAACATTTCCATCTGTGGCATGGCTTTTTCGTAATGCCCTCCTTTCAGAGGGTCTGATGCAAATCCCCCCCTTTGTGCAGGCTTTAGATTTGGTTTCCTGATCTCATGCACATGCCTTTCGACCCTAGCTCTGGGTCAACGAAAATTAGCAGCTATTTCCACAGCAAACACCAACTCCAGGTCTCAGTCAACATTCTTCCTTTCTTTGAGGATTTCCAACATCCAGTTCAGCCACATATTTTTTCAATTCTGGTGTTTAAAATGTTTTATCCAGTGTTGGTTGGTGTTCTTTAACGAGAGGATCTCTTTAAAGATCCAGTCTGTTCTATGTCCTGGGATTTGTGTTCATGGTTCAACCCACCAAAATCTTTTTCTCCACCACTGCCACACCCTAAGCTGCATTCACAGAAAAGATCATGATCCCTTCATTTCCAGATCCAGTCCACTCTTTGCAATCCTCATGTTACTGGGCCTCCCTCTTGGCACATCTGGTGCTGTTGGCCACAGCTTTCCTTCCTTCCTTTCGTTCCTGGCTTCTAATAGTGCATGTTTGCTATCACTGCTTCCTCTCAATTTCCGTAGGTGACAACTGTCTGCCTCCCTCTTAAGCATTGGTGTTCCTCAGTGTTCTGTCCTAGGAATTTTTATTCCCACTCTACAGACTGTACCTGGACAATCTTAGCCATTCCCATGGCTTCTACTATCACATGTATGTTGATGACTTCCTCATCTATATCTCAGATTGTATTAGGCAGGAGAGAGTAAGTGAGATAAACTATCCCCAGATCTTCGTGTAACATGGAAAAGCTTATTTTTTGCTCATAAAGAATCCACCACAGTTCCAAGTGACCCCCCAGAGAAACTGTCCTCTATATGATGACACAGTGATCCGGCTTTAGAGCCTTCAGCCTTACCTTCTCACCACAAAATCATGATTGCCCTGCAGGAGGAGGGGTCAGAGAAGATTTTACTTCCGTGATTAAATGCTTCAACTCAAAGGGACTACAACACTTCCCCACATAGGCCGTTGGCCACCACGAGTCTCATGGCACCACCCAACCACAGGAGAGGCTCTGGGCCAGAAGGAGAGGAGACCTGGTTGTGGGCAAGAACTAGGACTGTCTACCACACAAATCTAGATCTCTTTCATGAGCCCCAGGCCTGCGTGTCCAGTTACCCTCACCACATCTCTACTTGAATGTTCCACGAGCACCCTAAAGTCAGTGTGTCCAAGAGTAAACACATTATTTGTCCAATCCTACTCCCCTTTCATCTATACCTGCACTATTAATCAGTGATACAATGCAGAAATCTGGGAGCTACCCTGAGCTCCTCCCATACCTTCCTCTTAGAAGTGATAAATGACTAGATTCATCACCTTTCTGCCCCTCCTCTTCTTCCCCATGGCTATTGCCTCTGATCAGAGCTCTTCAATGGTAAAGGACTTGCCACCCGCTGCCTGGCCCCTCCCCAGTCCCCAATGTGACCATGTCACTCCTCTTCAGCCTCTCTCCATTCCCTCTAAGGTTTGTTTAGGTTCCTCCATTACCTGGTTTTGTCCTTCCTCTCCAGCCTTTCCTCTTCTCTTCCCCATCCCCACCTGACCGTCATTCCCCACTGCACCAGCCATGTTGAAATACTTCCATTTCCTGGACTGTAACCAACATGACAAAGCATGCCTTTGCTTGTGCAGTCCCTCTGCCTGGAATACACTTCCTTCCTCTGCCTGCCTAGAAAATGTAATTCATTTTTCAAGACAGCAACACGTTATACATCATCTTCTTGTGACACTCAGTCTCCCTCCTTATTGTGTAAGCTCAGCCCTTTCTCTGTTGGGTCCCACTCCATCTGGTGCAGACGTCAGCATAGCATCTACAACATTTCATTATGCTGTTTACTCCAGAACTTGACAGTGCATTTGGGTCATAGTAGGTGCTCAGTAAATGTTGGATAAATTAATTGTCAAGTCTTGAGCTACTACTGTTTCCCTCTCGGGCTCTTCTTCCTCCTTCAGCCCTTTGGTGACGTCTTCGATCTTTTGCCCTTCTGAACTTTTGCCCTTCCTTGTTTCTGCTACCACTCTCCTAGATATCTCTCAAATTTACTTACATCTTGGGCTTGAAAAGAGCATAGAAGATGCTAGAGAATCCCTTTTTGGAGAAATAAAAACTAAAATTTAATCAAGTCAAAATAAAGGCTATTAATGAGATATAATCAAAAATTGAAGCTCTAACTGCTAGGATAAATGAGGCATAAGAGAGAATTAATGATATAGAAGACAAAATGATGGAGAATAAAGCTGAGAAAAAGAGAAATAAACAACTACTGAAGCACAAGGGTAGAATTTGAGAGAGAAGTGATACCATAAAGCAAAACAATGTTAGAATAATTAGGATCCCAGAAGAAGAGGAAAGAGAGACGAGGGCGGAACATACATCTGAGCAAATTATAGCTGAGAACTTCCCTAATCTGGGGAAGTAAACAGGCATTCAAGTCCAGGAGGCACAGAGAACTTCCCCTCAAAATCAATAAAACTAGGTCAATATCTCGACATGTAATAGTGAAGCTTGCAAATTTCAGAGACAAAAGTCCTGAAAGCATCTTGGGACAAGAGGTCCTTAACCTTCAAGGGTAGAAGCATTAGACTGGCAGCAGACCTATCCACAGAGACCTGGCAGGCCAGAAAGGACGGACGTGATATATTCAGGGTGCTAAATGAGAAAAATATGCAGCCAAGAATACTATATCCAGGAAGGCTGTCATTCAAAATAGAAGGGGAGATGAAAAGCTTCCAGGAAAAACAGAAACTAAAAGAACTTGTGATCATTAAACCAGCCCTGCAAGAGACATTAAAGGGAATCAAAGCGAAGAGAGAGCCCAAAAGTAACATAGATCAGAAAGGAACAGAGACGATATACAGAAACAGTAACTGTACAGATAATACAATGGCACTAAATTCATATCTTTCAATAGTTACTCTGAATGTTAAGTGGGTAAATGCCCCAATCAAAGACACAGGGTATCAGATTGGATAAAAAAGCAAGACCCATCGATATACTGTGTGCAAGAAACTCATTTTAGACCCAAAGACGCCTCCAGATTGAAAGTGAGGGAGTGGAAAACCATTTATCATCCTAATGGACATCAAAAGAAAGCTGGGGTAGCAATCCTTCTATCAGACAAATTAGATTTTAAACCAGAGATTGTAATAAAAGATGAGGAAGGACACTATATCATAATTAAAGGGTCTATCCAATGAGGAGATCTAACAATTGTAAATATGCCCCTAACATGGGAGCAGCCAATTATATAAACCAATTAATAACAAAATTAAGGAAATACATTGATAATAATACAATAATAGTAGGGGACTTTAACACCACAATCACAGCAGTGGACCAATCCTCTAAGCAAAAGATCAACAAGGACACAAGGGCTTTGAATGACATGCTGGACCAGATGGACTTCACAGATATATTCAGAGCATTCCGTGCTAAAGCAACAGGATACACATTCTTTTTGAGTGCACGTGGAACATTCATTCTCCAGAATACAATCACATACTGGGTCATAAATCAGCTCTCAACCAATTCCAAAAGATTGGCATTATTCCCTGCATATTTTCAGACCACAATGCTTTGAAACTTGAGCTCAATCACAAGAGGAAATTTGGAAAGAACTCAAATACCTGGAAATTAAAGAACATCCTACTAAAGAATGAATGGGTCACCCAGGAAATTAAAGACGAATTTTAAAAATTCATGGAAACAAGTGAAATTGAAAAAACAACTAACTGTTCAATGATGCAGCAAAGGCAGTTCTAAGAGGGAAGTATATAGCAATACGAGCCTTTCTCAAGAAACAAGAAAGGTCTGGAGCTGGAGAAAGAACAGCAAATAAAGCCTAAACCAAGCAGGAGAAGAGAATTCATAAGGTTTAGAGCAGAAATCAATGAAATAGAAACCAAAGAACAATAGAACAGATCGATGAAACTAGGAGCTGGTTCTTTGAAAGAATTAATAAGATCGATAAACCACTGACGACTTATCAAAAAGGAAAGAGAAAGAACCCAGATAAATAAAATCATGAATGAAAGAGGAGAGATCACAACCAACACCAAAGAAATACAATTATAAGAACATACTATAAGCAACTATATGCCAACAAATTAGGCAATCTGGAAAAAATGGATGCAATCCTAGAGATGTAACCAATATCCTTTACGAACATGGATGCCCAAATTCTCACCAAGATACTAGACAATAGGATCCAACAGTACATTAAAAGGACTATTCACCATGACCAAGTAGGATTTATTCCTGGGCTGCAAGGGTGGTTCAACATTCACAAATCAATTAACGTGATTGATCACATTAATAAAAGAAAGGACAACATGATACATCACATTAATGAAAGGACAAGAACCATATAATTCTCTCAATTGATACAGAAAAAGCATTTGACAAACTACAGCATCCTTTCTTAATTAAAACTCTCCACAGTGTAGGGATAGAGGGAACATACCTCAATATCATAAAAGCTATCTACGAAAAGCCCACAGCGAATAACATTCTCAATGGGAAAAACAGAGCTTTTCCCCTAAGGTCAGGAACACAACAGGGATGTCCACTCTACCACTGTTATTCAACTTAGTACTAGAAGTCCTAGCCTCTGCAGTCAGACCACAAAAAGAAATAAAAGGCATCGGAATAAGCAAAGAAGAAGTCAAACTCTCACTCTACACAGATGACATGATATTCTATGTGGAAAACCCAAAAGACTCCACCCCAAAATTGCTAGAACTCATACAGGAATTCAGCAAAGTGGCAGGATATAAAATCAATGCACAGAAATCAGTTGCATTTATACACACAAACAATGAGACAGAAGAAAGATAAAGAGCCGACCCCATTCACAGTTGCACCCAAAACTGTAAGATACCTAGGAATAAACCTAACCAAAGAGGCAAAGTATCTGTACTCAGAAAACTATACCACAGTCATGAAAGAAATTGAGGAAGATACAAAGAAATGGAAAAATATTCATTGCTCATGGATTAGAAGAATAAATATTATTAAAATGTCTTTGCTACCTAGAGCAATCTACACATTCAATGCAATCCCTATCAAAATACCATCAACTATTTTCACAGGACTGGAACAAATAATCCTAAAATTTGTGTGGAACCAGAAAAGAACCTGAATAGCCAAAGGAATGTTGTAAAAGAAAACCAAAACTGGTGGCATTACAATTCCAGACTTCAAGCTCCATTACAAAGCTGTAATCATCAAGACAGTATGGCACTGGCACAAAAACAGACACATAGATCAATGGAACAGAATAGAGAACCCAGAAATGGACCCACAACTCTATGGTCAACTAATATTCAACAAAGCAGGAAAGAATATCCGATGGAAAAAAGATGATCTCTTCAACAAATGCTGTTGGGAAAATTGTACAGCCACATGCAGAAGACTGAAACTGGACCATTTCCTTAAACCATACACAAAAATAGACTCAAAATGGATGAAAGACTTAAATGTGAGACAGGAATCTTTCAAAACCCTAGAGGAGAACACAGGCAGCAACCTCTGTGACCTGGGCTGCAGCAACTTCTTGCTAGACACGTCTCCAAAGGCAAGGGAAACAAAGGCAAAAATGAACCGTTGGGACATCATCATAATAAAAACTTCTGCACAGCAAAGGAAATAGTTGACAAAACCAAAAGACAACAGACAGAATGGGAGAAGATATTTGCAAATGTCTTATCAGATAAAGGGCAAGTATCCAAAATCTATAAAGAACTTATCAGACTCAACACCCAAAGAACCCATAATCCAATCAATAAGTGGGCAGAAGACATGAACAGACATTTCTGCAAAGAAGACATCCAAAGGGCCAACAGACACATGAAAAAATCCTCAACATCACTTGGCAGCAGGGAAATACAAATCAAAACCACAATGAGATACCAGCTCACACCAGTCAGAATGGCTAAAATTAACAAGTCAGGAAACGACTGTTGTTGTCGAGGATCTGAAGAAAGGGGAACCCTCTTACACTGTTGTTAGGAATGCAATCTGGTGCAGCCACTCTGGAAAACAGTATGGAGTTCCTCAAAAAGTTGAAAATAGAGTTACCCTATGACCCAGTAATTTCTCTACTAGGGATTTACCCCAAACATACAAATGTAATGATTTGAAGTGGCACCTGCATCCCAGTGTTTATAGCAATAATGTCCACAATAGCCAGACTATGGAAAGAGCCCAAATGTCCATCAGCAGATGATTGGATAAAGAAGATGTGGTGGATATATATATATACACACAATGGAATACTACTCAGCCATCAAAAGAGGAAATCTTGCCATTTGCAATGATGTGGATGGAACTAGAGGGTATTATGTTAAGTAAAACAAGTCAATCAGAAAGACAATTATCATATGATCTCACTGATATATGGAATTTAAGAAACAAGGCAGAGGATCATAGGGGAAGGGAGGGAAAAATAAAACAAGACAAAATCAGAGAGGGAGACCACCCATAAGAGACTCTTAAATCATAGGAAACAAACTGAGGGTTGCTAGAGGGGAGGAGGGTGAAGAGATGGGGTAACTGGGTGATGGACAATGGGGAGGGCCCGAGATATAATAAGCACTGGGTATTATATAAGACTGATGAATCACTAAACTCTACCTCTGAAACTGATAATACACTATATGTTGATTAATTGAATTTAAATTAAAAAAATTACATTTAAAAAAATGCTCCACTCTTGAACCACACTGATGTTCAGGAAATACATCCCCTGAATCCCAGCAACGAGTCCCGGGCCTGGGGTACTCCCTACCTGGTTTCTTTCTGTTCCCTACAGCCAAACCCCATCCATGCCCCAGACCCCTGCTTCAGGTCCACCTGCATGCAGATTTGCCCAATTTCACCAGCTCTGCCAGCTCTTCCTTTTCCCTTGCCAGTGAGTTGCTCTGCCCTCTGCCTGAAATTGTCTTTCTGGGGCTCTCTGCCTGACCAGCTCTTTCCCATCCTCTGGTTCTCAGTGTCTGCTCCTTGGACAGACCATCCCCGGTCATCCATTTCATCTAAGGACCTTCTCCCATCATTTAATCTACTCTAGCATGGCACTCTGCTTCTGTCCTTTATGGCCCTTAACACAATCTGTAATGTCTGTTGTTTTCTTGTTTAGGATTTCTCTTCTCAATTAGACAATAGGCCCCATGAGAAAATTTTCTGCCTTGTTCTCTGAAATATCCACAGCAGCTAGTTCACAGTTTACTTAGCAAGTATATGTATTAATATTTTAAAATCTCTTTTTTCAAATTATAGAATGTTTCTTGTTTTCAAATACTACACCTAAAAAAAAAAAGTGTGCATTTCTTGATTAACGGATCCAGAGATAGTGATTCCAAATTAAAGGTGTTTTTTCTCTCTTTCAATAGTTTCTTCAAGTTATGGAGAGGATAATCTGATGAGGATTATCCAATCTGTTCCTTTGATAACTTCGGCCTCATAAGCATAAGAATTCTTGCTTTATTTTCCATAAAATCCATAAATTGAGGACATTCTTTTGTAAAAAGAATAATTTCAGGGATTATTTTCTTTTATCACACCTCTTGAATCCTTAAATACCAATTTCACTCTCAACGGTACTGTTTTCTTATAGGGGCAAACACAAAACACAATGGAGTGACCAGGATCTCCATGGTGTTCTTAGAAATCACTATGCTCCAAATTTCTTAAATATCTGTGAATACATAATAGTGAATCTTTCACAAATTCTATTTTGGTTTATTTCTAAATCCATGCGTTTAGTTTTCTAAACTCAATCTCCCTTTACTTTTTACTACTTCTTTTAAGATGCAGAGTACTTTATTAACATTATTTTATGGATAAATGTTTATAAAGAAATGACTCGCCTTCCCTCTGAAGGGATCTCCATAACTCTTTTTTTTTTTTTGAAGATTTTATTTATTTATTTTGAGAGAGAGAGAGCCTGAACGTGAGCAGGGAGGAGGGTCAGAGGGAGAGGAAGAGAGAATCCCCAGCAGACTCCTCGCCGAGCGTAGAGCCCCACATGGGCTCAATCTCATGACGCTGAGACCATGACCTGAGAATCAGAGGCTTAAATGACTGAGCCACTCAGGCACCCCCAGGGATCTCCATATCTTCCAACACACTTCGTGTCTGCCCAGCTAGCAGCTCATGCTTGACTCTGTTCTTTGTCCCTCCTATCAACCTCATCTTTCTGGTTAGAACAAGAGAGATTTGAAGATGCTTGATGATAATGATAATGCCATATTGCTGGGAACTCCACCTTATCTCGCATGGTGGTTAAATACTTAATACGTACTTAATTAGAAATAAACTTGTCTTAGCTCCCTGTGTTCTAGTGTTCATGTGTCAAAAGATAAAAGAGAAGCTGTTCATGGGATTAAAAAATATATGGCGTTATAAAAATAATTAAAAAAAATATATATATATAATGTTGGCCTCAAAGAGGAAGTCTGACCTCAAGTTTAGACGAGATCTTTGCAACAGACAGCTTGACGGGGTAGTAGCAGTAAACCCTTATTTCGTCATCTCTGAAAAGTAGGAGTAGTCACGGAAGCAAGTGAAAAGTTCAGTCTTAGACGACTGGCATCTTATGACCGGACTTTTTCTCAGAAGGTAAATGCATTTACCCCATGCTTTTAATCTAGATGAAATAATCATTCACCAAAAGAAAATGCCATCTAATTTTTAGTGGTTTCTTCCATTTTTTTTCTGTTTAACTTTAGTTGGTGGGGGAAGGGTTGTATTTGAGCGGCTGCACGTAGCTGGTGGATTTTATGGCAATCGGTAAGAGTCTCCCAGGACTGGACAAAACGTGAAAAAGTATATAGAGTGCTGTTTCTATTTTGATTTATGCTCTGTCAAACGTTCGCGGTGTTGTTTTCAAATGGAAATGTGTTTCCTGCTTTTCTTGGCCTGGATCTGTAAGAATTTATTTCCCTGCTGCCCTGTGCAACGGTTTTGTCTTTCAGCGTGTGGTGGCCCCCAAATTTTTAAAGGTGAGTATGGTAGCATTTCTTTGGGGTGGTTGTAAATTCAGAGCCACTTACGTGAAGGTTAAGATTTTACAGAAACCTGTGGTCCTCTCATCTCCCACGTCCCCAGTGACCAAGTCTAATATAAATTCATAGGATAAGATCATGCTCTTTTTAGGGCAAGCACATATTTCAATATTTAAAAAATACTCTATAAATATTTTATGGTGCTCTACAAAGAGCACTGTTGACTTTTAAATTAGGAAAAGAGCAAAAACACTAGAGAAATTGTTACCACTGATGATTCCGCTGCGGATGGTGGGCTTCCTAGTCTCGGTTCTCAGAATTCTCGCCAGATTTCCCTGTCGGCACTTTATCCTAGAGGATGTTATTTGGTCAAGTCTAAGGCACTTATTATTGTTGCTGTTGTAAGTGGTACATGGCGATGACGTATCCTTCTCCCGACCCTCCCCATGTCCAAGGACTTGGAAATTGATTCACTTTTGAAAGCTGAATAAATAAACACAAATAATAGATGACATTTATTTTCTAAATAAATTACCTTAAAATACAGCAGGTATAAGCAGAGCCAAAAATTCTTATCATGGGCATGCCTAAATATGAAGTAAAACTGTCGTTTCCTAAAATGGTTTTATTCTTTCATTTAAATAAAAGTGGAAACCATTTTTATCAACAAAGAAACTGGTTAAGCAAGGTATGGTACATAGCTATAACAGAAAGACCTATGGCCACTAAAAATGCTTATAGAAAGTTTTGAGTGGCATGGGAGGGATGTTTATAATTTAAAAAAAAACAGTAAAAACAACAAAAGAGATATGAAGTCTCAACTAGTTTTTAGGAAATGCACGGAAGTATAAGTAAAAAGAAATACACTAAAATATTAATAATCGGTAATAGGATTGGGGGTGATTTTACTCCACTACTTTTAGGTACTTTATACTTTTTAGTACAAATAAATAAAAGGGAAAATACAGAAAACTTAACATAAGAAGTAGAACCATAGCCTAGATAAGGACACTGACATACTTGAAAAGACA
Organism: Ailuropoda melanoleuca; assembly: GCF_002007445.2. NCBI lineage: Eukaryota > Metazoa > Chordata > Mammalia > Carnivora > Ursidae > Ailuropoda > Ailuropoda melanoleuca. The sequence goes on from NC_048219.1 coordinate 78,270,156, forward strand.
ATATGTGAACAGAATAAAAGTTCTGATATAGCCTAGAGGAAGGATCTTCACGAGAAAGTGGGTCAAAGATTACCCAGCGCTGCCAGGGAGGAGTGAGGCAAATACATTAGACCTCTATGATATTCAATATTTAAATCATCCATTCATCTTCTCCCATACTTAGTTCAATTCAATGCTTGCCAAGCAAAACTGTGTTTTTAACTGGCTTTCTCATGTGTTCCGATAGAATGCACTGGTGACACCAACGTGTCATTTCAGTTTATATATCAGTCTCCTGTGAGTTAGTTAATGTGAGTCAGTTCTAGACCAATCAGTCAATTCTTGGTGCCCTGCTAAGATCGAATTTCTGGACCTGCAAAGCTGAGGACTGGTTGCTGAGGTGTAGTGACCACACCACATAAAGTCCGTGACCACTGTCCTTGCTAGAATACCCACCATGACTAGCCTGTCTCTCATCAGTATGCTTTGGTATTAAAATCAGTCTCAGAGTTCACCCCTCTGCTACCTTTCCTTTCTAGACTTTCAAAGAGGAACATTTTTTTACTCTCAGGAAGACAGCATGGGAACAGGGAGTTCCAAACCTGAACCCAGCAATGGTAAGTCCAACATGGACTGGATTAACTAGTAACTGTACTAACGAGCTGTAATGGGACAACATTTCGGAAGTTGGAAGAATCAAATTTTACCCAATGCCAGGAAGAGGGACAAGGGGAACCAGTGAGAACAATCTATCCTCCCAAGTTGAGTAAAGCGTATGTGTGCTCAGTACAAGACCAGCCGCATAGCTGAGGACAAGGCAGTTCACTTCCTTTACTGGCCCCCTATTTATAGCGCCGGCATGGGGAGAACTCACTGTGGCTGCCTTTAGCTAGTCACTTTAAAAAGCTGCCCTGCAAACAAAGGAACAAACTAGAAAAGGCAGCAGTTTCCATGGTCAAGTTCCCTAAACCTTTGGGAAATGCTAGTTCTGGGTTTCGCTTTTGGTTCTCTACTCCCTGGCCTTGACATTGTCTGCTTATGTCCGAGGAAGCACATCTCCCAGGGGTCCATTAAACCTTGGAGGGAGCCACAGGAGATGTGTTTGTCAAAGGGGCACACGGGGCTGCAGAGACACGAGGCTCCTCTTTCATGTGTGTAGCTGATTGTTTTTTAAGTTTCAACCCTAGTTTTCACGTTAAAGGATCCAGGATACGAAACACCGTTCTCTCCTTTTGCAGAGTGGGGCCCTCCATCATTTACCTCTCCTGGTTGCTTGGATAGGAAGGGGCACCTGGGGACATTTAAGCTGGAAAGATTTATGAGACATGGCAGGTACACTAAGCCCCTTTGTGTTCTCTCACAGACAAACAGTGTGTCAACACAGCAGCCCCAACAACTGCCTCTATGCCCGGCTTCCTGGAGCACTTCAAGTAAGCGAGCATTCTCCCACCCGTTTCCTCGTGTACCACATGGCATTGGATTCTGTGCTGACAGCCTCGCCTCACGGGACTTGGGAGGGAACTCTGGGGAAAAGGGACTAGAAACAGTTGAAAAACTGTATCAGTTTTTTGTATTTAGAGTGTGGTTCTTAACCCGGAGTGCCCCAGGGAGGGGAGAGCCCTTAAGAGATCTATGAATCCCCTCAGCTCATTGAGAAACTTTGTGTGTATGGGCTTCTGAAGATTTTTGAGGGGGACAAGAGCCCACAGTTTGCACTGAGGCCTCAGATAATTCTGGCACCCCAAAGCAGGAAGTTGAAATGCAGGGGGTTAAGAGTAAAAGCCACCTAACCAGCATGAAAAAGCTATTTCAGGGATTTACCCACAGGCGGGAACAGTGACCCTCTGACCTTTAGCAGAGGCCTGCAGAAAGCCCAGCAGGTCATCTGCTCCCTTTCTTTGCCAAAACAGCATACAGCATTTGGTCTTAGCCTTTTTCGCGGGGGTCCTGCTGACGCTGCTGCTGCTGGCCCTTATCTTCTTCGTCATAAAGAGCTACAGGAAATGTAAGTGGGCTTGAGAGAGATGGGACGGCTCTTCTGGCTCTGACATTGAGAACAGCGTTAGCTCCCAGGGGGCCTAAAACCCGGGTAGCTCTCCGTCTGCAGACTGAGGGCCTGAATCCCATCGCTTCTCCCCCTGCCCTCCCTGCCCCTCCACTTTGCCACCTCCAACACCCACCCCTGCACCCCAGCCTGCAGAGAGAGGCTTCCCCTTCCTCCAGGCCCTGCTGGTGAGACTCGTCCCTCTCTTTCCTGGCACGTGTGGTAGGTCACTCCAGTCCCTGGGCCCTGGATCCTCCCACAGACCCTCACTCCAGCCGTGAGCCTCCGGCCAAGGTAAGATGACCACACTGTTTCTGGGACACTGGGCACGGGGACCTTCTGATCTCTTTGGTCCTCTGTGACCACAGCCTCCAAGTGGCTTCTAAAGAGACGCCTTCCTCCAAATTGAACTCACTCGTTCCTCCTCCTTTGTCCTCTGCAGCTTTCGTCCCCGGAGGAAGCACTCACCTATGCTAGCGTAGCTTTCAAAATCTCAGAAGAAAAGAGTGATCACTGACCAAGAAACATTCTACACCCTTGGACCCGGTTGTCTATGCTCCAGTCAAAGTGACAGACTCCCTCTACCTTTCCAATGAAGCTTGATGCCAGTCCCTCTTATTCCCGGCTCCATCTTTATGTCTCACTTTCCCTTAGGACAAATTCTGGACCACAGCGTGGCCAAACAACAGTTGGGGCTGTTTGGGTGGGGTCTGGGAATGTTAGCCAGCAGTTTTGAAGACCAAGGGGGAGTCCTTCCCTTGGCCTGAGACTGCCGGCCCTCCTTCTTGGATGGACAGCCTGTTAGCCCTTTGAGGGCCGAGACGGCCTCCCGGGTCCCCTTCCAAAGTGTGTGGTGCAGAGCTCAGCACACGAAGAGTGTTCACTCAGCACCACTGACCAACGTGGGAGAAGTCAGCTAAATGGGCAAGTCAGCAAGACTTACAAATAAAAGCAATCCCTCTGCAGTGCTGGTTCCTCCCACATCATTTATTTGTCTGGTCCTGTCACGTCCAGAGATCCCGAAGCCCTCCATAGCTGGAAGCCTAACAGAGGTGACGGGACTCTGGAGCAAGCTCAGGACCGATCGGGGCCCAGGTCTCAAGCTCGGCACCAACTAGCTGCATCCTTTTGGTAAGTGTAACAGCTTCCTCGTGAAAACAGAACATTCACCTCTTCGTGTGAGAGCAAGTGAGATGTCATCTCCTGAGGTACCTTGTACATCCTAAGAGTTTTACACAAATACAAGGTCCCTCTCGTATAAAGCGTGATTCAAATTGGATGTCCACCTCCTTGCTGTAGCATAAAAGATACGTAAAGCGATGTTATGTGGGAGCCAAAAATTTAAATGTTAACCCCCCCCCACATCCTAATGGATGATCCCACAGACAGTCCCAGGAAAAATACCAATGAGATTTTCTTTTTTTATATACATATTTTTTATTTGAGAGAGAGAGAGAGAGAAAGCACGAGCAGGGGGAGGGGCGGAGGGAGAAGCAGACTCCCCGCTGAGCCAGGAACCCGATGTGAGGCTCCATCCCAGGACCCCAAGGTCATGACCTGAGCCAAAGGCAGACGCTTAACGGACTGAGGCACCCAGGCGCGCCCACCTTCCCCATAAGATTATTTTTCACTCAGTAAGGTTACGCTAAAGTCCCCATGTAGGCAATAAACCAGAAAGCAAATCCAGGAAAATTTATAAAAAGAAGCAGATTAAAGAATATAGGAAGGCTAGCCCTAACCACTAACTAAAAGTATTTTTTTTATCAAGCATGACTCATTAAAATGTGTTCATGGTTCGTGAGTAAGCAAATGGGATAGACTAAGAAGCCTAGAAATAGATGTACATGAGGAAATTGGGAGTCTGATGAAGACGGCATATCCAGTCATTTGGGGGCAACTGGTTTATCCATAAAAGGTATTTCGACAGGTAGGCAGTCGTGTGGATGGATGAAAATAAGATCAGATCCATATCTCCCTCCTTACATCAAAATAAATTCTAGGTACATCAAAAATTTAACTGTAAAAAAAAGTAAAAGTGTTAGGAGGGTATATGGGAGAACTTTAAAAATAGAGTGGTCCCTGCCTTGAATGTATGACCCAAAGCCAATAAACTAGAAAAAGTTGATTAACTGGATGTACAAAATATCATTCAAAATGCCAAGCCTGGAAAATATTTACAAAGCATCTCCTAGCCAAAGGGCTAATTTTCTTAACATTCTCAGAGCTCCTGTAAGTCAGTAGAGAAAAAATCAGCAACTCAGTAGGAAAAAGAAAAGCACAAAGGATGAGTCTAGGTTAGTCACAGAAAAGGAAATATAGATGGCTTTTAAACATATAAGGAGATACTCAAGTTCACTCATAATAAGAGAAATCATAATTAAAACTACAATTAGATATTTTCCATCAACGAGATGAACAATATTCAAAAAGTTTGCTAACAAACCGCTCGTGCAGGACTGCGGGGAACCAAGACACACATACAATAGCTATGACAGGCCGTTTGGCAAAAACCGGCCAGGTTTTAAATCCTATCACTGTGAATGCATCCTGGGGCAAGTCACCTGTGCACGGTTTAAACTGTAGCGTTCGCCAAACTGCCTAAAGCTTAGTGAGGCTCATTATACGCCAAGTGTATTCCGAGAGCTTGGCACGTGTTCCTGGGAGCCTCATGAAACACGAGCTTATGTTTTTATTCCCATTTTAGAAGAGAAAGGGAGACACAGAGGGGCTGAGTGACGTGCCCAAGTTCACGCTGCTAGAAGTCGCGGTGCTGGGCTCACACCCAGGTAGGCTGGCTCCAGAGTTTGCCCGTTTTTCCACGATGCTCAACTCCGAAACAGGGAAAGATCAAGAAAAGTCTCAGTGTCTCTCGAGAGGGGACTGGTTAATGGAGTGCAACATAGCCATTAGACAGGAGGAAGCTGCACGATGTTCTAGGAAACAAAGACCTCCAAATTACGTTAAACGTAAGGTGCAGACTGCGGAACAGAATTCTGACTGCTCTGTTCACGTTCAGGAGAGAGAGAGAGAGAGTGTGTGTGTGTCTGCCTGCACGTGTGCGCACCTGTATTTGTACATACTTCATCTCTGAAAGAAGGCACCATTAACTGGGCTCAGTGATTGCCCCTGGGCAGGGCGCTTGATAACTGAGGGACTGAGGGGCAGGGATGGGAGGAGGTCTTTTCCCTCAAGAGCTTTTTTGTACCTTTTGAAGTTCTTCACTTTCCTCATGGAGGATCTTCAGGGCACCTGATAGCTGGTGCTCCCATCCCCACCTGAATTCTGAGCCAGCTGAGAAGTGAGAGGCCTCAGCAGAGAGCGAATGAAGGACCGCTTTTGCTGTGCAGTGAGCCCTGGAGAGTGTGGCATGTGTGGCTGCGTGGCGTGTGTGCGGCTGCGGGCCATCCCTTCCCCTCCCCACATCCAAACCCGTGGTTCGGCTGCGTCCGGGAGTTGCAGAAGATCATGTGGACTTCGAAGCTTCTGCGCGCAGAAGGTTGAAAAAGGAAGAGGAAGGGCAGAGCGGGTTCACCCGGAGCCTGACCCGTGGACTCCCATCGGACGGGTCACTCCTGCTCCGATGGGGCATCCCTGAGGAGTGTCACCTTAATGGAGCTCAGTCTATCGCAAAGGATACGGGAGTGGGAGAAAAGCGGCCACCACAAATCGCTCTTAGATAGCACATCAGGTAGGATGTTTAAGAACAGAGGTAGGGAAATTCAGGTCCAGAGAGATCAAATAATGTAGCCAATGCCTCCCAGCGAGGAAGCCGCAGAGCCACACTCGCATCCAGTCCCCTGACTTCCCATCCCCTGCATCTGGCCTCCACACCAAGCTGCCCCACCCAGAGCAGGCCAAGAGGCAGAGACACTTGCCAGGGAAAGTCAGGTGACCTGACTGAGAGAGCTTGTGACAGCTGGATGTTGAGAAGACGGCGGAAGAGTGGGCCCAGTGGGGGAGCGAACAGGCCAAGGAGAAAGACAGTTTGGGGACTTGTGAAGAGGCCACAGTGCAGCAGAGTGGCCACCCCAGGAGGGTAGCGGGGGCTCTTCTGTCGATGGCCGGGGGAAGCGCCTCGGGGGGCCTCTCTAGCTGTCACCTGTTCCCAGACTCTGGGCTGACAGTGGATGATAGGACCGACCTCCAGGCTAGAAGGCACGTCAGCTTTCCAGCTGAGAACCGGTATTTGTTCAACGTTTCCAAGAGGACTAAGCATTGTCCTAGGACCACCCCCTTGGACATGAAATATCACCTTAATTGCTCTTCCCTCTGTTTTCTTGAAGCTTCCTGTTTTTAACAGCAGGGCCCTATGCTTACAAAGTTTTGGATTTTGACTTCCTACCATGAAAACCGGTGTGCACCTAGTCTTGCTGGAGGATGAAATGAGCAGTTAAATAGTTGACCAGAGATTTAAAAGGTCTTTGCCGGGGAAGGGAAGAAGAAAAGGCTCTAGAACGCTGGTTCATGGAATCAGAACTAACCTGTAGGATTCTCAGGGGAAATGATTCTCCAGGTACCTAAGTATAAATCCGGCACCACTACTATAGGTGTCTTCATGTGTTGTGGAAGACTGACGCCGGCTCTCTTGCCTGGGGCAGGAGCATGGCCTCCCGGAGCCCAGACCGGATTGCTATTTGCAGAACCGGTGGGTTTGTGCTTCAATACGTGGCCATAGAGGAGGGACTGGAGTTGTTTTGTGGTGGAGAAAAAAATGCAGCACTTTTGATGTTCTTGAATCGGAGACTCTGGGCGGGAGGGGGACTGGCCGCAGGAAACAGGGAGATGGTAGGAATGGGATGGTCTCCTCACCCCCACCTCTTCCCATCAGGCTGCTCAGTAGCTTCAGGGTACCCACCGATGGAGGGGTTAGGGTGGAAACTGAAGGGACCGTGCTCATGAAAGACGCTGTGAGAGCTTAGACCTAAATGCACAGAGCAAGTGCGGAGTCGTGTCGGGAGCCAACCTCGGGGCGCCTGGGTGGCTCAGTCGTTAAGCGTCTGCCTTCGGCTCAGGGTGTGATCCCAGGGTCCTGGGATCAAGCCCCGAATCAGGCTCCCTAATCTGCTGGGAGCCTGCTTCTTCCTCTCCCTCTGCCCCTGCTTGTATTCCCTCTCTCGCTGGCTGTGTCTCTCTCTGTCAAATAAATAAATAAAATCTTTCAAAAAAAAAAAGAGCCAATCTCCCTACCCCGGCCCTGCAGTGACCCCAGGGTCACCAAGCATCCTGAGTGCTGGGACTAGCCGGCACCCTTGTTACAAGACCCCAGAAGAGCAGGGTTTTTGTAAGGGCAGCAGAGGCAGTGAGGGGGAGCCCCTGGGAACTCTCTGAAATAGCAGGGAAGACTTCACATGGGGAGAGAAGGTGCAGACACGCAGGTGGGAGTTCTGGCATTTTCGGACAGTACAGCCTCCCTTGCACCCACAGCTGCTGATGCCTCCCTCCATCCTGATTTGCGCTTTCTGACTTAACTGAATATTTCACTCACCACACCTTGGTTTCTCACTGATCCAGAGCGGCATCCATTCAGTCTGGGGACAGTGCCCCATAGAGGACAATCTTTTCACCAAGAATACCTGAGACCTGCTGGCTTGGCCTATATCCCTTCCTTTGGTAGGACAGCAGGTAATACCAATGCAGAAATAAATATCGCAATATTGTACTTGAAACTTCTCTGAAAACACAGTACCAGGGATATCCCAGGAGAAGTTAGTTGTACCTGAGAGTCCAGTCAACACCAATCAGGAATTTATTGGCGAACCAAGAAAACACAAGTGATCTCCTGGCCCCCTGAGCCAGATTCTGCCCCTCTTCCTCACTTGCGACGGCTGTTCTCAGCCAGCGGCAAGTGGTCGCTGGCAAGTCAGAGGGTCCCGCAGAACACCTGCGAGGTCACCACCGGTCCCCACGATGTGCGGGCTGGTTTTCCCGACCCTATTAGAGCATCACTTAATTTATAAACTAAATAAAAGAAGTCTTCAGTCACATCTGTTCAGGCTGAGCCATTTTCTGTGGAGTCAGGACACACGCAGAGGGCTTCAGTGACTTGTCTGCTTTGTGGGGAACAGAAAAAGGAAATCGAGTTGAGATCTGTTGCCCACCTCTGCCGCGTGCTTCTGCAGTACGCGAGCTCTCTCCTGGTCTCTTTATGGGGACTAAAGACCACAGTTTGTTTTCTGGGCAGAAATCAGCTGTCATTACTTGAAAGCTCATTGGTCAGTCAGGAGGGAAGCTGGGTACATGGGGCTGGCATTCACCTGTCACCACGCTTCAGTGAGTTAATGCCACTGGACCCCTGCAGACTCCAGGAACGTCAAAGCCAGAAGGGTCTTTCATTCCAGCTGCCACGTTTCAATTGCCTGAGCATGAGGAAGCAGGCCAGGCCTAACCCAGGTCGCACAACTCCTTGCTCAAAAGGAATGGGGTTGGATTCCCTTGCCTCAACTTCCACAACACCTTGTGCCTTCCCTATAGAGCACTTATGCTAGCTGACAATTTTTCATCTGTGTGATAGTTTGTCTCCCTCCCACTCTCCATTATACGTGCTGTGAGGACAGATGCCATTTCTTTTGCTCGCCTTTGTATCCCCAGCATCTATCACAGTCCATGTGCATTGAAAGAAGAGTGAATGTATGAATAAAAACTCCTGGGGAGTATGAGATTGGGGTCCTCAATCTATAAAGAAGAAAACAGGCCCAGAGGAGTGAGAAGTTACCCAAGATCGTGCCTTAAAGAAGTGACAATGGTTTTTTGCCAAAACCTACAGTACAATTGTGTCCCAAAGGGAGGGGTCTTGGGCACAGCTGAGAAAGATGTTGCTTCGTCCACATTCCCCACCTCCACTGGTCCCCGAAGCTCATAGAAGACAAAAGGGATCCACAGCTTTGATTTCTTAGGGCTTCTGCTCTGCCATAAGGCCAAATTATCACAGGGAGAGTACTACGCCTGGCAGCCTTAGCTTTGAATTCCAGATTCTTCCGGCTCTACCCTGTGTTTCAGTAGCAGGTGCTTCCAGGGGTGTGTGCGTGTGTGTGTGTGCATGTGCCCGTGTGTGTTTTCTATCATTCTCTGAAATGTTGTTCTTCTGCACTTCCAGACCCAGAGGCGGCGGGAGTCTGCTCTTAACTATGTCTACAGTGTCTCTGTTGCCCAATGTACTTCTGCGGCTTGTGAGCATAAAAAGAAAAAAAAAATAAAAAGCCCTAGTGGCCAAACAGGCACTTGTATGTGGTGCTCTTTCTACCTCGTGTCCTCTTGAGAGGTTAGCAGAACCACCACATGGTGGTCTTGGGGATTTTGGTTTCTCTGATGCTGCCCCAAAAGAAAGCTGAACAAAAATTTAAAAGAGAGAGAGAGAGAGAGAGAAAGGAGAGGTGGGCAGATCCACATAGACCCTGCTGTATGTAGAAAGGGGGATCCCTAAAGATCAGGTAACTGTGGGGCCCAGGGCCCAGGGCCCAGGAAGAGCCAAGGAGAGACCTTACCAGATGTATGGGGATCATAGAAGAAGCTTGACTGGTTTTCTGGCTTCTAGCGAAGATTTTACCTGTAATCACCCAAGGGCAGAAGAAAACATAAAGCGTAAGGGCCTTCCTCCGGTGGCTGAAGACCAGGGGTGAGGCTCGTGGGCCTGTCCTCTTCCACTCCTGGCCCTTCTCAAGAAAACTTTTCTATGTCTGCCCTCCCAGGGGCCCCAGAGGTCCTTTGACAGTCCCTCCAGGTGAACAAAAAGTTTCAAGCTAAGAGTAAGTCTACCTCCCAAAGTTTGTGTGCTGGGGAGGCAAGTGGCCCTCCACACGCTGGGACCTGTGGTGTGGTTGTCCCAAGGCCTCCCTCCTCCCTAGTCTACACACACTCCCACTTACCAAGGCCACCGTGCCCTCTCTGTCACCTCTCATGGGGCCTTGGTCACTGTGAAGCAGAAAGTCCCCCAGCCCATGGGCTGGCTGCTTTGGCCTCCAGGGGTCCAGGCAACAAGACGAGGGTCACTGTCACTCATTTGAAAGCTACTCCTTGGCCCTTTCATTCTCCCTAATCCCCACCCCCCAGTGGCTACTTACACCTTCTGTGCCTTTGACTTCTCCTTCTTTTGGACAAATGACTGATTACGGAGATGATCCCCAAACCTGTGATCAGTATGCAGATGACGAGAATGGACACCCTGGAAGGAGTCACAGACAGACAGACTTCATGTCGCTCAAATTCGGTTCTCTGCTCAGGATTCCCTTTCCTGGGATCCGCCCCACCCCCTGCCCCAGCCAGTCCCAGTAGCTTGTGGCCACCGAGCCCCTTCAGAGTGCTCCTGTCCCCCAGCCCCAGCCTGATTGGACCTGGGCAGGTGGGCAGACCAAGCAGGGCCGAGCCCCTTCCTCAGAGACTAACAAAGACTCGGAACAGCAAGGTCCAGTGCTCAGAGCGGCTGGTCTCTTGAACACGGCAGACACAAGCTCAGGAGGTGGAAGCGGCCAAAATGCAACAGAAAAGGGCAGTGCAGAGAGAGAGGCAGCAAACACACATGAGAGCAGCAGATCAGAGACTGAGAAGGAGTCCCAAAGACACTCCGGACCGTTTCTGAGGATGCCATGCCCCACCCTTCACGTGTGAGACTCTGCTCGCTCCTTAAGCCGGATCTTCCTTTTGATTTGATTTTTATTTTTTAAAAGATTTTATTTATTTACTTGACAGAGAGAGAGCGAGAGAGCACAAGCAGGGGGAGCAGGAGAGGGAGAAGCAAGCTCCATGCTGAGCAGGACCCCAGGATCATGACCTGAGCCAAAGGCAGACACCTAACCGACGGAGCCACCCAGGCACCCCGGGATCTTCCTTTTTAATTAAAATACTGAAAGGGCACTTTTGCTGCTTGCATCCAAGAGTCCTCAACTATATTCTTCTGAGAGAAACCACATGGTCACATTGAAGATCTGAAGTTCAGGCGGAGAAGCAGCAATGTGCCACTGAAAAGCGGCAGGTGCAAATCAATTGCCACACAGTGTCACCCTTGCCCCCCTCACCCCCCAAAGCCGGCTTGCCCTCACCTGGAATGATCGGCCTGGTGGACCACTCTGGAAGCCCTGCAGCTTCTGGTCTCATTGCCTGAGAGGCCTGCATCAGAAAGGATTTGCTGAGGGTCCAGTGAGCCTGTCCCGAGGCCTGCCCTTGCATTCTGCGTCTCTGCGTGTCTGGCTGTCATTCCCTCAACCCTCAGAGAATGAGTGTTCCGAACAAAGGGTGGGCCAAGCCGAGGCAGCAGGCGCAGCGTATAAGCGTGCCCTGCACAGGGCAGGGGGCGGAGGGAGCAAGTCGGGGCTGAAATCCAGCCCACACTCTGCTGGCCAAGCCATACCCGCTTTCACTGGGCTCCATGCACCTGGAGGCAGGTTTGCACAAAAGCCCTGTGGGGACCAGGAGTGGCCCATGGTTAGAGTCCCAGGCTGAAAGTTATGGGAGGGGACACCAGAGGCACTGGAGGGCTAGTCCAATCCTTAAGGAACGAGCCAACAGGTGACATCACTGCCACACTGTGTTCCTGACAGCCACCAAAACCCAGTGGGAGATGCTCCGCCATGGCCACCCACATTGCCTTCTCTGGTGCATCTATTTGGGGGGGGGGCTTACACAAGGAGCACATTCAGGTGGGACCTCTTTCATCCCAAGCCTAAAATGATACAGTAGAAACACGCCAGGTGTGAGGATGTCACCCATTCAATAAGACGCCTGCTAATCAAATTACTAGTTGCTCAAGTGTGAGTAAGGCTCTTTTTCCAGCACCGGGAGGCTTCTTGCAGCTTCCCTTAAGTTCTTGGTTTGTTTTCCTACCAGCATCGTGCTCTGGATTATGATAGAAAGACACCGCTTCTAGAAATGGAAACAACTGAGAAACCACAGAGGGAAAAAAGAGAAAGGCTAGTGCTTTCCATGAACCCTTTGCCTGAGACAGAGGCTTTCTGACATAAAAGGAGGTTTGGGGCATTTGACAGAAGAATTCCGGTGAGCATCTGGAGAACTCAGCCCTGGCCCAAAGGAGCAGCTGACGGGCTTAGCCAGACCTCCCCCTACAGGCTCCCGTCCAACCTACACCCGCCCAGCAGCCTCTGGGTGTAAACTGCACTCCTGACCCATTTGGCCACAATCTTCATCCCAGTTTCTGAGTGTGCTCATTTTTTTGCACCTGGGCCTTTTTTTAGAGCCTCCCTGGATCATTTTTATAGCCTCACTCACCTCTCGAGACATGGATCTTCAAGATTCTAGACCTACAAGGCTGGAGACGGGTAGCAACAACCTCAGAACTTATCCTGGCCAGCGACACAAAGCCCCCCCACCTGTTCGCCGCCACGAGCCTCTCCCAAACCCCATGAGCCAGACTGCTGTGAGGGATGGAAGGTTCCAGGAGTACCCTGGAGCCCACACACCCTCCTCTTCCCCCAATTCCAACCACCCAACTTTGGAGGGAAGGAGAGACCAGGTTACTCCAAAGAACCTAGGGGGAGCCTGACTTGGTGCTCCTGGGCCTCAGTGAGCCTTTGCCACACCCACGAACACGTGCCACCGTGGGTCGCCCCTGACTGGACCACTGACAGGCTCCTTACCTTTCCCAGACCAAAAATCACGAGCGAGGCCTCCTCTGTGGTCAGTCACAACCAGCTCTGTGGAATCCATGTCATCCCTGGCAAAGGCCCGCCAGATGCCGCACCAGTACCAGCCCGCGTCCTCCTTGGTCAGGCAGGACACGGTGACAATGAGCTGGCTTCCCGTGTCCCTCAGGGCCACGCGGTCGGTGCTGTTGGGCGTGACGGCAATGACGGTGCAGTAGTCCCGGAAGTAGACCCGGCACCAGTATTTGGGGTGGTCCTTGTAGTGGGCGCTGTAGCTGCAGGTGGCGGAAGCTGTGGCCAGCACAGAGCTTTCCTTGACCTTCTCGTCCATGACCATGGCATCTGTGAACACACATATGGGCACGTGTGCACGTGTACTCACACACACATACACACACACACACACACACCCCTGCATGCCCTCGTTCCTTTAAATGTGTCGCAGCTCCTGCATCCTGGAGAAAAATCAGTGAAAGCACAAGAACCTGATTTTTTTATTTTGCCTGTTTTGGGTGAGCGACTATTTAGGGGCCAAATAGGGTCCCCCTAAAATTCATTTGTTGAGGTGTTAGCCTCCAGTAGCTCAGAATGTGACTGTATTTGGGGACCGAGCCTTTAAAGAGGTAATCAAGCTACAATGGGGTCATTAGAAAGGGCCCGAATGCCCCGACTGGTGTCCGTATGAAAAAGGAGCTTAGGATACAGACGACAGGCGGAGGGACCGTCGTGTGAGGACACACCCAGAAGGCCAAGGAGAGAGGCCTCGGCAGAAACCAAACCCGCTCACTCCTTGATCTTGGACTTGCAGCCTCGGGAAATGCTTGATCTTGGACTTGCAGCCTCGGGAAATGCGAAGAGGGAAGTCCCTGTCGTTCAAGCCAGCCAGTCTGCGGTGTGGGTCCCAGCAGGCCTCACCCGCTACTACTGCAAGCCCGGCCAAGGCTCTTGCCCTGGCCTGACAAACACCCTCCGCGCCAAGACAGGCGGCCTCTCACCACTGCCTGGCGGGGGCTTGAAGAGCCCGAGGCTTACTGTGAGCAGAGCCTCTGCCCCTAGCCCCCCTACGCCACTGAGGCACCCTCAAAAAGTGAGACAGTTCAGACGCTTCTGCTGGCTGCACAGGGCTGAGAACAAAGGGAGTCAGGTTCTGTTCTTAGAAGCTAAGAACCTTCCGTCTCCTCTGTACGAGGCCTGCAGGGGCAGCTCCATCATCTCAGGAAATTGCGTAGTGAGGAAGTCGTGCACACCATGTCCCCCTTGACTGTGGCTGAGGAAGTATCTGGACAAATCGCAGAGAGGGGGCAGCAGGGGCCCCACTGTGTTAGCCTTCCAGAGGTGGGCTAAGTCCCCGCAAATGCTGCCTGGGACCAGCCTGCTCAGCAGGCTTGCGTCCCTCGTATGAACTGATATGACTTCATATTTTGTTCTCCGATCAGCCCCACAAGGAAGATGGGGTGATGCTCGGTCTACAGGCCTGGCACTGACCCAGGGAGAGCCACAGCAGCCAGCAAGGTCATCAGGCCAGTCCCCTGGGGTCTCACTCTGGGCTTGGGCACAGGCAGACAGCAGTAAGTCCTGGCCTTGTCCATCTGCACAAACCCTTTGGGGGAGGGGGAAGGCGGAGGGAAGGGGAACTTATGCTGAGAGAGTACAGAGCCCACATTTTAGCTGAGGCTTTCAAATTCCTCGTAACCCTCTTTTTAAATTTTTTTTTCTCCCCTCACTTCCCTCTTACCAGCCCTAAGAACAAGGATGAATTTGAACAGGATCTCTTGTCTCCTCCATTTATTTCCCTATCTCACTCCTGCAGTGAGTTGTTTGAACAACTGAGCCAGCATTCCTAGTACGACAGGAGAAGGAAATGCAAGGAAATGCAGGGTGTTTGGGAAGTTTGGAGGCTGGAAATGTTCCTTCCCTATATCTTACCTGAAAAGACAGTCAAGAAGAGCAGAACGAAGAACCCCATGACTGGACGGCAGTGATCAACCTTCAACTGCAATGACAAGCCATGCCCAGGGGTCTCAGGAATCCCAGATCTGTTTAAGGGGAACCGAGATCTTTGAGCTCCAGCTGGCTTTATCCTGTTTGAAGATACCAGGGCAGAGGAAACAACCAGTCAATCCAAGCAGTGCTGCTATGTATAGCTATCCAGGTTGTGCACTGCACAAGCGTATCTCATCCGAGGGGTGCCATTTGTGGAAATAAACTTATTTGATGAAAATATAGACAACTGAAAAAATCATAGGCTTCCTAGCACTCCCAAAACAGCAGTGGAGATTCCCCTCCTGGATAAATGCACCCTGGTACGACAGAGCCTTGTACCCACTCAGAAGAGCACAGGCACACACACCCGTGCTGGCACACGGCCAGGGGTGCAACTGTGCCTGTCCTGCCAATGGACCAGGTGAGAGTGCTGACTTCCCCAACTCCCAAGTAGACACCCACGCTTCCCCCAGGGAATGGGGTTGGGGGCGAAGCGTGAAGCTGTTAGGAGCAGATGGGTGTTTGGATGTCAACGGCCAGGGCTGCCGCGTCCAGACCTCTTGAGAGCTTCCCCGGGCAGAGCTGGGACAAATTAAGGACATCTGTCCATGTAGCGAGAGAAGCTTTTCTTGGTTCCTATTGGGACTCCTGGCTTAACTGGTGATTTTGAAAGTTTGAATTAACAACCACCCCTCAGGTGAATTTTGGCTGATCACTACTCTTCACCCCCCAGAGCTAGCCCTTCCCGTCGAGGGCCACGCGTGGATGAGGGTCCAGGCTGTTCAGCAACGTCCTCTCGTGGGGGAGGGGGCTTCTCCTTTCCCACGCAGTCAGCGCGTGGGCCAGCGGCACGCCTCCTGCACGTGCCCGTTTTACCTGTGCGGTAGTTAAGTGTGTTACCTACGTTGCCTCATTGACGATCCTCATCAAACCTCTCTGATTTCAACAAATAAACCGCAAGATGGGGGGGGAGGGGGGAATCTATCGATTAAAAGGGACTTAGGAGAATAACGACAAATTGCAATATATGGAACATATTTGGATCCTGACTGAAGGTCTAGACAGTGGCTAGATAGTTGATGATGTTAAGAAATTATTACGTTTTGGGCACCTGGGTGGCACAGTCATTAAGCCTCTGCCTTTGGCTCAGGGCGTGATCCCGGCATTCTGGGATCGAGCCCCACATCAGGTTCCTCCGCTGGGAGCCTGCTTCTTCCTCTCCCACTCCCCCTGCTTGTGTTCCCTCTCTCGCTGGCTGTCTCTGTCAAATAAATAAATAAATAAATAAATAAATAAATAAATAAAATCTTTAAAAAAAAAGAAATTATTACGTTTTTTCCAGATATGATAATGACATTGTCGAGAACATTTTTAAAAAGACTGGTGGAATTATGAGTTCTTTTTTTTTTTAATTATAAAATAAATAAAAATAACCAGCTTCAAAGATGGCTCTTGTCACTCATGTTGTTGGGCAGTTCCCTCCTAAACTGAATTGGAGCTGGCCTGTGTGATCAAGAAAATCAATAAAAACTGGGGCGCCTGGGTGGCTCAGTCGGTTGGGCACCTGGCTCTTGATTTCAGCTCGGGTCATGGTCTCAGGGCGCTGGGACTCCGTACTTGGTGCAAAGTCTACTTGTCCCTCTCCCTCTCCTCACTTGCTCTCTCTCAGATAAAAAAGTAAATAAATAAAATCTTTAAAAAAAAGAAAAATCAATAAAAAGTACATAGCAATTGATAATTCATATGAATATTGTGGTAGTTATTTTTAAAAATCAGTCCTTATCTCTGAGTAAGCTACAGCCAAATAGACACTTGGGATGGCTCAGAGATAGCACCACGAAACCAAAGAAGCAGCAACCGAAGGAGAAATGCAT
This sequence comes from Ailuropoda melanoleuca, assembly GCF_002007445.2. Classification (NCBI taxonomy): domain Eukaryota; kingdom Metazoa; phylum Chordata; class Mammalia; order Carnivora; family Ursidae; genus Ailuropoda; species Ailuropoda melanoleuca. Next base: position 78,286,625 of record NC_048219.1, read on the forward strand.
TGGGCGCAGATATCAGTAAAGTGCCCAAGCCATGAAGAGGTAACATTCTAAAGCAAATGAGAGGTCCAGAGTTACAAAGTATGAACCACGTGTCTACCAGCCTTCTGAGTATTTCTTGGTGCTCTTTGTTCTGTCGCTGCCTTGTCAGAACGGAATTAATTTTCACTCCTTCGATGTATAACTTAAGATGAGTGAGTAATGACAATAAGCCAATCTATCATTTAAAAAGTACCTTTCATAAATAAAAACCGAAATGTTTGCACATGAAATAATTTGATGTCCAAAATTTCGAGACAAATCAGGGCGGGGCAGGTGCGTAGGGACATAAATGGAACAACATTGGCTGTAAGTTGATCATGACTAAAGCAGCATAAGAGATACCCGAGGGGTCATTATTCTTGCCCCTTCACGTTTGTGTGCCTGAAGTTCTCCATCATAAATAGTAGAAAACAAAACAAAATGATACTCAGTTATGACGAGGTTCGGTTTTAGGAAATTGCTGGAGTTCACAACAGCTAGTACAGCCACAATGACCTGATGCTAAGTCTTCCATGGTATTGCTCACCCTTCTACAGCAGTAACAACACGGCGAAAGCTTGGAGATGTTAGACGTCACAAGTGGATGTGACATACACTATGTCATCCGAGCGGCCGGGGCGACGGGCAGCTCTTTTCCCATTCCCACCATACCCACTATGGCCTCTAAGGGCAGAGTGTCTCTAGAAAATGTGCCTGTGGTTGTAAAAAACTGAATGTACCCATGGACAATGGCCAGACCACCTATAAAAATAGACCCCTGGACAGAACTTCTGGCCCAGGAAACCAGCGTCTTATCTATAGTAACTGGCCAGGGAAGCCAGCCTGCTAGCAGTCAGATTTGTAGGAAATCCGACCATGATCTCCAGCCAAGATCTGGAACACCAAACGATAATCCCTGTGACAAACAACCCAAGTAGCTGGTAATAACTGACAGCTTCCCAAATATTGGTCCCGCTTCCATCTTGGGGCCAACCAGAGAAAGCCCAATAGCTCTCCTAACCAATCACGCAGGATGCCCCACTCATATGAGCCCGCCCACAGCTTCCCCCAGCCCCCCAGCCACCAGCCTCCCGCCAGCGCCCAGCGAAGCCCCCCTGTGGCCCCCAGAGCAGTGGCCCCCTCTGCTGCCTGCCTTGGAGTCTCTGCCAGAATGCGAGGGGCCCTGACGGACTCTCTCTTTCTATTGCAAACTTGGGGGTAGCCTTTGCAGGGCCTCACTTGGTCTTCATTTACCCACAGTTGACTCGATTTAAAAAAAAAATGGGTATATAAAGCCAGCTACTCAACATCTACCTTAATTCAGCTTTTTTGAGTTGACTCCGAAAGGCATTCTCAGTTTAAGGGCTCTTTCGGGGCTGGTGGGACATCTTGGCTCAGGATGTTCCCATTTAGCTGAAACAAAACATTTTTTAAAAAACCTAAAAAACAATCAACTCCCTGCAAACCCCCAGTGGGTTTGCTAAGCAGTGGCCCTCAGAAAGAAAGAGTGAGAGAAGGGGGAGAATAGCAGGAAAAAAGAAAAGGGGGGGAAAGTTTTTTCTGCGACTCAGAGACCACAGTTCATCTTATGACACCAAATGACACAGGACAGACTGCTGCTTTGTTCTGAGGGAAGTGGCCCCTTTAAGGCAAGTTTCCCCAAAGAGCAGGTGCTAAGTGTTGCTACAGCAACTGCTAGAGATTGTTTGTAAACTGTCAAGTGCCTCTGTTTGGAAGCGAAAACTAACCAGCCCTTCCCTCAAGGATCCAACTGGGCAAAGGTGGCTTGTGGGCAGAAGCAGGCACCACGGTCACTGGAAGCCTCCCAGCAAACCCAGGGCATCATCCTGAAGGGCATTTTAACTAAGCACAAAAATTAATTTGGTGGGGCCAGGGGAGGGAGCCTTAAATCAAACGAGAAGGTGCCATTAAGGGGAAAAAAATTGTGGTTTTTGGGGCGGCGCTTGGATTTTTAGGGAACAAAGATCCCCAAACGTTGAAGGGGAGGCTGACGAGATGAAGGTAACCTCCCACACTTCCAGGGACAATGGAAACAGGTCCTAGTCACTCGCCTTTAAGACACAGTTGTGAGCGGTGCGGGGAAGTGCGTGGGTCGGGGACCAACTCAGTTTGGCATTACGAGCAAAGAAGACATAAGTCTTTAAACTTCCCAGACAGTATTCATTCTTCCTGGGGTGACGGGGGAGAAGTGAGGACCTTTACAGAAATGAAATGTGAACTAGATAAATAAGGTTATCAGGCTCTGGCCAAAGATTGCAGTCAAGATAAACTTTCAGGAGAAAGTTTTAATTAAGAATTAAATTTAAAAGAATTTTTAAGAATTAATTTAAAAAAAATCTCAAGTACACTTATCCTCTTTGAAGTGGTTTAATTGAAATCCCCAGCTTGCTGCTCTCGTCAGGGTCATATAGTCATTGTTGGGGGAGGGGCCACAGCGCAAATCTGGATAGACCAAACCAGAGATGTCCCCTTGAATTTCCACAGCCACACTCAATGCTGGAAGGATGTGACTGGGACTCTGTTGGCCTGGTGTCCGGATGAATGAGACAGCTTTGATAGTAGCCAAGGCAAACCACCCCCCTCCGAAAATCCAGCAGCCCTCAAGCATACAAACCATGCACGTATCCATGCATTTGCTAATCGTTCATTAGGTGATCTTGAGAGTTTGGACTTTGGAAAAGTTACGAGTCCCTCTTCGTGCCTGAGAATAGGTGGTGAGGAGCTTGGGTTCTCCCAAAAGGCAGGGCTGAGTGTAAATCCTGGCTTTACACTACTTGTTAATTGTGTGACTATAGACAAGTTGCTTAACCTCTCTGGGCCTCTGTTTTCCTTCTGCAAAATGGACAGGACAATAATGGTGGCACCCACCTCAGAGATTGGAAGGATCAGAAGAGATCATGTACGGAAAGTGCTTAGCACACAGAAAGCACTCTACAAATAATAGCCTACCCGTGTCTCTTTTCTGCCTCTTTGGATCCTTCTCTAACAATTGACGAATGCCTCATCAAGTTGGCAAATGCTCCGATCAGCCCAGGGAAAAGGAGCAGGGTGTTCTAGGGCAAGGGGTGAGGGGCCCAGAGTTCAAACAGGTGAACACGGCATGCTTCCTGGTGGCAAGCAGCTTGCGTTCCAAGAGGAGCCAACTGGGTCTGCGAGCCCCAAGTGACCCTGACCCTCAGCAAAGAGCTACACGACGGTTAGCGGTCATCTTTTATTTACTCAAATACATTTACAGGTGAACTCGGCAGGTTCAGTTCCCCTTTGCGACACTCTGTTCCTGCCATCACCGCCGGTGTCAGCTTGGTTCCACAACGGAGTGGAACTGAGTCCCCACCACCACACCCATTTCCAGCGGGATTAGGACCTTTCATCAGTTAAGTCAACAAGGCATCCTTCAGACTCCATGACTTCCCCTCCTGTTTGGGGAGGAGGAACACAGGCGGTAGTAACACAGTAGAACATTCTCTTCACGTCAGGCATCCAGAACATTGAATCAGAGAAGAGAGACAAGAAAATAATTGGATTATAGGAAGGGGCATGAGGACGGGTGCAACTGGAGGCAGCCAGTCGAATGCTCCTCGCCTCAGGAGGAGGAATTAAGGATGTGAAAGCCCCTGGCTCAGGTGGATAGGTCCTCGAGTGTTTACTCATGCTGAATCCGAAGGTCCATGCGGTCAAGAGTCACCTTTCCCCGATAACTACTCAGAAGTCTGCTCAGTGCTCGGGTCCAAGGAATCAGAGGACTGGCAGATCACACAGGTTTTGAGAATCAAAAGATAGGTCTCCTTGAACTTCTTTATTTTATAAGCATAGACAATTGGGTTCATCATGGAGTTAGCGTGGGACAGCAGGATGCCCAAGTACAGAAGAATCTGAGGCACCTCCCCGTGGAAGTAGGTGATACAGTTGATGATGGACAAGGGCAGCCAGGACAAAGCAAACAGGAAGAGAACCAGAAACAGAGACTTGGCCGTCTTGAACTCCCGTCCGTAAAATGCACCCGTGTCTTTGGAGCCCGAAAAGTTCTGATTGAGTTTGTTCCGGATGACATAGAATATGTCGAGATAGATGGCGCACATGACAATCAGGGGGATTAAAATCCAGGTGAAGAAGCTGAAATAGACCATGTAGTCCATCCTCATGACAGAGCGGAACTGACAGGAAAGGAAGGTGACATTTCTGTGGTACTCGGAGGTCAGTTTCATGTTCCAGCCAAACATAGGCGTCAGTCCCACCAGGAACGACACCAGCCAGCAAAGGCCCAGGGCCAACCATATTCTTCTTTGAGTGGTGACCCTCCTGTATCTGTGCGAATGGAAGAGAACGGGTGAGTTCATTTAGGACTCGCGAAAGGAAGGAGTGGGGCGATGGGGAAGGAGAGAGAGCTGGCATTCCAGCAAACTTCTCTGGGGGACTTTTTAAAAGAAATATGATATAGAATGGATTAGAAATACGTTGCCGCATGCACAGCTCCATTGCCAGCCCAGGAATTCTTCGATTCATGGAAAGTAAGAGTTTTCTTTCTAAGTCTCTTGGGATCGCCTACCCACAATGGTCTCAAAGCACGTTTCCAGCTGTGCTCTCCCTGGTCTGTTTGGCTGCTGGGCTGCAGGCCGGGAGGGAGCCTCTGCCTTTCCCGCACTGCCCTCCCCACCCAAGCCCTGCCCCTGCTTCTCTATCTGCTCTGGCGTCCACACTTGGTGTTCGAGTGACACGGGTCTGTGGAGGCGTGCAGGGCACGCTGAGTGCTTCCAGGACCTCAAACGACTCATCCAACGGGAGGCACCGTTCCTCCTTCCGCCATCCTTCCCGACAGCATCCTACACAGACTACAAGAGGGAAACTGATTTCCCTACGTGCTGACTGTGCACTCGGGAGACTTTATCCCAGTTACGTCTCACAACAAACTAAAGTTAGTTTTACAAGAATCTCCATTTCCTTGCTGGTGACTGGTGAGGGTAACAGCAGTCAGAGCTGCCATGGAGTGAGTATAGACCTTGGAAGTGGACTATGGAAGTGGATGAGGAAGCAGCGATTATTGTCCCCACTTTATAGATGGAAAAAAAAAGAAACAGGCAGGTAGCCCGTACGAGCTAGAAGTGGCAGGGGTAAAACGGAAATGACGTAAGTCCAGGTTCAGAGTATCTTAACTTCTGTGCAAAGACGAGGAACCAAAGCAGCAGAAGCCACTTGCCCCGGCTCAGATGTCAAGATCGGGGTTTGAGCCGGGGCCTTTTACTATCAAAAGCTTGTTTGCAGCTGCCTCCCCACGTCTCTTCCCCAAGACCAGAGAGAGGGAGTGCAAGCTGTTTGCCATTCCAGGCACCTGGGGAAGGAGATGTCTCTGTTTGGAAGTCTGTTCTGTTCACATCATCACACAAAACGTTGTTACTACTTTCTGCAGTGGAGAACTTTTTTTTTTTTTTTTTGGTTCTCTCCTCAACTTGGAAGAGGAAGCAAAGTTAAAAATAACTTTAAAATAACCTACATCTGCAAAGAACAGGACCCGTCCATTTATTTATCTCCTCCTACCCCTCTCTGTCTGCTCCTTATTTTATCTGATAGGTTTCTATCATTTCTAAAACTCAAGAACATTTTTTACTAATTAAAGATGCATTAAGCTAGAGACACTAATCAAAAAATAGAAAGAAAGAAAGAAAGAAAGAAAGAAAGAAGAAAGAAAGAAAGAAAGAAAGAAAGAAAGAAAGAAAGAAAGAAGCATCAAACTTTCATCATCTTTAGCTGCCTCAGGGGCCTTAGCATACACCCCCCCCCCACCGCCAAGTCAGGGGAGAGGGACTGAGCGTTCCTCTGTTCCCCAGTCCCAGCTCAGCATTGTTAAACCCCTCACACACCAAATGGTGAAAAGAAACTTAATTCCCTCTTCCAAGTTCAGAGGCCGGATTGGATTTGTTTCCACTGAAAAAGCCCCACGTCCCAGGCACAGCCCCCATTGCCCCACCCTGCCCCCTCTTACCTGACCGTGAGCTTGACCCGCAGGTACCGGTCCACAGCAATGGCCAGCAGGGACATGATGGAAGCGTGAGTGAAAATCAGTAGCAGGCAGGTCATGAACAGGCAGTTATAAAAGTGGATGGTGATGCCCAGGCTGATGACAATGGCCAAAGGCATGACCAACACCCCAACGGCGATGTCAGCCAGGGCCAGGGAGACGATGAAATAGAAGGTGGTGGTCTGCAGGCTGGGGTTCAGCTTGACCACCCAGATGACCAGCATGTTGCCCACTATGGCACAGAGCCCGATGAGAATCTCCACAGTGATGTAGGTCACATTGGCCAACAACAGGGCAGTGCTATTGACAGCCATCTTGCTCTCCCCAAGGAGCCTCCCAAGGGACAGGCGTGCTGACAGGATCCGTGTGGTCCAGTGAGCCTAGCTCTCGCCAGGCATCTCATTAGGAGTCCAGGTGCAGCAGCAACAGTGGCTCATTCCTTCTCTTCTCTGATGGGACACTCCCTTGGAGAACCCCACTTTTCCTAGACAGAGCCCATCTGGGGGCAATCACTTTCTGCCCCTCTGTGGGCCACGCATCCCGGGGCTCCCAGAAGTGTGGAGGATAGTTCTATGTGGGTTGAATCTGAAAGTGCCGCTTCTCTTAGTTCCCCAGACAGACACGCTCAAGGCCTCTGCCTCCTGCCCCCAGAGGGCCACTCGAGCTCCATCAAGATAAGCAACCCTCTTCAGGGGTGTTTCAGGAAGTGAGATGGGCCAAGAGGAAGCATAGACCAGGAACGCTCAGCAAGAAGATGGAAAGAGCAGAAGAGGGGTGTGAGCGGCATGGAGAAGGCTCACAACTCTTTCACTCGGGGACTGGATGGGATGGGAGTGCAGCGCTGCATGAGAGAGCCATAGCAGCACTGACTAGAATATTCTGGCTTTCTGCTAGCTTGGCAGAAAGATCCTGGGACAAAGAGGCAAACAGGAGCCACAGGGGAACAAGAAATAGATTCTGGTGCCAGCCTTAGCCAGAATTTCTGGGTTCTCAGTGCATGGTACAGACTGAATGTTTGTGGCCCCCTCCCCAAATTTATAGGTTGAGATCTGAGCCTCAAAGTGACAATATTAGGCGGTGGGATCTTTGGGAGATGACTGGGTCATGAGGATGGAGCCCTCCTGCGTGGGATTCGTGTCTCATAAGAGACACCCCACGGAGCTCCTTCACCCCTCCTGCCATTCATGAACCAAGGAGCTGGCTCTCGCCAGACACCAAATTTGCTGGCACCTTGAACTTGGGCTTCCCAGCTGCCAGAACTGAGAATCTCTATGGCTCATAAGCCACCCAGTCTTTGGTATTCTGTTAACAGCAGCCTGAACAGACTGAGACAGTGCAAAGCAGCAAGCCCTGAGGGTTGAGTGGCAGTTGACTCTGGGCCAGGCACAGCTGGGACCCCACTTTTGCACGAGAGATCCTTTGCCCAAGGAACATGCTAAGATCCCCTGCTTGCAAGGGCAAAAAACTCCGCACCTCCCATAAGCATATCCGCTGACTCTACATTTCCGCCGCACACCCACCAACGTCTCACATGCCCTCACCCCAGCAACCCATCCGGTGACAAACCTCTTTGAGGAACAGCAGGACAACAGGATGACCGGCCAGGCAGAAAGGAGGGCAAGGGCCACAGGCGCACATTGTCACGTGGCATACCCTCCCACCCCTACCTGCAGGAAAAGAGGAACAAAATCGCTTTCCTGGAAGTTGCTCACCTGGTCTACAACTTCTGGAAAACCAGACATTTAGATGCAATTGGTTATTTAAGGCCCATGAAGTTCACGTGTGTCTCAGTCCTGCCCAAAGGGTTGATTTAGAGAAAGGGATGTGTGGACCTGAGCCCACACCGTGAATTGAAGGGTTTCTAAGATTTGCCTTCAACCAATCTACGTACAGCCAAAACTACCATTCAACTCTCTCAGCAGTGCTGTTCACATCCTCGCCAGGGCACCGGTGAGATGCCACGGATTGCGGCTCCCACGTCACCCTCTGCTCCCCCACCTCATCCCCAGTTGGCCCAAGCTTGAATCCCTTGTTCATGCCTTCTAAACTTGCCGCTTCTCCCTGGGCCAACCCCCCACCCCCAGACGTGAAGGGGCAGCCCATCCCCAATAGCATCTCCGCCACTCCCAACTTTTCCAGAGTTAACTACGCCCGCATCCCTGCGCCCTGGGAGCTTGAGAAGTTTTGCCAGCCTTCAGCATGGCTTCTCATCGAAGTTTCTACTGCAACTGCTTTCTTTATCTCTGCTTCGGAGTAGGAAGTCACAGAGAGCCATTTCTAGGAGGCTGAGCGCTACCGAAAGAAGTCTCCCTAAAGCAGTCGTTGAGTCTTGGTGTACCCTCCCCGCCAGCCCCGTGCCACCGGGTAGCACCAAACAGCCCAATGTGAGAGACAGACTGTGTGGTGTAGGGACGAGTCATGTTGCCCGGTTGGGGTGAATGGACAGCAATGGGGTGGCATCCTGGGGGAGGGGGGCTTGGCTGCCTCACAGGTCTGCCTCACAGCTTTGCTCTGTGTTTGAGAGCTGGTCAGATGACAGACAGTTTCCACACTTAGAGAGAGGGATGGGGCCCCTGCGTGGTTATGGGCCAGAAGCTGGGTGAGGGGTAAGGTGGCAGAGGCCAGGAAAGAGCCTGAGCCGTGGATCCAGCCATGGCAAATGGACCGAGGCGTTGGGGAAGGACTGGACAGCTGGGCTTTGTGACCCAGCACCAGTGATAAGTGTGGTCGGCGTAGGGTAGCCTGTGAGATAATAATCCAGGGGGAAAAGGAGAGGCAGGGGCCACACTTGGGACACCTGACCTAGCACCCTCTTCCCATCTGGGAATTCTCTGGAAATTTCTTCTCCATGAACAACGCAGGCCTTAACCCAGCCCTGTTCAGAGAGGTGATTGGAGGGATGAGGGGAGAGGTTTCCACAGTTCCTTAGCGTTTTGGCCTAGGGTTGGGCCCTGAGCCAACTTTTCCCTCCAGATGGAGCACCAGAAGGCAGCCTGGAAAAGAAGACCAGGGCAGATGGTCATCTTGCTTACCCCCCCACACACACACACACATACCACAGCTGCTCTGGGGTAACTTCCCTCATCTCTCACGGACAGACCGCCTCAGCCCCCCAAGTCATCCCCAGATGCAAGTCCCCTCACAGCCTCCGTGTAGCCCTCAGGACCAAGTGCAGCGTCCCTGGAATGGCATAGGAGACCCTTCGAGGTTGGGGTCTCCCAGCCTCTGCAGCCTCCCGGTGCCTGGATCCCCCTCCCCCCTGCAACCACAAGCACTACCACGCTTTCACTTCCTTTCCCCTGTGCACCCGGCTCAGAAAGCCCTTCTCCCCGCGTCCACCTAGAATGCAAGCACTTTTCCTTCAAGACTGTTCTCAAATGGGACCCTGAAGAAAACCTCCCAGACATCCCCTCCCCATGCTGTGTTTATAAGCCTCCCTCCCCTGTTATCTTGCAAGCTCCCAAAGCGTAGGGACCACCACTTTTCATTTCTAGCCCCCCCACAATGCCTGGCAGATGGCAGGTGCTCAAGTATGCTTTTGGTAAATGAATGACTACAAAAGCACCTCAGTGAACCAGAGGGCATCAGCTTGGCACTGGGTACAGAACACCAATAAATCAGCTGAGACCTGCTAAGTACGTTCCTTTATATCATCTCGAGTGCAGAGCATTTTACTGTCATGGTCTTGTTCAACGCTCTCTGATGAAATAGATATGATAATCACCGAGGAGCAAACGAAGCCTTAGAAAGGTGACGTCATTTGCCCTGGGGTTGTACAGCTAGGAAGTGGCAGAGCGGGCATTCACACTCGGGCTCCTGGCTTCAGTAAATGAATGGGCAAGTGAACAACCATGGGAAGCTTTCACAAGGACAAGGCGTCCCTGGACTGGATGTGGCCATATTATCAATAGGATGTTCTCACCTCACACCCGGAAAAGAAAGAGGTGACCAAGACTGTGGGAAGAGAGCCCAAGTATCTTGTAGGTCTGGCACCTGCCCTGATTCACGAAGAGGAGGAAGAACCAGCAGGCCACTTGGTGGGGCCCCAAAGGGAGCTCTGGGACAGAAAGAAAATCTTTCATTTGACCAGAGTGCCAAAAATAGGGTTTTTTAAATAATAAAATAAATTATCAGTGAGACGTGGCTCAAGGAATTTCCCCATCTACAAGAAGGGTTGTGTCTGTTTCAGTTTTACTAAAAGAACCTGGACTCCATGGAGGAGGCAAGGATCAGGGACGATCTGTCAAGCGGATCCACTGGGAAAGCATCTGGAGTCCTGGGGAAAGGCCTTGCCTATCCCAAACTCTGGCCTGACACACCTGGACACAGCTCAGCCACAGGGAGGCCGCCTTACCCTTGGGCTCCCTTGGGGTGACAGGCTGGCCAGGGAGCCCTTCATCTGCTCCTTTGCAGCTTCTCGGACAAGCCTGAAAAGCCCCAGCCACCATCCCGCACCAGCAGCAAGATGCTATGGAAGCAGGAGCCCAGGCGGGGAAGAAAAAGCCTTTGGAGACTTAGAAGTGGTCCAGGCGGCTGCTGAGACAGGATGTTGGACAGGCAGGAGGTGGTGGCTTCTGCCTGGGGCTCGCTCCCACTGCCTGCGCGGCAGCCAGCAGAGTTGCACAAAATCAGTTCGGTCACTTCCTCTTGGCCCCATCACCACTTCCCCAAAGGTCTATATTTTTACAGAGCTTCATGCTTGCGAGGCAGCCGCAGAGGCTTAGAAGGAGCGAGATGGCCAAGAAGGTAGCCTCTCCCGGCACCCCTCCTTTCCCTGTTCTCAGCCCAGGAGGAGGCCGCTGGGCCCTCCGGAAGCCTCCCTCCAGGGGCTGACCTGGAGCCACTGTCCCACTGACTTGGGCCACATGGGTTCGGCCAAGGAGCCAGGGACCCCTGAGGCCTCCAGCCGGAGTTCAGGAGATCCACTCCGAGCCAAGGCAAGGCGGAAGGGAGAGTTCAAGTTTCCTTCACTCGGAGCAACAGGAAATCCTGCTCAGCAAAGGGGAACTCCTGGGTTAAACACCCCACCCACCAGACCCCCACTGACACCACGTGTGTCAGAAGGCCTCCAGGCCCTAATGGAGACTCCAGAGAAGGGTTCAGCTAACTCTAAATTTTTTCCAGGTTGTAAGCACCCAGAAAGCAAGGAGATGTTCAAACTCCAAGAGACGGCAGGGTAAAGGCTTCTGGGCGCGAGCTTCTCGGGTCTGCAGGAATTATTCCCGCTCTGCTGGGGCGCTATGCTCATCATGACCACCAGGTGGCAGCACATTCTCACAGCCGCTCAGGACGCAGGCTGAGAAAAAATGAGAAACCAGGAGCCCTTGGTGGCACCCCCCTCTGGCGCTGTTTAGCCAGAGACCTCAGATGGTGCAGAACATGGAGGAACTGAGAATTGAGGGCAAGGGAGACAAGGACAGATTGCCAGCTGCCCAAGCTCAAGCCGATCGCACGGCGTATTTCTGGGCAGCACTGAATTCAGTCCTCCTGACTCAAGAAGGTTGAGAAGATGCTTCTACTTTGACTTGTGAGTATTCCAATAAAAACAGTATCTGGGTTTTTCTTTAGAGTGTGTGAAGCCGCTCACACGCTCCACTTCACTCAATTAACAAAACCACCCCACGAGGCTGGTATTACTCATCTCGGCTCACCGCAGAAGAAACTGAGGCCCAGAGGTTGGAAGGGTCTGCTCCAGGCCAGAGGCGACTCAGAAACGGGAGCCCGCCTCTGGCCTCCTCACTTCAGGGGAGGACAGGGAAGACGGGAAGAGGGCTTGCCAGGCGAGGTCCCACTGGGACGTTCAGCTGCCCTGCGTCCCTGGTCCCTCCCTCGGCACCTGCCAGTCTTGGCCCAGTCCTCTCCCTTCCGTGGGCAGCCTTGCTGGCCTGTGCTGGCTAGCCTCCCAGCCTCCCACCTTTCAGAGCCCGTGATTTCTCAAAACACTTTGAATGTCTTCACAACGCAGCGCCAGGCTTCTCATCACCTGTGCCAGGCAGGTGTCTCCCCAAATCCCAAAGTGGGGCAGTCCTCCGGGGCCAACTGTAGGTCCTGGTGTCGACCTGCACAGCCTGTATCTAAACCCCAGAAAGTGCAGGAATGAACAAAGTCTGGCCAGGACAACCGCCGATCCTAACTGTTGACAGCGGGGCCATACCCTGCCCCCCCACCCCGTTTTTTTAACCTTCTCCCTAACCCATGTGACCACACTCCGCAATGCCCTGGGAACAGGGCAGGAGATACGTAACTTCCCTGTTCTGCTGCTGTGTGCGTCTTCCCGTCCTACTCTGCAAGGCCTTCGTATCTACGATTGTGACCGCTGCCTTTTCGAGAACACCAACCGCCTTGTTGTTCGTGTTGTTCGATCCAGTGCCCAGATGAGGAAACAGGCGTGGTGACAAATAAGTGACTTCCTCTTGGCAACACAGCCCATAAATGACAGAGCTGGGGCCCAGACCCACGTCTATCCTTGGCTTCAAAGCCCTGGCTCTTCCCAATGCGCACCGCGAGAACAGTTCTGTATCAATTATGCCAAAACCCGCCTTGTCATTTGAGGCAGACATTCCTCAGTGCCTTACTGGGTAAGTCTTGTGTCACGGTCAGGCCGGCTATGGGGGGCAGTGTGTCACCATGTGAGTTGTCTGCTCCCCAGCTCAGCTGAGATACTGGTGGTCTGGGGCCCGTGGTGGGCCGCCCGCGCACCTCTGCGTTCTCCGAGTGCTGCTCCTTCCCCTGGTCTGGGATCATACAGCAGCGGCGTGAAATCGTATTACTTCAGTTCCTTGCCGAATGCCTTCCCAGATAGTCTGACCCATTCTGCTTTTTATTAAAGGAAAATATAGAAAGCTCTCGTAGAAAGTGCGTCTCAGCATTTCATCACGACTGAGAACAACCTGTTGCCATGTTCCTTCCAGAAAGTTTCTGGGGCTAAATGTCACCGAGGAGTTTCGTGCTAGTGAAGAGGTTGCTTTTCTGGATAAACCAGCCTGCTTTGTGCCTCTGCTCTGTGGGAAGCTTTGTGTAGTTCGCTTTGCCAAGGCAGCCAAGGGGCTAGGAGCTGGTGTTCTGTCTCGCAGGCTTTCGGGGGTGTCTGTGGGCTCCATGTCAGCCCTGGGCTCCTGGGCTGTGAGCGACTCTGTCATGCCCTATTCTTTCACTGGGAGCGACCTCCCAACCTTTTTGGAAGTCGGCAAGGTTCAATAAATACGTACAACTAACATTAGACGAAACACTAGCATTTATCTTGAAGGCAGGTCTGCAAGGGGATTATTCCAGGCTGTTGTACAAAGATCCTTGCCAGTCCCTCCCTGACTTTGGGGTGAGATTCTTTTCCTCAACAAGTGGTCCACAATCTTAGTGTTTTTAAGATTTATTTATTTGGGGGGGGGGCAAGAGAGAGAGCACGAGGTGGGGGGGGCAGAGGGAGAGAGAGAAGCAGACTCCCCACTGAGCAGGGAGCCCGACATGGGGCTCGATTCCAGGACTCTGGGATTATGACCCAAGCCGAAGGCAGATGCTTAACTGACTGAGCCACCCAGGCACCCCCACAATTGTATTTTAGATGATCAGTTTGGGCAAAAGAAAAAAAAAATGATGAGACAGAAAATGCGCCTCGGGGTTAACCGAGCTCTTTGAGGAGAGCTTTTGGTACACGGCTTGGAGCTCCGTTATTCAGCACACACCACCGCGTGGTAAACACCCCCCTAGGAATGGGGCTGTGTAGGGCATCACATTATGATTCCCTCAGGTAGACTTTATTCTTATTTACGTACACCCTGCCTACTTCCACAAAGGACTGAAGTCACTAGAAGACTGAACTAATAGCTTCCTCTCCACACCCACATCAGCTGACACGTTCGACTTATGACACCATTTGTAGTTATTTATTTACGTGACTGCTTCTCCCACGAGCTAGTAAATCCTTAAGTAAACTCCATAAGAAATTATGCCTGATTCATTTTTAGCTCTCCCTCCCACTCCCCTTGTCCCCAAAGTACCAAGAGCCTAAAATAGTACCCGGCACAAAGGGGACCCGCGATAAAGCCTCTCTGAGTGCACGGCGTGGTGTTCTCGGGGCCTGGCCGGCCGCTCCTTGCCCTGCAAGAGCGCTGCCCACACCTCTCAGCGTCCAGCGTGGAATCAGGAGGCACCCGGGGAGAACTCCTGCTCAGAAAAAATGGTTTCTTGCCTCTAACTTCAATCTCAAATCAGTTCAGATAGAAAACAGCGTGGGACCAGTGAGGGCCTTGGGAAAGGGACCCTCGGAGAGACTAACATCTCCACCACATTTCGTGGTTTCAGGATTTGTACCTGCAACCCCATGGCATTCATCTCTGTGATGTATCTAAACCGTGCCCCCTACCACCCACACACATATACACACTCACTCACACACGTACTGTCCATCGCTTCACTCTGCTCATTCGCACTCCACCGAGCCAGTTTATCCACGCCTTACTGGTCACTGCGGTGTTCGCAAGACCTCGAACCCCTCTGACCCTGGCTGGCCAGTATAGTCTGACACACGATGGCACGGGACTCACGAAGTCCAGTGACTTGCCCCAGGTCACTGTGTTCCGTGAGTGGGGGGGGGGGTTCCAGGACACAGGATTTAGAGAGGGACGGAGCGCCAGAGGAAACCGATGCCCAGAGTAGCTAGTTCAAGGTCAGACCGGGAGAAGTAGCCCTGTTTCTTTCCTTGCAGAAATGGTTAGGGGTCCAGATGGTTGGGAGTTCCTGTGTTTCTTCAGGGCTGATACTCTTGAGTCTCCTGTCGGAGGGGTTCTCTCCCTGCTCTGTTTTGCTGGCTCTTTGGTCACCCTGGTCTGCATCTGTCTGAACAGCCTGGGACCCCTCGAACCACGCCCACGGTTGGTCTTTCCTTCTTTCATTGCCGCGCCTGGCCCCTGACAGCCTGCCCGTCAGTCTTCGCTCATGGGTGATAGTGGGTTCAGCCATAGCCAGACTCCTCTTCGTGCAGGGGGAGGCCCCTTCCCCTGTGCTCTGACCCATGGGCTCCAGGGGAAAAGTCATTATCAGGTCCAGCCGTGGGCTTCTAAACAAACCCGTCTTTCTTGTTTTAAATTGTTTCTACGTGGAAGATGTTGGACAAATTGTTTGTTCTCTGTGTCTTCATTGCCCCTTTGCTCGATGACGAAGATACCTGAGGGAAGCCCAGCAGGTGTCAGCGCCTGGGACGGGGTGGGGGGTGCCATGCTTCATCACCAGCGTCCCTCCAGCTCCAGGCCCGGGGATCTACTCAGGAGGTGCCTCAAACATACTGAATTAAAGGAAAATCATTCCACACCTAGCACCCCTCCCCAAATGGTGAGATACAGGCTTGCTGGGAATTCATTAAAGATGTGCCCCCAGATCCTGTTATCTCCAGTGCTGCCTCTCAGTCTCTCACTGATGGGGCCCTTTTCTGTTCCAATCTCCCCCGATGTGCTCCTGGCTTCAGAAATGGGAAGTGTCCAAAGGAGACTTCAGGAGGCGATAACGCCTCCCTTTCCCTTCTTCACACTTGCCAGGAAGTGCCTTGTTGGCCCCATTCGGAGTGGTTTGTCTACATTGGGGGGTGGCACCTGTTTGCCCAGGAAAGCATCCACAGGCCTGCTCGGTGGGCTCATCGACAGTGCCACCCATGACTCTGCTGGGGCTGGGGAAGGGCCGCCTGCCCACTCACTAGCCTCTAAAAGCCCCTTGGGCCCCCAGCCTCCTGCTGGTGAAGCTCTTCCAGGGCGGGTCTCAAGAGCCAGATTACCGTGGGCAATAAGCACAGTGTCCCTGTCTCGTGTGCCATTCATTCTGGAGGGCCTGGCAGCTCACTACTCACCCACTATGAATGCGCCCCCTCCTGCGCCCGGCGTGAAGGTTGCTGAATACACAGCTGACTCCTGTCAAAACAGCGGGCGTGGCAAACATCCGGGGCCACAGGAGGCCCATAATTTAATTTGCATTACATTTATTTGTATTTGCGCTCGACCTTAAACGCCAAACATCATCTAATCTTTCATGAACCCTGCAATCTTTCCTGATTTCGAAGGAACAAAGAAATAGAATTTGTTCTTGGTCGAGGTTCAGCCTTAGGGCCAGGCTGGCGAGCCAGCCTGCAGCCACTCCCAGCCTCCAAGATAGCATCTCATTCTGTCCTTGTCCATCCAAGATGAGTCAACTGGCCCACTCTGGCCCTTCCCAGAGGAAGGCTGGACCTTGCTTCAGTGACCATGACTTCAGCCGGGACAACAGAACTCTAGGTCACTGCGAGACCATCCAGCCTGCACTCCTTCCCTCCCCCAGCCCCCACCCCACCCAGTGCCCATGACTAGGGCTTTTTGTGTTATCCTGCGCTTGGCACCCTCCCCGTTTCCTGCCAATAATGCTGGCTGTTGTTTCTGAGCGAATGGAACAAATGACCAACGTGAACTCCGTGCAGTCTAGAAACTGGAAACATCTGCAGGGAGGCAAGGGCCGCCACGGGCTCGGGTGGGGTCGCGGAGAGGCAGCGGGAGAGGCCGTGGGAGGAAGATGCGTGAACTTCAGGGAGGAGGGCAGAGGGCACAGCCGCATCTGAGCAGGGCAAACAGGCAGCTGGGCCCTGGGGTCAGGCCCGAGGACTGCTGCCAGCCTCCCGGCTCCTCCTCGCTTTTCCTTGAGGGAGATTAACGCTGCTGTGCTGTGACGAAATGAAGAGAGCATGGGCGTGCCCTTTCCTAGATACCATTTTACATGTGGAATTCTATGTGCAGGTGGAAGTGGATCTTAGAAAACGATGGACCCAACTCCTCATTTCACAGGTGACAGCAAAGGCCCTCAGAAGGAAAGAGAGTGAGTGAGAAGCAAAGTCTAAAGTTGTATCTGGCACAGGGGGGCACCTGGGAGGCTCAGTGCGTTGAGTGTCCGGCTCTTGGTTTGGGCTCAGGTCATGATCTCAGGGTCATGAGATCGAGCCCCATGTCAGGCCACAAGCTCAGTGGGGAGTCTGCTTGAGATTCTCTCTCCCTCTGCCCCTCCCCCCACTCTCATGCACACACGCATGCGCTCTCTCTCTCAAATAAATAAATGCATCTTAAAAAATAAAAAATAAAAAATAGACTCTAGTGCCTGGCACCACCACCACTGCGTGTGTGTGCAGTGTGGGTGGGCACATACACACACACACACACACACTCATACACACAGTCCCCGGCAACCCTGGGCGGGGGGTGCCACTCTTCACAGACGACTGACAGAGGTTGAGCGTCTAGAATTCTGAATTCGATACAGAGATGCCCCCCGGGTCCGCGTGTCCCCTAAAGAGGGAATCTCCAGAGTGAAGGCCTAGTTCTTGACCCAGACTCTAACCTGGAAAGGCCTTCCGAGCATCGCGTGGAGACTGGCCTGTGGGACGTAGCCTGGCTCTTCCCATCCCACCTGCTTTCACAGGGGCTGCAGAATCAGGAGTGCCCCCCCCCACCGTGAGAACTGAGCCTGGGTTCCCCTGCGTCTGAGAGAGGAAATGCCTGTCCTCAGCCCTGCTTCTTTGAAGAAAGAAGGAGTCACTAGCTGAGAGGTGTTTTCAGGTCCTGGCTGCAGGGCCCCAGAGGTGGGGAGAGGGCAGGGGCTGTGTGTCCCCTGGTGGGAGCAGTGGGTGCTGTCAGCCTTCT
Organism: Ailuropoda melanoleuca; assembly: GCF_002007445.2. NCBI lineage: Eukaryota > Metazoa > Chordata > Mammalia > Carnivora > Ursidae > Ailuropoda > Ailuropoda melanoleuca. The sequence goes on from NC_048219.1 coordinate 78,304,319, forward strand.
CCCAGCACTCCCAGCAGAGAAGGCAGGGGCTCCCTGGGAGGAATAGCGGCTTGCCCCCGAGGCAGTGGGCCCATTCTCAGGGCCTCTGCTGCCGGGCTCCGTGGCTGCCCCTGAGCTGCCCGGCTGTGGGTCTGGGAGCTGCAGGAAGCCAGGGGCAGCAGCCACGGAGGAGCTCGGGGGCCTCTGTGGCGGGGATGTGTCTCTCACGCGGCCCCTGGAAGTCCCTGTGCCAGCAGCAACGCTCCCCTCCTCTACTGCGGGGGTGCCGGGTCTGGGACCGTCAGTATGATTCATCCTCGACACACTCTGAGGATGCTGGAGGCACAGCTGGCCAGACGCGCTCCTCCGGAACTCTGCGAGCCGAGGGGCACCAGAGGGGTGCTCCCTGCAGAGGGCAAAGATGCGCTGCTCCAGTCAGCACAGCCCGGCCCAGGAAGGGTCAGCCCCCAGAGGGGTGAGCAGGGTGATGCCCAGGCTCAGGGCATTCGTCCCCATCTACGTGGCCCTGGAGGGTCCTGGAACGGCAGGTTTCACGTGACTTCTGCTGGGTGACTGCTCTGAGCGCGCCCCCTGCCCCAGTACTTGGGCCTGAAGCCAGGAGTCCTGTGATAGTTCTGCCTGCTTGCCCTGGCACTCCCCCATCCCCACTAAACACCCTGCCCGGTGGGGGGGGGGCGTGTCCCTGCCCTGCACAGCCAGCCCTCACCACCCAGGACCCTGTGTGCATCACCATCCCCAGGATTCCAGTGGGCCTGGGCGGGAAGCTGCTCTGAGGGCCTCTGAGAGAGGAGAGCAAGGGGGAAGGCCAAAAGGAAGTCACAAAGATCAGTTTTAAAATAGCCCTCCTCCGTGTTAGCCAGGAGGAGGGGCTTGGGGAGGAGCCAGGTTCTGATGGTGGTGGCTCAGGGCAACCTCGGAAAGGCCCGAAAAGCGACTTGGCAGAGGCCCATCTGGGAGCACACCCCATGTGCTTATCAGCCTGAGCAAGCCACGGCCAAAACCCTGTCTTCGCAGAGACTTCCGGCCACCAGCATCTGTTTCCTCTCCTATATTTAAACAACCAGGTTAGTGAACTTGGGAGAGCGTTTCTGCCCCGGGGGAGAGAACACAGCCCCCCGCAGGACACACAGGCCGTAGGTTGCTGCTGAGGCCTTGTGGCCCGTGCTTCTGCTGAGTGAGTAGGGCCGAGTTCAGAGAGTGGCTGGGCAGGTCTGCCCTGATGGTTTTCTGGGCGCAAGCAGGTGCGATGCCTTCCAGCCCCAGACGGAGTGAAGGGGCCCCCCCAGCAAAGCCGGAGATCCACGAAACAACGCCTACGTCACAGCCTCGGCCCAGAGCTTCAGTGTGTGTGACGGCTTCACACTGCCAGGCTGGGGGTAGACTCAGGCCTCGCGGCTATTTTTAGGCACTATTTCCACCTCCGTGTAAACAGAGCTGTTTGTTTAGAGGAAGGGGCATATCTTCTCCCAGGACCCTTCTCCTGGTTCTGCTGGCTCCTCAGTCCAGGCTACTGTGGTCTCCTCTCACTGCACACAACACTCACATACATTCCCATGGCACTAGCCTCATGAAACATTTAGTGAGGGGACAGGCATCCCAGGAATCCTCTAGAAAATATCTCCTCATGGCAGAAAGTACCAACACTGAGTAGCCTAACCATTCACATCGCCTCTCCTAGGCGCCAGACCTAAGCCATCACCAAGAATGTTCCCCAGGAACAGCTTCCTCCCGCTATGGCAATGCAAGGTGACTTTCTGGATGCCGCAGTTATCCCTGGAGGAAAGCAAGGACGGCTCCTGTCACTTGTGTCCCGCACCCCTTTCCCCGTCCCTACGTACCCTGGGCCACCTGTCCCAGCCAGTGCCAGACACAGAAGCTGGGCTTTCCATTTTTCTTCCTTTCCTAAACAGAGAGAACCCCAACTGGTTGAATGTTTTATATCCTGAAATGGGCCCTCCGTTGAGCGTTTCTGAATTTCAGCCCACAAAAAACACAGGCTGGAGTCCTACCTAGATTCAAAACTCCAGCTTTACCCCAAAGGCTGTGAGCGTCTGGGCAAGCTATTTTAATTGCTTAGAACCTGTTTCCATGTCTGTAAAAGAAGACCGAAATAGGTTAATAGAAGCCATTTCAAAGAGTTGTCAAGGGGATTCAATGAGATGGTATTTATAAACATCTGGCACCTTGCCCAGCAGCAGTGGGTGCTTAGCGGCTTGATGAACTTTCTACTGCTGTGTCAATTACCCATTTATGTCTGGTTTGTGCTCCCCTCCATACTTCCTATCCAAAAATTCAGTTTCTTATTCAATCAGGGCTCCTGTCGGCACTGGCTCCATATTTATTCCCCTCGGAACAACAGCAAATATTGGGTGAGCAGTTGCTATGCTGGGCAGACCTGTCCTCCGTGAGGCAGGTATCATTATTACCCCCATTTTATAGACTGTGGTTAAGTGACTTGCCCAAGGTTATACAGGTAGTAAATGGTAGAGCCATTTTGCATACATTACCTCTAAACAAAGATTTCTCAACCTCGGCTCTATTGACATGTTGGCCCAGATAATTCTTTGCTGTGGGGGCACTCTCTGTGTATTGTAGAATGTTTAGAAGCATCCTCAGCCTGTCCCACTAAATGCCAGGAGCACCACTCACCCCCAAGTCGTGACGATCATATGTGTCTCCAGTTACCACCAGATGTTCCCAGGGAGGGGTGGGGGGAGGGAGTGAAATCCCTCCTGGTTGAGCACTCGTGCTCTGAACGAGAAATCTGAAGTTCAGAGAGGTTAAACGACTTTCTCAAGGTCACAAGGCTGGCAGGCAGCAGAAGACATGATCTGAACCAACGTCTGCCTGCTACCAAGACCCAGTATGTGTCACGGTATCACGCTCTCTCCTGGTTCTAAATAAGGAAGGTGTGAACTTGACACAGAAATCTATTTGCCCAGAAGCAACAGCATCAATATTCTCTGACTCCCCGCCCCCAAGGATGTTTGAATTCTGAACTTACAGCCTCAGGCTCCTACTTCTCTGAGCAGAATCCAGATCTTAGATTTTTGGAGCTAAATCGACTGAGCCCGGGCCTCTCTGCCAAGCCTAGGAATTCAAGCTCTCCTTTACCATCCTGTGTCCCTTGAGCGGACCACGCATCTTGGTTTGGGCATCCACGTACCAGTCAGTTCTTCTGGAACCATGGGAAGGCTGAGGTCTTGGGACCAAAGGGCCGTTCTGTCAGTTGCTTGTCTTCGGCTACGGTCTAGAAAAATGCAGGGGCCAGAATCGCAACTCCAACTTCTGTCTGAGTTTCATTTCCTTTTGGTTCCAAATTCGTTTATTTAAATCTTTATGGACGTAAAATGCACTGACTTTGCAAATGACACCACTTAGGAAACAGGAGCCACTTTCCATATGGCCTCCTTCATGCATAGGCAAAACAACAACAACTAAAAGCAAATTCTTCAGGGAGCTAAATAAGTCATCGCAAAGAGGAGGTTCAGTTCCAGAGCCTGCTTGCTTTCCTTTATGAGGGAAGTGATAGCTAGCAGCAGCTCTACCCACGCTAGTGAGATCCAGAAGCCTCGGCGACTGTGGTGGTAACTGTCTGGTCAGTGGCTGCCATCTCACTGTCCCCCGGGAGCCCCCCATAGTGTTCCTTCTGACTAGAAGGAATTCATCACAGAAGAATTTTCAGTATGAGATCCTAAAATCAACAATCTCCAAACAAGTCCGTAGGAAAACGGTGGGAGGGAAGGGATTACAAAGAAGTATGAGGAAAATTGGGGGGGGGGGCAGGGCTATGTCATCTTTTTTTTAAACAGAATATGTTTTGGGGGGGATTTATTTATTTACTTTAAGTAATATGTATGCCCAACATGGGGCTCGAACTCATGACCCCGAGATTCTCTGCTGACTGAGCCAGCCAGGCACCCTGTATCTGTTATCTTGATTGTGGTGATGGTTTCACACCTGTATACATATGTGAAAATTCATCAAATCGCACACTTTAAATGTGTAAAGTGTACTGCATGTTAATTATATACTTCAAAAAGGTATAAAACAAAGGGAATTAATTCTAGAGTGCTACCCAGCATGCACGCACCCCTATACCTGAAACAGAATCAGTCTGGCTATGTGCAACGTCATCTGACATGTCCATTCCATTTCATGCCGTTCAACTGAAAATATGCTGTGATCACGATCTACTAAGTTGATTTCATAATTCGCTAGGAGGTTGATACCTGTGGTTTGAAAAACATTGCTTTGAGATCTGTTTGAAAAATACATGGCTTGAGCCCAAAACAGTCCCTTCGTTATATTGACAAGCCCTCCTGGGTAAGTTCCCATGCCTTTTTTTATTTTTTAAGATTTATTTACGTATTTGAGAGGGGGTGGGGAGGAGCAGAAGAAGTGGGAGAGAGAGTCTTAAGCAGACTCCATGCTGAGTGTGGAGCCCGACATGCGCGACCCCAAGATCACGACCTCAGCTGAAATTGTTGGCTGCTTCACCACCCGAGCCACCCAGGCGCCCCAGTTCCTATGGTCCTCCTCTTCTGTTAATATGGTGACAAATTATATAGAGTCTTAAAGTAGAAGGCCGAAGCTTTCAAATTCTTGCACTGGTGACTGAGATCAATTCTTAGACTTTTGCCACCATCTTCCTATGGACTTGTTTGGAGATTGTTGATTTTAGGATCTCATACTGGTCATTCCATAACCAGGTATTTACCCAAGAAAACATTTTGCCCACATAAAGACTTGAATGTGAATGCTTATGGCACTTTTAAATGTAGTAGTCCCAAACCGGAGACAATCTAGACGGCCACAATAGGAGAATGCACCAGCATGTGTTTCATTGACTTTCTCTCATTTTTCTGTTTTTTATTTCATTGATTTCTGCTGTTATCTTTACTATTTTCTCTCTTATGCTAGCTTTGGGTTTAGTTTAATTTTCTTTTTCTACTTTCTTAAGATAGAAGCTGAGGCCTTTGATTTGACCTTTCTAGTAGAAATGTTTAGTGCTATAAATTTCCCTCTAACCACTGCTTTAGCTGTGTCCACAAATTGTGATGTTATATTTTTATCCTTATTTATTCCAAAATACTTTCTAATTTACCTTTTGTTTTCTTCTGTGACTCATGGATTATTTAGAAGTGTGTTAATTTCTAAATATTTGGGAATTTTCCTAATATCTTTATATTATTTCTTTCTAATTTAATTCCATGTGGCTAGAGAACAATTTGCATAGAGAACAATTTGCATAATCTAAATCCTTTTGAGTTTATTGGGACTTATTTCACAGTTTACTGGTGAATGTTCTATGTATACTTGAAAAGAATATGTATTCTGTTGCTGCCTAGATAGTTCTATGAATAACAATCAGGCCCAGTTAATTGATGGTTGTTATTCAGTTTTTCCATATACTTGCTGACTTCTGTCTACTCGTTCTAGTAATTATTGAGTGAGGGGTGTTAAAATTCCAACTATAATTGTAGATTTGTCTGTTTCCTCTTATAGTTCTATCAGTTTTTGTTTCATTTGTTCTGAAGCTCTATTATTACACTCTATTAAACACTAAATGTTTAGAGTTACTGTCCTCTTGATGAATTGACCCTTTTGTCACTATGAAATAACCCTTTTTATCCTCAATAATATTCTTTGCTCTGAAATTGACTTTGATATTAATAGAGCCTCTCCAGCTTTCTTTTGATTAGTAGTACCATGATGTATTATTTTCCATCCTGTTATTTTTAACCTATTTATGTGTTTATATTTAAAGTGGATTTCTTTGGAAACAACATATAGTTGATTCTTGCTTTTTTATATAATCTGACCATCTCTGCCTTTTAATTAGCATTTAATGTAATTATCAATATAGTTGGATTGAAATCTACTTTCTTGCTATTTAGTCTTTATTTGTTCCATTTGTTTTGGGTTTCCTTTTTCCTCTTTTTATGACTTCTTTTGAATTGAGTATTTCTTAGAATTTTTTTTAAACACATTTTATTTCTTAGAGCAATTTTTTTTTAAGATTTTATTCATTTATTCACAGAGATAGAGACAGCCGGTGAGAGAGGGAACACAAGCAGGGGGAGTGGGAGAGGAAGAAGCAGGCTCACAGCAGAGGAGCCTGATGTGGGGCTCGATCCCACAACGCCAGGATCACCACTGTGCCACCCAGGCACCCCTTAGAGCAATTTTAAATTCACAGCAAATTGAGCAGCAAGCACAGAACGTTTCCATATATCTTCTGCCCCACATACACAGCCTCCACCACTATCAACAATCTGCACAGAGTGGTACACTTGTTATAATCAAAGAACCTTTATTGACACATCATTATCACCAAAGTCCATACTTTACATTACAGTTCACTCCTGGTATTGCACCTTCTATGGGTTTTGACAAATGTGTACTGACATGTATCTACCATTATAGTATCGCACAGCATAGTTTCGCCGTCCTAAAAATTCTCTATGCTCTACCTATTAATCCCACCCTCCCCCTTGACTTCTGGCAACCCAGGGGGTTTCTTTGTTTTGTTTTGATTTTCCAGTTTTGCCCTTTCCAGAATGTCATATAGTTGGAACAATATAGTATGAAGTCTTTTCAGATTGGCTTTTTTCACTTAGTAATATACATTTAGGTTCCTCCATGTCTTTTCATGACTTAATAGTTCATTTATCTTTAGTGCTGAACAACATTCCACAGTCTGGATGTGCCACACTTTATTATCCATTCAGCTACTGTAAGTTATCTTGGTTGCTTCCAAGTTTTGGCAATTCTGATAAAAGCTGCTATAAAAATCTATGTGCAGGTTTTTGTATAGATATGAGTTGTTTTTTTTTTTTTAACTCACTTAGGTAACTACCAATGAGTGTGATTGTTGGATCATATGGTAAGATTATGTTTTGTTTCATCAGGAACTACCAAGTGTCTTCCAAAATAACTGTACCATTTTGCATTCCCACCAGCAATGCATGAGAACCCCTGTTGCTCTATATCCTTGCCAACATTTGGTGCTGTCACTGTTTGGGATTTTGGCCATTCCACTAGGTCTGTAGTAGTATCTCATTGTTGTTTTAATTTGCGTTTCCCTGATGACATGAGGCGGAGCATCTTTTCATATGCTTATGTGAAAATTTGCATATTTTCTTTGGTGAGGTGTCTTCTTCAGGTTTTTTGCCCATTTTTTAAATCTGGTTTTTCATTTTCCTACCGTTGCGTTTTAAGAGTTCCTTGTATATTTTGAATAACAGTCCTTTATCAGGTATGTCTTTTGCAAATATTTTCTCCCAGTTTGTGGCTTATCTTCTCATTCTTTTGACAGTGACCTTTGCAGAAAAGAAAATTTTCAACTTAATGAGGTCCAGCATATGAATTATTTCTTTCATAGATTGTGCCTTTGATGTTCTATCTAAAAAGTCATTGCCATAACCAAAATCCTCTAGATGCCCTTCTTTATTATCCTCTAGTTGTTTTATAATTTTGCACTTTACATTGAGATCTATGGTCTATTTAAGTTAATTTTTGTGAAGGGTATACAATCTATGTCTAAATTTACTTTTGCATGTGCGTGTCCACTTGTTCCAGCTCCATTTGTTGAAAAGACTATCTTTTCTCCATTGGACAGTCTTTACTCCTTTGTTAAAGATCAGTTGACTGAATTTATGTGGGTCTCTTTTGGGATTTTCTATGCTGTTCCATTGATCTATTTGTCTACTCTTTTGCCAATACTGCACTGTCTTGATTACTGTAGATTTACAATAATTTGGGTAGTGTCAGTCCTCCAACTTTGTTCTTCTCCATCAATATTGTGTTGGCTCTTCTGGGTCTTTTGCCTCTCCATATAAGCTTTAGAATTCATTTGTTGATATCCATACAATAGAACTGTGGTTTTGACTGTGATTATGTTGAGTCTATAGCTCTAGCTGGAAAGAACTAATATCTTGACAATACTGAGTCTTCCTATATGTGAACATGGACTATTTCTCGATGTATTTGGTTCTTCTTTGATTTCTTTCATCGGAGTTTGGCAGTTTTCCTCTCACATGTATTTAATTAGATTTATACCCAAGTATTTCATATTTATGTAATAATGCTAATGGAAATGATATTGTGCTTTTAATTTCAAATTCCAATTTTTTCTTGCTGGTATATAAAAAAACAATTTACCTTTGTCTACTGACCTTATATCCTGCAAACTTGCTATAATAGCAAATTAATCCCAGGGGCTTTTTGTTGATTCATTGGAATTTTCTACATAGAAAATCAGGTCATCCTAAAAAATTTGACAGTTTTACTTCCTCCTTCCCAATCTGTATACCTTTTATTTCTTTTTGTTTTATTGCATTAGCTAGGACTTCCAGTATAATGTTGAAAAGGAAGAGTGAGAGGGGACATCCTTGCCCTGTTCCTATAATTATATTTTTAATGATTTCATTTTACCCCCTTTTGTTGACTCATTAGCTATAACTCTTTATTATTTTGTAACAAAAGGTTTGTAGAATACAGTCTAGCTGCAAATATTATACCATTTCACACAAAGCATAAGACCATAAAGCAGTATACATCCATTCTCCCCTTCCTGGCCTTTGTGCTACTGTCATATGTTTTATTTCTATAAATGTTATAATTATTGGTCATAGTTTGGCTTCTTTACACAACAGGCAATTTTTTGATTGGCTGCACAGCCTTGTGAATTTCACCTTGTTAGTGCTAGATATTTTTGTATTCCTATAAATATTCTCGAGCTCTGTTCTGGAGCACGGTTAAGTTAGTCAGAAACAGTTTTATTCGTTCCAGGCTTGCTTCAAACTTTGTTTGGTGGGACCAGAGCTGCCTTTAGTCTAGGACTAATTTTGTTCTACAACTGAGGCAGTATCTTTATGAGATCTCTACCCCAAATCCCATCATTTACGAAGTTTTCCACTCTGGCTGGGAGGAACATGAACTCTTCTGGTCCTGTCCTCTGCTCCCTTTGTGTGGTTCTGTCCAGCTGCAGATAATTTTCTCAAGTGCATGTGCTGAGCAGTACTTGGCTAGACTAGAGGGAGACCCTCTGGGGGTGTCCAGCACTTTCTCTGTCTGCAGACTCTAGCCACTTTGGCTCCCCAGACTCCCATTTCCATTTCCTCAATTACCAGGCACTGCCTGGCTTCCTCCTCTCTGCTTTGCAACCTAGAAACACTTCCAGAAGTAATCTGGATGACTGTGGGGTTAACTTCATTTGTTTCCCTCTCTCAGAAAATACTGTCATTGCCTGATAGTGTCCAAAAACTGTTCATCACTTGTTTGTCCAGCTTATTACTTGTTTCAGCTGGGGAAGCAAATCTGGTTCCTCCTACTCTGTCTTGGTTGGAATTAAAAGTCTAAAATGTATTTTTTTATGTGGGTTGTGAGGAGGAGAAAGTGTAAAAAACACTGCCTTTAAAGACACATTTTCATGAGTAATCAATTCTACCCGTTGCAGAGTGTAGTCATGCAAAGGTCAACCGCTTTAGAAAATCACCTCTTTCACAGAACCCTCCTGAGTTGTCTTTTTAAAAAGGAGTTAGAAACTTGTGTGAAGATTGAGAACTTGAATTCAAGGAGCATAAATAATCATTAAGATCATGTCCAGGAGACACTGGGAAATTGAGGCCAGCCCTAACAAACCTCACAGAACGGCCTCACGGTGAGGACGGACCATCAGCAGAGAAGCAATTCTCTGATACCAATCAGTCCTGACTGATAATCAATGATTCTTCCTCAGAGACCTAGCCAGAAGCACTGAAATGGTCCTCTCCTACCTCCCCTGCAGGCAGTGAGAGCCTGCCCTTGGCCTTGTGGTGGGAGAGAAGTGGATTAGCTTGGCTCATTCTACAGCCCTTTGAACACAGAGCAAATCCTTCTTAGAGCTAAAGTTATATCCTCCGTGTAAATGAGGAACTTTGGGGATATAGTAACCCAGTTCTAGGACCTCACGGTATTTAGTAGCTGAGGAAATGTCACTTCCAAAGCTTCCATATGCAAATGCCTTTCATACCCCATAAGGTGGAGGAGAATCTCAGACCTTACATCTGACAAGGTATGCTGAGCTTACGCCATGGCTCTGGCCATCTATTTATTGGAGAGCTACTTGAATAGAAAGTAGTTCCTAGAGGGCCCTGGGTGGCCCAGTCGGTTAAGTGTCTGCCTTCGGCTCAGGTCATGATCTCGGGGTCCTGGGGTAGAGCCCCACATTGAGCCCCTTATCAGGCTCCCCGCTCAGTGGGGAACCTGCTTCTCCCCCACCCTCTCCCTCTGCTTCTCCCCCTGTTCATTCTCTCTCTCTCTCAAATAAATAAATAAAATCTTTTTTAAAAAATGGAAGATGGTACCTCTCCATACTTGCCAAAATGAAACCATGCAGAGCTCTAAAGTGAAGTCCATCCAAGCCTAGGAAAAACTAAGAAAATCTCATTTCTACTCCGCAAAAATCAAAATTGCCAGAGATGTCCCAGGTGAAGATGATTGTTGTTGGCCCTGACTGACCATCCTTTAGAGGCTGTCTTTTCCAGAGATTCAGTCTTTCCAGTGACAATGCCCCAGGAAGCCCTGGGAGCCACTCAGCGCTGAGTGCTGCCTGACCTCAGTGCGTGCTAGGAAGGCCGGATATGAAAGCACACTCCTTCCTCCAAAGACCTTGGCTCTGGTTCAAGGGCAAAGGTGGGTGAGCTGATAGCAGACTTGGCAAAGGAGCCACTGGGATCTGCTGGAATGGGGCCACCTCACCAGCAGGCCAGCAAGGTGTCCCCGCGGCTAACTCTGCTCCCTGCTCTCCCATACCGGTGTATTTGTGGGTGGCCCTGTTTATCCATACTGCTCCGTAGAAGAGAGGATCACTCTGTATTTGCATTTTTCAGAGACAGGGAGCTCACTTCTGCTTTACAACAGCAGCCTTTCCTCCAAACCAAAATACCCAGTCTCAGGATGGAGACAAGTCTGTTATGATCGGAATTCTCCCGGGGACCCTCTAACCATCCCCCAAAAGGACAATTACTGGTTCATTTATAAAGTGTGCAAAATATTTCATTTCTGTACGTGGAGAACATAAGTTTTCCCCCCCAACTGAGACTTTGTATTTAAGCATAGGTCGTTAAAGCCGGCTGTGTTACCCAGCCAAGGTCCTTGGCACAGTTTTATGCACCGATTTCAACTCCTTTCTCTTCTTTGTTGCCTCTCCTGGCTCCTTGTCCTCTTTCTCCCTCTTCTCTCTCTTTTTTTTTTTATCCCCTTCAATTTCTTTTTTATTGTAGCAACATACACTTAACATAAACTTTACCATCTTAACCAATTTTTTAAGTGTACGATTCAGGGGAGTTAGAAGCACGCACACTGGTGTGAACCATCACCACCATCCCTCCCCACCCCTCCCTTTTTTTTCATTTATTTTTTTTATTTAAATTCAGTTAACTTGCATATGGTGTATTATTAGTTTCTGAGGTAGAGTTTAGTGAATCCTCAGTTGCCTCTAACACTCAGCGCTCATCATATCACGTGTCCTCCTTAATGTCCATCACCCAGTCACCCCATCTAGCAACCCCACCCCTCCAGCAGCCCTCAGTGTGTTCCCTATAGTTAAGAGTCCCGCCCCTCTCTTTTTATCTTGTAAAACTGAAACTGCACCCACTAAGCACTAACCCCCCCCCTCCCCACCCCCCGCAGCCCCGTCACACTTCCTGTCTCCAGGGTTCTGACAGCTCCGACTACCTAACTCGCATCAACTACTCCTTATCCTGCTCTTTCCTTTCTACTTGTAGCCAACCCACGTCTCGTTCTCTCCTCCTAGAAACAGAATCTGTCCAGATTTAGTGGTTGTCTGTAGCTGCTAAAGGATTCTTAAAACTGTAAGCAAATCAAAAGATAGTTTGAGAATAGTGCCCCTGGAGTACAAAGGTATGTATTAGAAAAACAAATTTTCCTGTCCTGTCCCTTATCCCAACGTCACTTCCACTCCTCTTGGCTAACCATTGTTAGCAGTCTGCTGTGTATTTGTCCAGAATTGTTCTATGCTTGCATGGCGTTTATAGACAGCATACTGGTTAATAATAGCCACTCTGGAGCCAGGATGCCGGAGGTGTGAATTCTGACTTTGCCATTTACTTGGGTGATCTTGAGCAAGTTGCTTAACTTCTCCTTCTTTGATTGCTTCATATAAAATTGAGATAATGTCAGTATCCTTTTTATAGGATTGTTGTGAAGATTAATAAGTTAATAAATGTAAAGCACGCAGAATAATGCTTGGTGTATAATAAGCCCTATACAGATATTATTGTTTGCGTTATTATTGTTGCTATGCCTGTATTTCTATCTTTGTTACACAAATGGGATCATACCAAGCGTCCTCTTCTGCAAGCTGCAGAACATACCATCGGCATCTTTCTTTCTTTTTTTAAAAAGATTTATTTATTTATTTCATTTCTGTACATGGAAAACATAAGTTTTCCCCCCATTGAGACTTTGTATTTAAGCATAGGTCGTTAAAGCTGTCTGTGTTATTTATTTATTTACTTGTTTGAGAGACAGAAAGGNCCCGCCGCCCCCCGCAACGCGGCCTCGATCCCAGGACCCTGGGATCACGACCTGAGCCAAAGGCAGATGCTTAACCAACTAAGCCACCCAGGCACCCTCATGGATATTTTTCAATATTAATTCAACCTCATTCACTGTAAGGACGCAGTATCTGATTGTATGGTCGTAAGAGCTGGACTTGTTTTTAAATCCAGGGTACTAGAAACTAAATAATACGCAGCAGCATATCCCACAGTATGTCCCAAGATACTAATCTTGGTGTTCTGGGTTGTGGGCACAGGTGGGGGACGACGCGTCAGAACCTGCGTTTGCTTTTGTCAGTGCTGAGCTCCTGTAGGACAGGACTGATTTCCTTCTGTGCTCCGAGCGCTGCTGATTGCACTGGTTCGCTCACAGGGGTTTGGCCTTCACAGTCGCTATTCTTATTGATCAATTCTTATAAGTGACCCTATCCAAACATGGTTTTCCGGCAGGCTCTTGGAAGGGAAGTCATCCCCTTCCTGCCCCTTCCCATGACCGGGACTGGAAAGGGCTGATCCCTCGGGGAAGGACTATGTATAAGCTGGCAGGAAAGGAGCCTGTGAGAGCGCATGAGTGATGGGAGCATGAAATAAACGGGTCGGCGTGTGCGTGCGTGTGCGTGTGCGTGTGTATATGTCCGCACGCGCATGCACGCGCGTGTGGACTCAACGTCATGACTTCTTCCCTTGCTTTCCACTCCTGTTTCTCCTCTATTACTTTCTGCTCATCTTGTATCTGGGAAGCAGAGTGTAAAGACAATGAAGAGCCGAGAACTGTACCCAGAACTAAAACACAGCACATACAACCCAGCGCGCACCGCCAGAACACAACGCGACATAAAGCCGAGAGGCATGGAAGTCTGGGGAACACCCTCCTCACAGGAAATGAGTACAGTCTGTGGCTCTAAGTACCACTTTTGGGAGCTTGCCCAACGACCTATCAGCTTCGTGATTTAATCACCCTGTGTTTCATCTTTAAGGTGATAAAGATAATATACCTTTTATAGACTCACGCTGAAGACTAAATGAGGTAAATTCATCAGGTGCCTCTATGAGTGCCTGGCACAGAGTAAACACTGGATAAATGTCACCCATCGCCATCACTGTATCTAAATGCATCCACCCACACCATCACTCAACTTTAGTTTCCTCTCGTGCCAATTCCTCAAATTTCATCTGTTTAAAGCGAAATCACACACACGCACACACACACACACACACACACACACACAACTATCACACAGAGTTTAGAAAAAACCACAATTTCTCATTTTAGACATTTTTCCCCTAAAGAGGGCTGGGAGCCATTTCAGAGACCATCTGATGAGATCCTATAAGCAGGAGGCACAGAAATCTTTCTGGACTTTTGAAATCAGATGGGCATTTATTCAACACATTCTTGTACAGGGTAGTTTACAGAATTAAAGTAACACAGCACGAGGAGCCAGCAGTCCGGGAACTTACCCACCTAAAATGGTCGGCATAGGCAGGGCAAATCATTAAGTTGAGGTGTAAGTGTTTAATGCCCCTTGTTCTCCTGCAAGTGGTTTTTCATATTCTGCTGAATGAGTCATGGAGGCCAAGCGCTAATGAGGGCCCGATAACACCCATTCAGGGTGCACTTCTTGTTTTCTAGACTTGATGACAATGACTGAGCCGTGTTTTATTCTCCAGACCAATGTGGCCTGTGGGGTGTGTCTCCAAAAGAAAAGAATCAAAAAAGAATCAGAAAGATGCTGGCCATGGGGCTCTAGAAATCCAGCTGCCTTCTCCCGGTTTCTGGATGCACAACAGCTCCATTGTGGGTGGAGAAAAACGCACTGAAGCTTTTCTGAAAGCATATTTGAACTTGGACCTCCGGTGCATAGATTAGCAGCCAGCTCCCAGCCAAGGCAACCCCTCCTCTCCTCTCCATCTTTGCAAGAGAATTCAGTTCCATTTAAGTCCAGGGGACATGGCAAAAACAACACTCCAAACACCACTTCCATTTTTGGCAATGAGATCCTTCAAACTGAGAAATAGCCCTTCAGCTCAGAAGTCCTTTGGATTCTCTCTGTACCTCACACATCAGTTCCCTCTGCTCACTTCAGAGGGAAGGAATAAAGCCTGAGAAGTTGAGGCTCATTTTCTAAGTTGTTTTATAGAAGAAAGAATGCTAATATCAGAAAAACCAAAAACAGAGTCACTGATTTTTAACACTGGAAGGATGTTAGCTAGCCATCAATCAAATCCTGCATTTTTTGGCTGAGGACACTGAGGCCAAAGAGGCTAAGGGCCCAAGCTGCACTTCGAGAGTATCTATCCCCAGGACAAGGCATCTTAGGACCCCAGAGAGGCTGAGAGCCATGCCCTTGTTTCCCCTACTTACTTGCACTATTAACTTCCTACTAACCCTTACTGATAAATTGTTATATACTAAGTGTCATACTCCGAACGAAGCGAAAGTCTACCCTAGAGGAATTTACAGTGACTAGTTAATTTCTTTTTCTTTGAATACACTTCATCTGTCATACTCCTCATCCCTGTCAATGAAATGCTAAGCCATTCTTCTTGTCATGTTGGTTCAAATCCTTAGAGTCAGTGATGTTTTGTGTTCACTTCCTTTTGATACATCCAGTGCTGTTAGTTATCCATTTAAATACTCTCTCAACAGACATGTATTCATCTCCCACCACGCACCAAGCCCTGTTGCTCTCCGTTCCTTCTGCTGTCACCTCAGCCCCAGGCTTTATTGCCTTCCAGCCAACTGGCATCTGCCAGAACTAGCTGGCTGCCTCCAGGACAACTTCTCTTGTCTCCAACATGTCTTGTCTGAGGAATTGTTCCTTGAACGACTCACCGGTCATGCCGTCCTACGGTTGACTTCTTCATATTACCCACCAATTCAGGTCCAAATTCCTCCCCTTGGTTTTCACGTTTTCCTGCAACCACCTTATCTACTCAAACTCATTTCCCCACTGTTCTCACCTAAGTCTTCTTTAACTGGTAAAATTTCACTCATCCTTCAAGGCATGGTATCAAGTATCATCATCGAGGTCCTCTTCCTCAATGCCAGAGTAATGGCTTCTTCTCAGGTTACTCCAGGCGCTCCCCTCTAACACAAGACTGCTCAAATTGCTGTATGCTTCCTTGTGCATCAGCTCTGTCCTTGCCTGGACTCTGAGCAATTTGAACACAGGAGTCATCCTTTTTGTTGTGTATTCCAACGTCTAGCAGAGTGTAGGGGCTCTGTAAACACGGATTGAATGAATAGCTCCTAGCACAGCACTGAGCTCTCCGCAGGCGCTCAAGGAAAACTTGCTGAGCACCTGAAGGTAATCTGACGTCAGAGCTCATCTTCCAGTGATGTAGGCAGGGATGTCAATGGCACTTATGACCCAAAAAACAAATTCATAAGAGCATTGTTGCTTAAAGAAGAAACTTCCCTTTTTGGATGACTGAGGCCAAAGAGGCTCAAAGGCTAAGCAGCACTTTAAAAATTGTCCCTGGGACAAGCTGTCCTAGGACACCAGAGAGTTCTCCTTTAGGGGGAACCTTCCTTTTTTGACATGTGATTTCAAAGAATTAGAAAGAACGTAGTTTGAACTCATTTGGAAATGCTGAGGAATACAAAGATTATGTGTCCAAGGGAAACAATCCTACTTTACCAAGACTAAGGAAGACATATCTAATCTGGAATTAATAAACTTTAAGGAAAATTAAAACAATATAATTAGCAACATGAAACACACAGGGGCCATGATAACCAAGATTAAAATAGATGGGATCTTTTTTTAAACTTTATGCCTAAGGTGGGGCTCAAACTCACGACCCTGAGTTCAAGAGTTGCATGCTCTACCACTGAGCCAGACAGGCACCCAAAATAGATGTGATCTTTTTTGCTGGACCATTTTAATTACTAGTCATTTATTCAAGGGGATCCCCCCACCCCATGTCCTTACTACCAGAATGGGGGTTCTCATTTCCTTTAAGTCCTCTTCTTAAATACCTAAGCATTTAAAATTAAAGACAGCTTTTTGCTATTTGTCAGTTCATATGGCATTTTCACAATTTTTTAAAGAATGGTTGCATCACAAAATTGAGCATATCAGGATGATACCAGCCATTAAAAATTCACTTCCTATGATATGCAGACAACTACAGACATTTCACTGAAAAACACATTGTGTACTTCTGGAATTACATATTGTATCAAACATTTATCGGTTACATATTATAGACAAGATGCTGTGCAGAAAACTATGTGGTACCCCAGAGACTTCTTGCTCTCAAGTTTATCAAATACAGAAGGAGGATTGGCATTGGGAAGTTCATCACCCACACCCATCACATGGCTACACAAATTGTGGTCTTTCCATTATCAAGTTCATTGCTTGGACACGCCATGTCTCTGTATGACTAATGATTCTGAGCAGGGCATGAGTGTGAAGTTCCTGATGAGCGTGTGTCTCTTGTTGTGGCTGCTGAATCAGTCTCTCCCGGCATCCGGTCCCCGCGTAGTGGGCCCCCACTACTACGGATTTTGCCCTGAATGCATTTGGTTCATCTTTGAAGTCCCAGAAGCCAAGCGCACAGAATCTCCTTTGGGTTTAGAACCATACTGTCTACAAAATAATTGCAACTACTGAAGTCACTGGAATGCATTTGGGGAAACCATCTCAAGAATTAAAGAGCTACGGTTGAGTAAAGCATGTTTCCATCTCAATGCACTGAAGAATGAAAAGGTTCCCAGGACCTCTGGCATTCCTCCAAGAAAGGACTATTACATCACAGAAGAGTTGGATTTTTGCCTAGTAGCCTTTGGAATGACCTTAACTTTATATACTTTTTCAAATAGATGCCCTGCCTAGTGATTTGGCAACAGGAGAATTTTCCCAATCTATGATATCAAAGTCATCTGATACTTCTATTCCCCTGCAAAATTTTATATAATCTGGATCCCAATGAGCCTGAGCCCCAGGACCGATACAAGAGAATTTGTCCCGTTTGGGCCTCCCTTTGCCAATGGCAGTGATATCCCACCCTTAGCAACAGGCACGTGCCTTAAAGACACAAAATTCCTTTCGGTTCTATTGAATTAACGTTAACAAATGTAATTTATGTGCCAAAAATTGTGTGTAGCCACTGAAAGTTAAACAAAAAAAGAAGAAGATCTGGTCACTGATCCTGAAGAACTTACATGCAAGTTCTATATAATATAATGTCCTAACCAAGCAACATAGACTTGGAACCACTGGAACTCAGAAGAGAGGGTTGTAGGCCAGCATGGGGGGTGGGGAAAAGCTTCTTGAAAACGATGACATAGAACCTAATTTCTAAAGGAAGGGTAAGCAAGAGTCACTCCCCAAAAGTAGGAAGGGTGTTCTTGGCAGATGGAACAGTATAAGGAAAGGTCCGGTGGTATAGGGAGATGGGCTGGCATAAAAAATGCAAGCAGCTAGGCATGAGCTCAGAATTTACAAAAGAAGCACTAGGTGGAAGGTGGGGACAGAGGTGAGACAAGGAAGGGTAAATCTATAGGAGACAGGATGTGGAGAACCTTGAATGGCCTGCTAAGGAGTTTGGACTTTCTTCAGCACACAGTGAGGGCCCATTGTTGAGTTTTGCTTTGTTTATGTAGGGAGCTGTTTGGGTAGATAACATTTTATTAAATTTGCTTTTTAATGTTTTATTATCATGAAACTAATACTTATTTTATTTTAAAAACAAAAAAACTAGGAACTACAACCCCAAATAGTGAAAATATTCTTTTTTTTTCTTATTCTTCTTCAAATAGTGAAAATATTCTTAAAAAAAAAGAAAAAGAAAAATGCTGGAGGCATCACACTTCCTGATTTCAAAGCCTATTACAAAGCTACTGTAATCAAAAGTATGGTACTGACATAAAGACAAATATATAGATCAATGGGATAGAACAGAGTGCCCGAAAATAAACCACATATATGGTAAATGATTTTTGACAAGAGTTTGAAGACCATTCAATGAGGAAGGGACAGTCATTTCAACAGAAAGTGTTGGGAAAACTGCATAGTCACACATAAAAGACTAAAGTTACCCTTACCCTATACTATACACAAAAATTGACTCAAAATGGATCAAAGATCTGAACATAAAGGCTAAAACTAGAAAGCTCTTAGAAGAAAACACAAAGGAAAAGCTTCATGATATTGGATGTGGCAGTGATTTCTTGAATACGATATCCAAAGTGCAAGCAACAAAAGAAAAAAATAAGTAAATTAGACTATATCAAAATTTAAAACTTTGAAAAACAATTTAAAACTTTTGTGCATCAAAGGACACTATCAACAGAGTTAAAAGGCGACCATGGAACTGGAG
This sequence comes from Ailuropoda melanoleuca, assembly GCF_002007445.2. Lineage (NCBI taxonomy): Eukaryota > Metazoa > Chordata > Mammalia > Carnivora > Ursidae > Ailuropoda > Ailuropoda melanoleuca. The sequence goes on from NC_048219.1 coordinate 78,323,221, forward strand.
AAAATAATTGTGAATCTTATATCTGATAAGATGTTAATAAATTATCTAGATATACATGTATGTACATGCATATGTACATAGACATATATCCAATATATATAATCTCCTAAATCCCAACAATGAAAAAAGCCAAATTAAAAAATGCGCAAACTGAGTTGAATGGTCATTTCTCCAAAGAAGATCTACAAATGGCCACTAAGCACATGAAAAGATGCTCAGCATCACTGATCAGTAGGGAAACAAACCAAAACCTCAATGAGATACCGGTTTCCATCCATTAGGATGGCTGTTACTAGAGCGGACAAATGATCCAGTGGTGTGAGGCTGTGGAGAAGTGAGAAATGCCACTGCCAGTGGAAATACGGAAAATAGTATGGCGGTTCCTCAACAAATTAAAAATAGCATTACTGTATGATCCAAAAATACCACTTTTGGGTATACCCAAAAGAACGGAAAGCAGAAACTGAGAGATATTTGTACACCCACGTTCACAGCAGCATTACCCACAACAGCCAGAATATGGAACAACGCAAACGTCCACTGACAGAAAAACCGATAAGCAAAATGTGCTGCGTGCATACAACGGAATATGATTCAGCCTTTAACATTTTTATTGATTTATTTATTTATTTTAGAGAGAGAGAGAGTACAAGCGGGGGGGGTGAAGGAGCAGAAGGGGAGGGGAAGAGGGAAAGAATCTCAAGCAGTCTGCCTACTGAGCAGGGAGTCTGGCAGGGTGGGGGGTGGGGCTCTATCTTAGGACCCTGAGATCATGACCTTAACCAACTGAGGCACCCAGGTGCCCCCAGAATATTATTCAGCTTTTAAAAGGAAGGAAATTCGGATACAGTTTACACCACGGATGGGCCTTGAGGATATTATGCTGGGTGAAGTAAGCCAGTCACAGAAAAACCAAAAAAAACAAAAAACAAAACCCCACAAATACTGTATGATTCCATTTATATGAAGTCCCTATGGTAGTCAAAAATCAAATTCATAGACAGAAAGTAGAAGGATGGTTGCCAGGACCTGGGGAGGATCTAACGGGTACAGAGTTCCAGTGTGGGAAGATGGAAACAGTTCTGGAGTTGGATGGTGGGAACAGTTTCACAACAATGTAAGTCTACTTCATGCTGTTGAACACTTTAAAATGGTTAAAATACCAAGTCCTATGTTATTTAAATTTATCACTAAAAAAAAAAAATTACACCCACCTGCAAACACAGAAAAGCAAGAAAGTTACTCATAGCTATACACAATATCTCCCCGTTCCTATCCCCCCATAACACTCTGGAGTAGGACATGGGAGAATACAGGATGTAATTCAATTTGTGCTTGAAGCAGTATAGAAAGAAGAATGGATTTCAGCCGGACAAAATCAAAGGCTGGGAGACTGGTTAGGTGGTGATAGCAAAAAGCCAAAGGATGAGGACAACCTGCACTGAGGAAGTGCTAGTTTGCTGCTAAAGAACATACACATTAGAAATACATTTAGGACCTAAAACGAGCAAGATCTGGTGACCTACTAACGGTGAGGATGGAAGAAATGAACCCAGGTACCCAGCTTTAGAAGTTTAGTGACTAGTGCACCGTTACTTGAGACTAGATACACTAGAGATACACAGAGAGACAGAAAATATAAATGGGAAATTTTAAGTCATTTCATCAAAACTTACAATAATTCAATTAAAACATTAATAGTTGGGAATGTGATGGTGGTGGTTTGTAATTTGTGAATTTGGTTAAAATGACTATTTCCCAGAACTCTCTCCTCTTTGTATGTTTCTGGTTAGGGTGGACCAAAGAGGACTGGCTCATCTCCTTGCTGTGGGGCCATAGCCAGTCTTGCAGCTGCTCCACCCCCTCCTGGATCTTCCTTCACCTTTTCCGACTCCTGGGACAGGTGAGTATTTAGCTCCATGGCAAAGTAGGCCAGCTCTTCCTGTAGAAGCTAGAGGTGATGAGAAACTGACACAGGTTCCAGTCCATCTTCATGGGCCTCCAGCTCACGGCTCTGGGTTCCAGCCCATTCCTGCTCTTCCTCCCCGACTTTACCTCCTCCTTCTTTGCCCCACTTCCCTCCCTGCAAACTTGGTGCTCTGCCTCAGGCACAGAGAACACAACCTTACGGAGACCATTTAACCACATGTCACAACGGTGTGAGGTCAAAATCTCGAGGGGTTTTGCCTCTCTGATTGAACTCTAATAGAGAATTTTGTGCTGGACAAGATTCCAGGGTCTAGGGCCTAAAGAATAAGTTCTCTGAATAGGTTCTGGGTTATCTGGAATTCAATCTCTAATTTTGTTAGATTTAAAGGTATTTACTAATGGCCCTGTTTCCAGTGGTCAAGAAGACACTAGCACTATGTGGCACGAAGTGGCAAAAGCAGTTACACAAATTGTCATACCTTGCCACCTTTAATCAAATGCCTATAGAACAGGAGTTGGCAAATTTTTCTGAAAAGGGACCAACAGTAAATATTTTAGGCCTTGTGAGCCACCACCGCTTGTCTCTGTGGCTGTAGCTCAAAAGCAGGCACTAAACAGTAAGTATGTGAATGGGCGTGGCTGTGTTCTGATCAAACTTTATTTACAAAAACAGAGAGCAAGCCAGATTTGGTCCGGGAGGCTTAGTTTGCCAACTTCTGCCATAAAAGGTAAAGCTTTGGGTTGAACAAGTGTCTGCTGCCATAGGATATTTTAGTGACAATACGAGCTATAATAGGATTGATTGGTTGCTTCTAAGTGTGCTGGAGAACTTCGAGAAGGAAATGATGAGCTCAGAGCTTTCCATTCTTATTCTTAGCTCAAGGTCCATATAGGGGATCTGAAATCGTCTATGAGCACCCTAACAGAACCCTGACTGGTACGGTGATGAGAGAACTGAAATCAGTAGATAAGTTGCAGGCAAACTGAAAAAGGAGTGATAAATCTGTAGGCAAGGCCATTTGGGACGTGCCAAGTTGAGGTGCCTATGGGATCTCCAAGTAGAGATGCTTAGCAGACACCCCCCACGTACATGATGGTTATAACCACGTAAAGAAATGAGATAACCAGGAGGGGGAAACAGAGAGAGAAGCAATGAGCTAAGGCAGAACCCTGAGGGACCCAACCTCCAGGGGATGGGCAGAGGAAGAGGGACCCGCAAAAGACCCTCTGAGAATCTGAGACCCCTAGAAGAGAGGAGCCTCACAGAGGCCACAGAAATGGAGAATGTCAAGAAGCTGTGAGGGACGGCAGGCGATAGAACTGGGTCTGGCTGAGGCTGAGAAATTCGGTGAGTCAAGGTTGAAAGAGACAGGAAAATGGCTTCGGAGGAAACGACTGGAGAGGAGGAACAAGATGCGAATCTTAATGTAAGAGGTTTACGTTAGCACTAGTGTTCCCTTCTTTACGTAGCCATTGAACTTGGGGATGATGCACAGAGGTCAGATAAAGGAGAAGTGGCTGTGGGGCTCCCTTCCCCGTGGGCAGAAGGACGGCGTGAATGAAAGGCGGGACCTGCAGGAAGCTGCCTGGCGGCCTCCATCCAATTGATGAAGTAGCGACGCCATTCGAGAGAGGAAGTGGAGGGCTTTGTAGAGAGTTTGAAGAGAGAAGTGAAGTTTTGGAACAGTCACATAAGGACGGGGAAATCTGATTTAGAGCAGTGCAGACATCATACCACACAGCCATACGGATGCCCTTGGTCTGCGACCTAGGCAGTGAAGGGAGCATTTTTCTCTTACACACAGATTGAACAATACCAGACGTGTTTGTTCGCAACCAGACCAGTTCTTAGACTTGAAATTTGTAATGTATATTTCTTTCGGTAACCATGGAAGATGAAAGAAAAAATAAAAATTTTACTGGTTTTTAGCAGCTCTGAGAGCATCCTTATAAATTCCTAATTCTCTAGGGAAATTCTCTGACCGCTCACACGGATGAGCTAGCCAGGCCTGCATAGATACAACAGTACTGACTCCCACAATAGCTTACCGAAGTATTACTGGCAGATTTCTGCTTCTTTCTCCATGAAACTTCTTGGGATTTGTTCTTGGAGAACTGCAACCAGCCTTCTGAAATGCCAGGTGAGTAACTGTGTAGCTGTATGTCTACCCCTTCACAAACTCAGTTTTCTCCTGATAAAAGAAAACATAAAAACTAGAATTTGGAATGCAATAGGAAAATGAAATCAAAAGTCTATTGGTAGGTTCCCCCAAATATCTAGAACGTTTCTAAAGAAATTTTGCTAACCAGGGGTGCCTGGGTGGCGCAGTCCTTGAGTGTCTGCCTTCGGCTCAGGGCGTGATCCCAGCGTTCTGGGATCGAGCCCCACATCAGGCTCTTCCGCTGGGAGCCTGCTTTCTTCCTCTCCCACTCCCCCTGCTTGTGTTCCCTCTCTCGCTGGCTGTCTCTATCTCTGTCAAATAAATAAATAAAATCTTAAAAAAAAAAAAAAAAAAGAAATTTTGCTAACCATACCTACAGCTGAGGTTTAAGTTCTTTGGTAACCCAACTGTTAAATGTAGTTTTTAATGGGTATTTTTTACTGATGAACAAGAAAGAAAGAGAGAGAGAGAGAGAGAAGAAAAGCAAAGAAAGAGAGAGAGAAAGAAATAAACAAACAAACAAACAGTTCTGTGTGAACTAGGGTGTACATACATTATTTGGGGGAGGGGGAGGGGCACAGGGAGAGGAAGAGAGAGAATCTTAAGCAGGCTCCACATTCAGCACAGAGCCCAACTCGGGGCTCGATCTCACAACCCTGAGATCATGACCTGAGCCAGAATCAGGAGTTGGATCCCTAACCCACTGAGCCACCCAGGCACCCCTGTACCAATTTTAAAGTATACAATGTAGTAACTTTTTGTATATCCACCATGTTGTACAACAATCATCACTATCTAATTCCAGAACATTTCCATCTCCCTAAAAAGAAACCCGGTACTTCTCAATTCCTTCCTCCCCCCCATTTCCTAGCAACTATTAATCTACATTCTGTTTCTACGGATTTGACTATTCTGGACATTTCTATAAATAGAATAACAGAATTTGTGAACTTTTGTATCTCAATTCTTTCACTTAGTGTAATGTTTTTAAGATTCATCTGTGTTATAGCATGTATCAGTACTTCCTTTTTATGGCTGAATAATATTCCATTATACAGCTATACTGCATTTGGTTATTCACACTGTATGTAGCCATTATATGGCTATATCACATTTGATTATTGGATAGTGAAGACCATCTTCACTATCCATCCCCAGAATTCTTTTCATCTTCTAAAACTGAAACTCATAACCATTGAACAATAACTCCTTTCCTCTCTCTGCCCAGCCTTGACAGCTACCATACTACTTTCTGAGTCCATGAATTTGACTACTCTAGGGACCTCATGTAAGTGGAATCATAGAGCATTTGCCCTTCCGTGACTGGCTTATTTCATTCAGCACAATGTCCGAAAAGTTCATCCATGTTGTACATTGTGTTGGAATTCCCTTCCTTTTTAAGACTGAAAAATATTCCATTGCATGTATATGCCACAGTTTTTTTATCCATCTGGTGATGGACACCTGAGTTGCTTTGGATGATTGTAAATAGTGCTGTTGTGAACGTGGGTGTACAAATGTCTGTTTGAGTTCCTACTTTCAGTTCTTTGGGGGTATATATCCAGAAGTGAAATTGCTGGATCATATGGTGATTCTGTTTTGAATTTTTGAAGAGCCACTATACTGTTTACCATAGCCTGCACCATTTTACGTTCCCAACAATGGAGCACAAGTGTTTCAATGTCTCCACATCCTCACCAACATTTGTTATTTTGTGTTGTTTTCCTGGGTTTTGGCTTTCTTTTTTGGTACTAGCCATACTAGTGGGTTTGAAGTGGAATAATGCCATCTTTTTTTTATAATAATTTTTTATTATGTTATGTTAGTCACCAAACAGTATATCCTTAGTTTTTGATGTAATGTCCCATGATTCATTATTTGTTTATAACACCCAGTGCACCATGCAGTACATGCCCTCTTTAATGCCATCTTAACAATAATCTATCCCTATTTCATTCTTTTTGATGGTATTATAAATGGAATTTTTTTAAATTTCAGTTTTAGATTTCTCATTGCTAGTGTACAGAAATACAACTGATTTTTATATATTGATCTTGTATCCTTCAATTTTGTTGAACTGAACAGTTCTATGTGTGGGTCTGGGTGGATCCCATCTGTAGAAGGACATAATAAAAGTACCTACTGTTATGAGGATTAAATGCATTAGCACTTGTCAAGTGATAAGTACTGCACTTGGCACATAATAAACACTAAAAAATTGTTAGACACTAAATATTTATTAGACAGTAAATATTTATTAAAGGCCTATTACACACTTATATGTAGGACTTGTACAGTGAACAAGACTGACAACAGGTGTCTTAGTCAATGTGGACTGCTTTAACAAATTACCACAGACTGGGTAGCTTAAATAACATTTATTTCTCACAGTTCTGGAGACTGGGAAGCCCAAGATCAAGGTACCAACAGATCAAAGTCTGTTGAAGGCTATCTTCTTGCTTTGCACATGGCCTCCTTCTGTATCCTCACATGGCAGAGAGAGATCATCATCTTCTTAGAAGTTCACGAATTCCATTCGTGAGGGCTCCCCCTTCACGACCCAATTACCTCCCAAAAGGCCTACCTCCAAATATCATCACATTGCAGATTAGAGCTTCAAAATAAGATTTTGAGGGGAGGGGACACAAACATTCAGCCAACAGCAACAGGTGAGATCTCCGATCTTGCAGAGCTTGCATGAAATATCCCAAACACTTCATACTCGGATTGCTGTTTTTCAGATTACTTCTGTTGGGAAACAGTTTTTCATGGGTTTCTCATGTTGCTTCCCCTCTTGCAAGCAGAGGCACAGATGGCTTTATTTTAGGACTGTCTTCCTCTAGAGCAGAGAACAGGTTTATGTACTGTCTAGTTTAATGAAGATAATATCTCCCTCCAGGCAAAAGTCAGGCAGAGGCTCTTGGAGACCACCACAAAAGATTTGAGTTTCTCAGGCTTGGGGTTCCTCAGCTGCGATAGCAAGCCATGGAGTATACAGCATTCACTCTGCATCACCTCTGTGGGACTCAAGGAGCAAGGAGAGTGGAGGTGAAACTGAAACTCATGCTGTTTGTTGTGCCACAAATAATGAAGTCTTTTTTCTCTGACTCAGGAGTCTCACATCTTCTGCCAACATCCTCACAAGGGGCTAACTTTGTTGATTGCAGGTAGGGTAAAATGTCAGACCCTTCACAGTTTTTGATAACTTCCATCCAGTATGCTGCTACAAAGGTATCTTCCTGAAACCTAATTTCTACCTAGTACATCTAAATTTCTTTAGCTGGCTTTCAGGCTCCTCCATCCCTCTCCAACCAAATTGTCCATCTCTTCTTGAAGAAGACCCTCATGGGCCAGGATTTTCAAACATATAGTATCATGCTCATTTCTACTTCTGACATTGGGTTCCTATCTCTCCCACTTTGGAATTTCTCCCTCATTCCCTTTTCTCTTACTTAACCAGTTCAAATCCATTTCTCAAGACCTGTTTCAGGTCCAAAACTAGCAGGAAAAGTCCCCTTGATCATCCTTTCTGTGAACATCAGTAATACTTAAGAATGTGTACACATAACAAGAATTTGAGTACATAGTATTGTCTAATATTGTTTTCTAGAGGTTCCACATGGGTATGCATTGCCTCTTCATTCTGATTGTAAGCAGGAAGCTGGGCGCAAAGCAGAAGCTGAATGTGATGGACTGAAGTGGGTAAGCACATGTGCACTGAAGCCAGAGATCCTAGACCCAAATATCTACTACTTGATGGCTTTGTGACCTTGGGTATATTATTTAACTTTTTATGCCTCAGTTTCTTCATCTTTAAAGTGGGAATAATGATCGGGGTGCCTGGGTGGCTCAGTTGTTGGGTGTCCACTCTTGATTTCAGCTCAGGTCCTAGTCTCAGGGTTTTGGGATGGAGCCCCGAGTCAGGCTCTGAGCTGGGTGTGGAGCCTGCTTGAGGTTCTCTCTTTCCCCTTTCCTCTGCCCCTTCCCCCCACACTCTCTCTCTCTCAAAAAAAAAAAAAAGGAGGGGAGAATAATGACCATGATAACACCTATCTCATAGACTTGTGAGAATTAACATAACACACATAAAACATAAATCAAAGATCAAGTTAGAAACGTCACAGACACAGAATTTAGCACTGTGGGAACCCATGGAGGTACATAGTGTTACAGAGGATTTCACATCTGAAAAACCTTTCCGCTATAAACCACCAGGTAAAATTTAACAAGCCTTCTGATCCACAAGAAAATGAAGAAGATATTCAAAGGTCAAAGATGAAACCACAGCACAAACTCAAAGAGGAGGGTGAATGTTAAAGTGAGGGACTGTTCTAGAGCGTTTACGGATACAAAGTAATCTAGAGCATTTGTTTTAATGGCCACTTGGAGGCAGCACAGTAAGTCTGGAGTCCAGGTGAGTTCAGGAGTAAGATTAGAGACCCACACATTTCTCCGAGAGTTGCAAAGGTTTACATATTCAGATTCAGTGAATAGTTAAAAGAGACACAAACATACCTCCCAAAAGAACAAAGTGAGAAATAATAATATCCATTGAGGTATTTGGTACAGGATCCAAAAGTCTCCTTTGTGAATTTTTAACCATGTGTGAGACCTCAGATAAGTTTGGGGTCTGAATTCAGATTTCCGTCATGTTCCAAAAACAAACAAATAGGTCAAAAGTTTAGTCAAAGTTGCCCAAGATTGGTAGTACCCAAATGTCTGTCAAAAGCAACCACAAATTCTCTCCACTCAGGCCTCTAAGAACTCCCACAAAGTTTCAAAGAATGTTAGCTCACAATCAAAAATCACAAGTACATGAGGACACAAAGTCCCCTGAGAGACACAGAAACAACATGGAGGGGGAAACTACCTCCCAAGACTTCAAGTATAGGTAGCAATGGTTACAGAATATTAAATAAGTTTGTATAGTATGTTTACAAAATAGGAGAATTAACTAAAAGTATAAGAATAAGAGACTAAAAAATGACCAGACATATGTAGAAAAGAACTAAATAGATCTTCCGAAAATGAAACAAATGTAATAATTGAATTTAAAACTCAGCGGACAGATTAAATAGTAGGACTGACCAAGAAGAATTTGTAAATTGAAAAACAAAGCTGAAGAAAGTATACCGAATTAATATCACAAAGATAATGGAGACAAAGACAGGTTAAGAAACATGAAGGACAAAACAAATAAACAACAACAACAAAAAAACCCATAAAGGACAAAGTAAGAAAGCTAAATCTGTGTCTATTCAGCTTTCCAAAAGAGAGACTAGAAAGGAAAGAGAAGAGACAATATTTCATGAAATAATGATCTTTTCAACAAATGGTGTTGGGCAAACTGGATATTTCACATGCAAAAAAAAAATGAAGTTGGACTCTTATGTATACCATATACAAAAACTAACTCAGAGTGGATCAAAACTCTAAATGGAAGAGCTACAATACACGAGAAACAAATAAACAAATCAAAAAATGGGCAGAAGATATGAACAGACACTTTTCCAATGAAGACATACAAATGGCTAACAGACACATGAAAAAATGTTCAAAATCATTAGCCATCAGGGAAATTCAAATCAAAACCACACTGAGATACCACCTTACGCCAGTTAGAATGGCAAAGATAGACAAGGCAAGAAACAACAATTGTTGGAGAGGATGTGGAGAAAGGGGATCCCTCCTACATTGTTGGTGGGAATGCAAGTTGGTACAGCCACTCTGGAAAACAGTGTGGAGGTCCCTTAAAAAGTTAAAAATTGAGCTACCCTATGATCCAGCCATCGCACTACTGGGTGTTCACCCCAAAGATACAGACGTAGTAAAGAGAAGGNGTAGTGAAGAGAAGGGCCATATGCACCCCAATGTTCATAGCAGCATTGTCCACAATAGCTAAATCGTGGAAGGAGCCGAGATGCCCTTCAACAGATGACTGGATTAAGAAGATGTGGTCCATATATACAATGGAATATTACTCAGCTATCAGAAAGAACGAATTCTCAACATTTGCTGCAACATGGATGGGACTGGAGGAGATAATGCTAAGTGAAATAAGTCAAGCAGAGAAAGACAATTATCATATAATTTCTCTCATCTATGGAACATAAGAACTAGGATGATCGGTAGGGGAAGAAAGGGATAAAGAAAGGGGGGGTCATCAGAAGGGGGAATGAAACATGAGAGACTATGGACTATGAGAAACAAACTGAGGGCCTCAGAGGGGAGAGGGTGGGGGAATGGGATAAGCTGATGATGGGTAGTAAGGAGGGCACGTATTGAATGGTGCATTGGGTGTTATACGCAACTAATGAATCATCGAACTTTACATAGGAAACCAGGGTTGTGCTGTATGGTGGCTAACATAATAAAAAATCATAAAAAAAAGTAATAATAGAAAAACAAAACAAAAAAATAAATGGAAGAGCTAAAAGTATAAAACTCTTAGAAGAAAACATAGGGGGAAATCTTCATGCCATTGGATTTGGCAGTGATATCTTGGATATGACACCAAAAGCAGGCAACAAAAGAAAAAACAAATAACTTGGACTGTATCAAAACTTTAAACTTTCCTCCATCAAAGGATACCTCAACAGAGTAAAAAGGCAGCCCATGGAATGGGTTATCTCATTCCTAATCCTGTATCTATATCCTATATCTAAAAGGGAATTAATATCTAGAATAGATAAGGAAGTCCTACAACTCAGCAACAAAAAAACAGCCCGCTATTAAAAAATGGACTAAGAACTTGAATAGACATTTGTCCAAAGATATACAAATGGCCAATAAGCATATGAAAATATGGCTGATATCATTAATCATTTGGAAAATGCAAATCAAAACCATAATGAGGTACCACACCATACCCATTAGGATGGCTATTATCAAAAGAGAAAACCAAACCAACCAGTCACAAGCCTTAATGAAGATGTGGAAAATTGGATTCCTTGTTCATTGCTGGTAGGAATGTAATATGGTGCAATAGTATTTTGCTGCCTCAAAATAGTATTTTGCTGCCTCAAAAAATCAAAAATGGAAGGGCGCCTGGACGGTTTAGTCAGTTAAGCTTCTGCCTTTGGCTCGGGTCATAATCCCAGGGTCCTGGGATGGAGTCCAGCATCAGGCTCCCTGCTCATTGGGGAGTCTGCTTCTCCCTCTCCCTCTGCCCTTCTCTTGCTCTCTCTCTCTCTCAAATAAATAAATAAAAATCTTATAAAAAATCAAAACCAGATTTATATGATCCAGCAATTCCATTTCTGGATTTGTAGCCAAAAGAAATGAAAGCAGGGACTCAAATAGATGTTTGTACACCCACGTTCATAGAGGCATTATTCACAATAGCCCAAAGATGGAAATACAATCCAAGTGCCCATCGATGGACGGATGGATAAACAAAATGGGGTATGTACAGACAATGGAGTATTATATTATTCAGCCTTACAAATGAAGGAATTTCTGACACCTGCTACAATATGAAGGAACCTTAAGGACATTATGCTAAGTGAAATAAGGCATCCTCAAAGGACAAATACTATATGATTCTACTTCTATGAGGTACCTTTGTCCATTTTTTAATAGTCACATTTGAAGGGACAGAAAGTAGAATTGTGATTATCAGGGCCTGGGGGAAGGAAGAGTTAGGGTTTAATGGGTACAGAATTTCCATTTTAGAAGATAAAAAACATTCTGGAGCTGGGTTATGGTCGCCCAACGATGGGAATATATTTAGTGCTGCTGAATTATACACTTAAAAATGGTTAAAACGGTAAATTTTATTAGGTATATTTTACCACAATTTTTTTTAACTTGAAAAAATGATAAGGGTAGATCATTTTTCTGAACTGATAAAGACACAAATGTTCAACTTAAGGAATCACAATGAATCCCTTGTAAGAGAAATATAAATCTAGACACATTGAAGTAAAACCACAGATTAACAGAGAGAAAATGGTAAGACTAGTCAAAGTGAAAAGGTATACTTACAGAGGAATGATATTTACACTGATGACTGATTTCTCAACACCGTGATGAAAGGCAAAACAGAGAAGCATAATGTCTTCCAAAGACTGAGAGGAAAGCTATTTCTGCCTACCAATGTTTGCCTTGTTTTAAAAACCTTACAAAGACAGGAAAAATATTCCCCGTGTCATTCTGAACATAACGGTAAAAACAGCACATTTAGCATTTCTGGATAGCTGGTTATGTGTCTGACCCTTGCACCAGAACGTAAGGTCAAGAACTGTGTCTAGGGGCACCTGGGTGGCTCAGTCGGTTGAGCATCCAACTCTTGATTATGGCTCAGGTCATGATCTCAGTCGTTAGATCGAGCCCCAGCTCAGGCTCTGTGCTCAGCAAGGACTCGGCTTAAGGTTCTCTCCCTCTCCCTCTGTGCCTCCCTACCCCTTCCCCATGCTTGCACATGCGCTCTCTCTGTCTCTCTCTCTCAAAAAAAAAAAAAAAGAACTGTGTCTCATCTCTGATTTGTACAAAGTAGCAGAGAGCTCAATAGTTTAAGAACTGTTGCTTGTGTGCATAAATTAAGCAAATAACCAAATAAATAAAATGCTAATCATTTTTGGTGCTGTGCAATAAGACATCTGCCTTTATGTCCCTTAAATTCTTTGAACAAAATCAAGACACATGGTCTGAAAATGGGGCAGAGGCTTTGAAATTGGGAAATAGCCTCAAAATTATGTTGCGTCAGGGCGCCTGGGTGGCTTAGTTGGGTAAGTGGCCTGGCTGACTCTTGGTTTCGACTTAGGTCCTGATCTTGGGGTCCTGGGATCAAGCCCCGCGACGGGCTCCATGTGCAGCAGGGAGTCTGCTTCAGGGATTGCTCTCTCTCCCTGCCCCTCCCCCTACATGTGCTCTATTTGTCTCTCAAGTAAATAAATCTAAAAAAATATATTAAAAATTAAAATAAACTGTACTGCTTCATGCTCATGTTCCACAACCATCCCACCAACCAAACCTGTCAGGACTAATATCACCAATCTCCCCTTCCTCTACCCAAACCCACCTCCATATTTCAAGTGACATGTTTCAGTTGTCAACCCAAGAAAATAAATTGCTTTTATATTACCGGGTAAGTTTCTGCCTGGGTCAGAAAGCCATACCCTTTTGGTTCCTATTGACAGGCTGGGAGCTTACAGCTAAAAATGGCCTAGAGTTACTGTTTGTTTCCTTTGCTTTACTTCCAGTTCTCGATCAAGCATTTTGGGAAAACCCATTCTAGTACCTAGGGTTGTCCTAGCAGCTGCTGTTCAGAAGGCACGATTGACTGGGCTCTTACCATGGTTAAGAAATTTAGATGCATTATCTCTTAATTCTTACTACACTCTACAAATGACATCACCATGTCAATATCGTGGATGAGAAGATTTATGCTTAAAGCGATTGCATAATCTACCCAAAGCCCTACCCTGCAAGTAAGGAGCGAAGCCAAGATTGAAACCCAGGCCTGAGTGACTCTGAAGTCTGTGCTTTTAACAACAAGCAGCTTACAGTGTATCTGGGGAGATAAGAAATTCACATATGAAATCACTGGAAAACAGTATTTGTTGAAAGGCCAAATACAGCTCCTTAAGTCACAGATTATGGTGGTTCTTCAAGGCTAGATCAAATTCTTTTTTCTGAACCCTGAGGGACACTCAAGAGGGAAGGCTCTGAGTTTTATAACAAAACAAAAGTTTACAAGGTCCCTGAGTTGTATATAATCAATAAAGTCGATAATTGCATGTGTAGGGTGGGCAGACAAGAGAACCCCTGGGAAAATGCCCCTGGTGCTAACAACTTGTGTTTCTCAGAGACATAACAGCTTAGAGAGAGCACTTTCACAGATATCATGGCACATCGTCTTTGCAACAACACTGAGGGATACGAATTACCTCCGTTTCACAAATGAGGACAAGGCACTGAGTGAGTGGCCGGCCTATCCCACGTCACTGCGTCATGTTCCAGTGTGGTCCCTGTGCAGACCGAGACCTAGAGCTTTGCCTCCAGCCCTTCCATTTTCTGCTCGGCCTCGTTTCCACTCAGGACAGGGCAGCCCCACATCCAGTCGGACTGTTTTTCCCAGAAGCTTCCCTACCTGGTGCCTTTCTGTTCTGTGCATCCTGCTGGATCCCTTCCATCAGTCCAACTGGTGGTCTCTACCAACTGCCGTGGAAGCTTCCGATAACCACATTCCATCCATCCAACCCTTCTGCCTTTGGAGGACCAGCGGTCCCTTGGTTCTGGGGGCAGAGAATCAGATGTACTCATGAAGCCTCGACCTCCTAAAACTGCTGATTATCCTTTTTCTCCTACAGCAACTTTTATACCATAAACCAAGGAAAAGCTGGTTGTTGGGTAACTTTCCAACAGACATTTTGAAACTTGAAGTGGGAGAAATATTGAAATTTCTGGAACTCTGCTTCTGAGTGCCTTGTTATCTTTTCTCTTTGCTTAAGTTCCCCTGTGATCGACCGTCAAGCCTTCTTACAGTCCATAAGTGTTTATTGAGCTCCTATGGGGTCCAGGGACTGTACTAGGTTCCAGAAATACATCACTGAGCAACATAAGAAAGTGCGTGCTCTCACGAAACTTGCACTCTAGTCAACAGCATGCCAGGTGGTGATGGGCACGGTCATGAAAAACGAAGTTCAGGGGTTAGGAAATGACTGGCAGACCGGGGCCTATTTTTGAAAGTGTGGCCAGAAAAAGCAGCTTCGGTGAGGTGCTTGAATGCTCTGAGATAGTGAGCAAAGTTCATTGGCTCTGCAGAGAAAAGGCTGTCCGGACTCGGGGAACAGAGCACGGAGGGCCTGAGGTTAGCCCATCTTCAAGGCCTCCAGGAATGGCAAAGAGCCAGGGTGGTTGCATCAGAGTGAACAAGGGGAGGGCGGTAGGAGGCGAGGCCCAAGAGCAAGTCAGGGGCAAGATTTTGTAGTGCTTTGAAGGCCCAGAGAGGATTGTGGCTTTTTAGGCATCCCACCTCGTTCAAACAAACAAACTGAGCAGCTATTTTAGGCCAGGGTTGCTGGGTGCTGGAAATACAAAGATGAATGAAACAAAGTCCCAACTGTCAAGAGGTGTAAAGTCTAAAGGAAAACAGAGACAAGGACGCAGGCAACTCTATCACGGTGCAATAGGTACTATGACGGGGTTAAGCACACAATCCCGCAGCAACATGGGGAGGGCGCCCAGCACTGTGCCAACACACTGGCCACTCGCCACGCAAGATTATTAGGCACTTGAAGTGTGACCAGCATGACTGAGGAAATGAACTTTTCACTTACCTTAATTTTCATGAACTTAAATGTAAAAACTGAAGCAATGTGAAAGAGTTTCCCATTTAACACAACTTTATTGTGTTGGTGGGACCCCATGCTACACTTACTGTCACGTCACGTACGCTATTTACAGGCTGTAGCGTTCGTGTGCTTTCAACTTTTTAAAAATGTGGCTACTCGAAAACTTACAATTCAATAAACATGTGGCTCATGTAGTGTTTGTATTGGAGAGCGTGAATCTAAACCGAAAGTGGGAGAGATGAGTCAGGGCAAAGCAGAAGCAGAAGCCTCCAGGCAGAGGGCCTACGTGTGCCAAAGCCCAGATGGTAGCAAGAGCTTGGCACCTTCGAGGAATTACGTGTAACTCATTGTGATGAGCTCTGAGATGCCAGCGAAGAGTGGGGGAGACGGGAAGGGAAGGTGAACAGCAGCCAGGTCCTGAGGGCTTGGGATACAGTAGCACAGAATCTGAGTTTCACCTTGAGGGTCTCAGGGAGCTACCGAGGGATTTGGGCACGGGAGCTCCACGACCAGCTTGGAACTGTGGAAAAGGTCACTGTGGCTACCATGAGAAGGGTGAATTGAAGGGGACAAGAATGGAAGGAGGAGGAGCCGTTAGTGTCAGTCACAATAATCAGGCAGGAGACCAAGACAGTGACAGCAGAGGCAAAGACAGAACTGGACTCATGTGCGACACTAATGAGAAGTCAGATCGGCTAGACTCTCAATCGAGCAAGCATGAGGAGCAAATGAGTACTGCCCTCAAAGTGGAGTGTCCAGGCAAACAACTGAGCTCCTCAAGGAACGCCGGGTATGAGGGCTCAACCATCGGCCTGTGCCTCCCCTCTGGACCAAGACAATGAGTAACAGTTGGCGGGAAGAAACCTCTCCTGGAATCGCACTCGGGGCATCTGATTTTGCCTTTAATCAATATTATTTTTGGAAGTCAGTGTATTTTATGCTTCCAGGCACACAACTCAAGTATTTTCATTTTCTTTGATCAAAAGATGGCTGACTGACCAGAATATCTCTCTCAAAAATAGTCTTGGAAAGAGACCTGTATTGTGAGGCATGTCCCTCTCTTCTAGTGGCCAACAGGGAAGGGAAAAAATATTAAATATAGCAGAGAGCCACAGCTCACCTTAGCAACCCAGCGACGCACCCAGATTTCCGGGAGCCCAAAATTTTATAGAT
The DNA here is from genome assembly GCF_002007445.2 of Ailuropoda melanoleuca. Classification (NCBI taxonomy): domain Eukaryota; kingdom Metazoa; phylum Chordata; class Mammalia; order Carnivora; family Ursidae; genus Ailuropoda; species Ailuropoda melanoleuca. The sequence goes on from NC_048219.1 coordinate 78,339,782, forward strand.
TTTTTTGAGGGGTGGGATCTCTTTAAAGAAAAGAAAACGGAAGTGTGACTTCAAAACTGCCAGGTAGGCCCTCCTGCAAATGAGGGGCCCCCATGCTTAAGCTTCATTAGCTCCATGGTTTATCTGCCTCAGTATTAACAGCTTTAGGACGCCATTTTGTTCATCCGTCAGACGTTTATCAACTATCTAAAGTGATATGGGCATTGAGCAGGGCCCTGGGGATATAAACAGAATGAGACACTGCCCTCAAGAAATCCACCCTTTCATGGGGGACAGAGTTAAACAGGTCATCAGGAATGCAAGGATACAAAGTCTATCCACCGGGTATCATGGGTACAGAAAAAAGAGGCCCTTGACTTACCTAAGGAAAGAGTGGTCTGGGTGTCTTCCTCAGGGGGTGGGTAATATTTTGTGTCCCACAAAGCTGCAAAATTTGTCAACCCAAAGTAGAAGGGTCTTGAATGGCAAACTCAGTTCTTGCTAAAAGACTCATCACAGCCAGGATGAATGGTTGACTAAGAACTTGAGATCCTCCCCACCAAGATAAAATGACAGCCCTGTTAACGAACTGACCTGGGTCCTCCCGAAAGACATGTGTGGAAGCCCTAACCCTCCATTGTGACTACATTTGGAGATAGGGCCTCCAAGAGGTAATTAAGGTTTCAGGAGGTCAAAAGCCTAGGGCCCTGATCTGATAGGACTGATAGGCTTATAAGGAAAAGACATTATCAAAAGGAAAAAAGAAAAATAAATAAATTTTTTAAAAAAAGAAAAATAACAAAAAAGTAAAAATTAAAAAAAAACAAAAATAGATTAAAATTAATTAATTTAAAAAATTTAAAAAACAGAGATACCAGGCCTGTCTCTCTCTTTCTTTCTCTCTCTCTCCCCTACCTCTTTGCTTCTTTCTTTCCCTCCTTCTCTGGCAAGCCAGGAAGAGAGGCCTCACCAGAAACTGAATTTTCCTCTACCTTGTTCGTGAGCATGTGGCCTCCATAACTGGGAGAAAATAAGTCTGGTGTTTAAGCCCCCCGTCTGTGGTACTTTGTCATGCAAGCTGAGCAGACAAGACAGACCTCTAGAGCCACATGGTCAGTTTGTCACTATGCTGGGTCCCTGGACAAGACAACCAGGAGCAGCTGGCCTTGCTATGCCTCCCTCCATATTCCCAGGGGAAATGCAAGAACTGTGTCTGGTGTCTCCTTGTCCCCTTGGGCTCTACTCCTTCTTCCTGATGCCTTAGCCCCTCTAGGATTTTAGGATCATCGCCCAAGGGTCATGTTCACAGCTAGCAAAGGATTCTCTGCTCAAGGATTGAAGGAGCTACCCTAATATTGCCGAATGAGTTCTAGTGATTCTTAACAATAGGCCAGGTTGGCCACTGTCTAGGGTACAGGACCCCAGGCAAACCAAGTCCTGACTCTGATCTGTAGAATGAGTGGTGGGCTAAGTCATCCCTGAGCTCCCAGATTTTAAGCTGTATTTTTCCAGGGTTCACTTTCAAGGGGCTCTAAAGCTTGAAATGTCTCCACATCCCACCGAAAAGAATCATTCTCTAAGATGGGGAGGTACTTCCGGCCAAGAGTCAGTCTTCAAACCAGCCTTGGATGCACAGGTGACTGTACTACCTACTCAAAAGTCCTGGAGTCCCCTGCTTTTGTCACATTCAGAGTCATGAATGTATCTTGGGAGATGGGAATGTGGAGGTCTCCCTGGAAGGAGCCGGTTAATAGGAAATATTAACAGCCTTTTCCCATTTAGAGAAGGTGCCTCTGTGATGATCCTTCCACTTGGAAAAGAAATAAAAACCAAGCATAAAATGTCAGGGAGGAAACTGCTGAGTGCTGTGTCCTGAGCGTGTGATGTGGGGAAGCTTCTTAATTTCCCAGAGGACATGCAAATGTTCACCAACCTAACCTTTATTCTGGAACGGAGACTCATATGCTCCATGAGCAAACAATAGCTAGCCCCCTGCCTTCGCACCATTGCAGTGTTGTGGCTGGTCAGTGTGGCGGGCTCTTTGGAGGCAGCCTGTAAAACCAAGGGCCATGTGGAGAGAGGAGCCATTTCTTGCCCCTTGTTCTTCTCTTCTAGACCTATAGTCATGCACCTTAGACTATACATAAATTGAAACCCTATTGAAGTTGAAAGGGACTCCAAGGTCAAATGAAGACCTAATAAGTTACAGCAGTTCACTCATTGGGCACTTATGAAAATGTCTTTGAATTGCTCATTTTTTCATGTGCATCTGAACCCCCAATTGATTGTAAACTTGAATGACCACCTATTACTTTTGTGTCTCCTTTGTGCTTAGTATGTTCATTGCTGAGTAATGTTTCCCAACACCAAATGGGTGGGAGTTTCCCCACAATGCTCCCGTTCTTCAGCACCAACCAACTGGGTGTCCAATGATTCGGTTCTGACACTCCTGGAGTTAGCATAGACCCCATAGGTTAAGGGTATTGCTGCCTCCACTTCAGATGCCAGCCGCAAATGGGGTGCTCAGGCTACCCACACTTAGGCTTAGTGAGCAACAAGTTCAGGGGTTCCCACACCCCCCCCAACCAGTTCCATAATTGGCTAGAACAACTCATAGAATTCAGGAAAGCACTCTGCTTAGATTTATCAGTTTATGATAAAGGATATAACTCAGGAACAGCCAAATGGAAGAGACACATAAGGCAAGGTTTGAAGAGGTGGGGGTGGGGGTGGAATTTTCCATCCTCTCTGGGGACACCACCCTCCCAACACATCCTCGTGTTCACCAACCTGGAAGACCCTGGGTCCCCATCTCCAGCCCTCTACTCTCCCTGGTGGTCAGGGAGTAGGGCTGAAAATTCAGTGTTCCTGGGGACCAGCCTTCACCCTGAAGCTACCTAGAGGTCCCACCCAGGATAGACTTCTTAGCAAAAACATAGGGAAGGTCCAAAGACGCTCTTTAGGAATAACAAAAGACATTTCTATCCCTCAGGAAATTCCAAAGGTTTTAAGAATCTGAGACAAAGACTAAATATATTTTTTGTAATACCACAATTGCACCCAGTAGGTTCTCAGTTAAACATGTATCAATTAATTCCTTGACTAACTTGGAACTCAAGAAGCCTAATTATGGACTAAACATGGTCCAGGAATCCGCTTTCCCTGAAATCAGAAAGATAATAGGAGACCCTTGTTTTTGTGACAGTCCCAATTTTTTCTGCCTGTTCCAATTCCATTTATAACCTTGAATTAGGTGAGAGAATAGATAAAATAGCATTCATTTTGGCGATTTTTGTTGTTGTTAAAAAGTGAAAATTTTTATTTAGGTGTTTCCATAGATTTAACTAATTACGAGCTTCCCCAAAATAGTCCTTACTCCCTGACCCCTTCGATGAAGCCTTGAACGTGAACAGAATGACAAAAAGCAGAGGCTGGAGTATGGTGAGCTCCGCACCCCTGCAGCAGAGAGGCCTGCCATTGCCATATTGCAGGAACTTGCCAGAAGCCGCATCTAATCTAGCCGCAAAGAGACACTGAGCCAGAGGGGCAATAGCACTGGGGAAGCGGCAGAGCAGGTCAGCTGGGCTGGGCTGAGGCCATCAATTATGCAGTAGGTTTGGCTGCCTTTCAGAAGCTCCGTTCCCCACATTCCAAAGTCTCCTGCATTGGGGTAGGGCAGCGCTCCCTGTTCTCCCCAAGAAGGCCAACTCAAGAGAGGGTGTCCTGGGCAACCACAGCTCCCCACTGTTAGATTTTCACACATGCTGTTAACCGAAATGGAGATTACCCAAGGAGGGGCAGAGGGATATTTGGAACTTGGGAATTGGTAAGTCCTCAGCTGAGGAATCTCAAGAAATTACATTATTATAAATAAAATCTTTAAAAAAAAGAAATTACGTTATTAATTCACAGAGCTCATGCTTACATGGAGAAGAGCCATGCTGAGGTGTTCCCTGTACCCTCTGGGTCAGTTCCCATTGGAGGAGGCGGTGGGCTGCCCCGGATTATTTCTACTTCAGCAGTAGGGAGAGGCCCCGGGTGAAGCTGAAGTTTCTCATTGGCCCATCATTCCTTCTCGATTTGGAAACTGGGTTCCATCATGTGATGTCTCCTCCTTCTTCATCCTCTGTCCCTGCAGGACACAAGTTGGGGAATAGGAGGGTAACCAACTATGATGGTTTGCCTGAGAAGAAGAGGTTCCCGGTTGGGGACGGGGGTGGGGGGGACACAGGACTCTCAGTGCTGACACCAGGGATGTCCCAGTCCCAGCAAACTAAGATGAGTGGGTCACCGTAGGAAATGGACAGGACTGACCTGAAACAATTATTGTTCCAGGTAGGTAGTCATGACGCCAGATTCCCCAGAGCCTGGTTTTGTTTGGAAGGTTGCTGTATTTTTCACTTGAATTTGGTGATAAATGGATCTCTGCAGCAGTAGAGGGGGGAAGCACATAGACTCTAGAAGAGAAAATAATCCACAAAAATGTGAAGCTTATGAGACCGAAACCCATGATTTCTGTAACCCTATCGCATACGACACAGCACAGCCCATAGGAGATTATCTAGTAAATAGTTGCTGAACAAATGAGCAAACAAACTCACGAATAAACAAACAATTCCACTTCTGGCTTTACCATTACTAACTGTGTGACCTCAAGCAGTTAATGAACTGCTTAAGCCTCTGTTTCTTCATCTGTAAAATGGGGATGATAATAATTAGCCACTTTATGGTCATTGGGACCTGAACTGCATCCTGCCAAAACTTAAATGAACAAGTCCCAACCCTTAGTACCTCAGAACGTAACCATATTTGGAGATAAGGCCTTTAACGAGGTAATGAAGTTAAACTGAAGCCATCAGGGTGGGCCCTAATCCAATCTGAATTCTAAGAAGAGGAAATTCGAACCCATAGAGAGAGACGTGGGACAGGGCACACACAGAGGAGAAACCACATGAAGACGCAATGAGAAGTCTCTATAAGCCAAGGGAGAGGTCTCAGAAAAAGCCAAATCTGCTGACCCCTACATCTTGGACTTTCAGCCTCCAGAATTGTGAGAAAATAAGTGTCTGTTTTACCAGCCACCCAGTGTGGGGTACTTTCTTACGGCAGCCTGGTCAAACTAGTACAATCATAATGAAATGAAACGAGCATATGCAGATGACCTGGCACATGAACGCTCAGTAAATATTTCTTGTTCTTATTACTGTGTACTACTAATAAAAATATCTGTGCAGGGCTTGGGAAAAGTATATAGTAAGTGCAAAAATATACAAAAATACACAAAAAGTGTAAGTAGAGTTCATTGTCCATGCCAGGGGATCTTGGGGGGACAGAGAAAACGGACCCCGTCCTGTATACTGACAGCCACGCTGGGATTCCAGGAGGGTCTGTATCCATAAGCAACATGGTAGCCCAGAGCTTCTCAAAGTTTAAGGCGCAAATGAATCTCCTGACGATCTCATCAAAATGCAGATTCTGATGGTGGGTCTGGGTGGGACCTGCGGGTGTACATTTCTCACAAGCTCCAAACTGATTCTCATGCTCCTGGTCAGAGGACCCTCCCCACCACCACCGAGCAACACCGGAAAAATACATTGCTTGGCCCCAAGGGGAGTTATAAACTATTCCGATACACGGGACACAAAACGAAATATATCAAGTGGCTAGAAAACCCTGGCTCATCTGTATCTTGTATCCACACCTAATGCTTAGCGTTCACAGTACCACTTAAGGAGACGTATAATTCGGGTCCGTAGAGGTCATGGGCTCAAGCCAGTGATGTTATTGGGAGAATTCCCAAGGAAGACAAGAAGGCACTTGATTCAGCAGGGGAAATGAAAGCCTTCTCTGTAGGAGAACTTCTTTGGGCTAAAGCAACCTTTACTAGTCCAAGGGAGGTTGTCTTCAGGTCTTTATTTCCCCCATCCAAATAAGGACACAAGTGGCATTTTGCTGCTCCTTTGAAGGGGTGAGGAGAGGAAGGCGTGGGTGTGTTTATGGCACTGTTTGCTACCAACCAGCTAATGTTTGGTTTCCTTATCTTTGGAGAGTATAATGGATGCTGGTGCCAGCTTGGAGGCCACCTGATCTCAATCAGACACTAAAGTCATTAACAAAGCTACAGGGAGGTAGGCCTCCCTGGGGACCCGCAGACAGAGCTCCGGAAAGGGGGCGCGTGTAGGAGGGAGAGCAGACTCGGCCTTGGGAGGCTAGGTAACCTGAGATGAACATCTCGGGTAGATAGATGAGGTAACGATCAGATCAGAAGCGGCTGTTCCCATTGTGCCCCGAGGCAGTCCCTTCCAGGCACCCACCACACCCCGGGCAGATTCTCCTTGTCTCCGGAGACTCACAGGTTTCCCTGCGGCGAGCAGATATGGAGCCGGCAGCTCAGGGAAGCTTGTGTTCTGAGTACTCTTCTGGAGTTGGCTGTGCGAAGGTGAGTTGAGGAGTAGCAGAAATCTCAGCCCCTGAAAATTTGGAGTGACCAGGTAACGTCAGGGCGTGCTCCTGCAGGAGTCCAGGTTTCCTGTAAGGGCAGTGGTCAAGATGACCCCGATGGTAATTTCTCCCTGGAGAGATCTTCGAGGACTTCATTCAAACCATAGGATCCAATACATGATTGTGTTTAGATTGAGAGCTTGGATTTTGGAAGCTGACCAGCTGCTTGGTCAGATCACTTCACCTCATTAAAGTCTCAATTTCTCATATTTACAAAATAATGGTACATATTTCCAAGTAAATCATGCATTAAATGGGAGATAAAGCATATACGGTGTTTAGCCGTTGTTATAATTTCTTCTTTCCTGACCGCACTTGATGACGTTCGTTTCCATGATACAATTGCAAGCCCCATACGTCACCGCCCCCCCCCCCGCATCCTGAAGTTTACTGCAGTGCTTCTCAGATAAAATTGAAATGAGCTTCTCCCGCATGCCAAGTAAAAGACACAGTGCTTGCCCTTAAGGAATACACAGTCCCTTAGAAGGGGACAGATAATCAACAAAGAAGTCTAATCAAATATCTATGGTGCCCTAACAAATGTCTAAATGGGCAAAGCAGGACAAAGCAGAGCATGTTTACTTGTAATTTGGAAGAGCTAAGAAAGAGTTCAGGAGCTTCTGGGTTGATGAACACAAAATTTGGGGAGAGTGGTGCCCTCTCCCCATACTTTGGCCTATGCGTCTCTTCCATCAGGCTGCTGATAAACCAGGAGCCTAGAGTACCAGCTCTCTCTCCTTAACAAGGGCCCCACCAGCCCCTAAAGTCTTGGGTGTGCATGTGGCTGGGCTCCCGAGGAAGCCACGCCCAGACCAGCTGATCTGGGTCAAATTAATAATGTATGTTCACTGCCCAAACCACCACAACCACAACTCAGTCTGTGCATCTATTATACTTTTTGTCAACAACCTGCACAGAAATCAGACTGGTCCAGCCTCTGGGGGATGAGCTCGTGCATCAGTATCCACTGTAGCCCTAAGGATAGGAGGGTCTGAAGGCCATTCCTCTCTAGAACAACAATCAAGGAAGGTATTGAAGCGTCCAACCGGCCATGTCAGAACTCCTAGAGAGGTTGATTGAGTGTATGAACTATTATCACAGGCCAGAAGGCACAGAGCCACTGTTAAAATTGAAAACTAGAAACAATCCCATCTAGCAGACAAAATGATTCCAGTACACAGATAAAATAAAGTAGAGAAGGGAACATGCTTAAAAAAAAAAAAAAAGGCTCAGAGTGGGTGTGTTTGAACTGCGTTTTGAGAAACGAGAATTGGCCAGGTGTCCCAGAGTGTGTGTCTGACTGTGGACTTGAATATGGACACGGGATGGGAAAGAAGGGGTGCGGGGCACGGGTCTGTCACCACGCAGAGGGAGAATCCTAGGCAGAGACAGGCAGCCTCCTGGCTTGTTCAGGGATCTGGAAGAGGTTTGGAGTGGCCAGTGTGTATGTCATGTGGGGGGAGCTGGTAGAGGATGAGGTAAGGTTACATAGCTAGATCAAGGCCAAACTACAGATGACCTTGCTTCTCGAGAGGTTAGGACCCAAGCGTGAGGGCCATGAACAGCGAGCAGGGAAGAATGGTACCATCAGATATGCCTGTAAGAGTGTTTTAGCCAGACTTTTTTCTTTACTTGCAAAAATAATTTCAACGGGAAAAAACTTAGAGAACACAAGCGAAAAATCACTTCTACTCTCACCATGCATACCTAACTCTTAAGATGTTCTGGAGTGTGTCTTCTAGAAGAAAATATCAAGAAAAGGGAACTAAGATGTACTGAGTACCTATGACAAGCCAAAGTGCTCTCTTTGATGGGGGTTATGTCATTTACAGTTATTCTCAGGGTGCCTGTTCCATGTGGGCAACAGCGGAGGGTTCAGGACAGGGCCTGGGCGGGAGAGGCACTCACTCAGCCTTGCATGACTTGGTCACCTAAGAGGAACATCTTTACAACAGGGCCCAGTATCTGCATCACCAGAGCCTAACGCTCACACTGTGCTCCCCTGGGTGGATGAGATCGGGCAAGGGGAGATGGGAAGAGAAGCAATTCTGGGATGAGGAGATAAAGATACTAAGTACTCTGAGATCTTGATGAGACACGCACAAGTGGGTATATAGGTTTGGCACTCAGGAGAGACAGCTGACCTGAAACTAAACATTTTGGAGTCAACGTTTATCTTAAAACAAAGCCTTTTTTTTTTTTTAGAGATTTTATTTATTTATTTGAGAGAAAGAAAGATAGTGAGAGAGAGCATGGAGGGGTGGGGGCTCGGGGAGAGGGAGAAGCAGGCTCCCCGCTGAGCAGGGAGCCCGACCAGGGGCTCGATCCCAGGACCCTGAGATCATGACCTGAGCCGAAGGTGACGGATCATGACACTTAACTGACTGAGCCACCCAGGTGCCCTTAAAATGAAAGCCTTGAGATAGAAGAGAGAAGACCAAGAACAGAGCCCTGAGGAATGACAGATCTTAAGAGGCAGAGCAAGGGCGACCCCACTAGGGTTTGTGACAGGGAGTCAAGACAGGCTGGAATGTATCGAGTGTCAGATGTCACAGAGGCCAAGCAAGACGAGAGAGCCATGGAAAGAGAGCACAGGGTTAGCCTTCTGTCGGCGGGAGCATTGCCAGAGCACTTCGTGAGGTGAGGTTAGGGGAGCTTGGCGGCAGCCGCAGGCAGAATGGAGGCAAAGGGACAATGAACACAGGCTCTTGGACTGTGAAGGGAAAGCGTTTGGGGCTTGATTCCTTTGTTTGGTTTTGAGAGACTGGAGAACACATTTTTATGAGAGAAAGGTGGCAGGAGAGGCTGCATACAGAGCCAAGAGAGGGCGAATCACCAAGAAAGCAGAGTTCTAGAACAGTTCTTCTCAACCGAGAGCAGTCGGTGTCTGGAGACATTTTGGGTTGTCACATCAGGTAGGGGGTTGCTAGCAGCTTGTGGGTCAGGGCCGGCGATGCTGCTTAACATGCTATAATGATGTGACCCAACGTCGGTAGTGTCAAAGAAACCCTGTTCTAAAGGAAGAGAAAACATAACAAGGACACAAGTGAGGGGCACCTGGGTGGCTCAGTCGGTGAAGCGTCTGCCTTCGGCTCAGGTCATGATCCCAGGGTCCTGGGATCGAGCCCCGCATCAGGCTCCCTGCTCAGCGGGGAGTCTGCTTCTCCCTCTTTCTGCTGCTCACCCTGCTTGTGCTCTCTCTCCCTTTACTCTCCCTCTCCCTCTCAAATAAATAAATAAAATCTTAAAAAAAAAACAAGAGCACAAGTGATAGGATTAGCTGCCATCTGATACCGTTAAATAAATTGTTGAATAAATAAATGAATTAAAACTCCCTCTGGAAACCCTATAATTTAAGCATGTCATGAAGAATTTAAATACTATGTAGATACTAGACTGAGAGATACTGTACAGACACTCTCTTAGGTTTTGAGTAAAATGATGCTACCTGGAGAATTAAGGAATCCGTGGCAAGTGGCCATGGCAGAAGGAATGATCCATTGAGGGTCTTGTATGCCAAGCACCGTCTATAGTTGTGTGAATTAATATTCACTATAGTCCAGTGAGCAAGTTATTGGCTCCATTAACTGCGGAGGAAACAAACTCACAAAGGTCAAGTCAACTTCTCCAAAGTCACCCATCTAGTGAAAAAAAATGGTACTAAGATTTAAACCCAGATATATCTTACTCTGAAGTCCAAGTCCTGTCTGCTGTGCTATGCTGTCTTCACGCTGTGATCAAATCGAGCGACATCTCAGCCCTGTGGTGTGGAACAGCCTAGTTGGTGAGGCTGTGTGTGAAACAAATGGGACGTGGACAGGGCAGTGGGCGGGGGTGGAACCTCGCACAAGGGGTTGATGAGTCGTGTGGCCGCCATATAGCGAGGTCTTTTCTAGAAGTCAGCAGTTTTTCATTTTAGCCTTTCCTAAAGCCCGTCAGCCAACTACAGCCTCCTCGTCCTCTGTTTCACATGGTTTGCCTTTTACCCAGTGTTAAAATTTCCATATTCCAAGCACAGAGGTATCTAAATATTGGTTTAGGGTTTAGTAAATCTTTTCCTTTTCTATGACAGCAAACACGAGCTATGTAACTTACAGCTTTCTTGACCGAGCGAGACACTCATTTTACAAGGCAAAACGAGTTATAGATTAATTTGGGAATATTTAAGCACCTGTTAAGCAGCAGTGGGCACACAATTGCCCAGAACATAAAACCTGGGCTGTCGGGGAGCAGTGCTAGCTTGTTAACTGTAATGCCAGTTAAATGTCATCCTCTGCTCAAGTTTTTTAATAGTTTCTTAAAAAATAAAAATAAGAAGTACTCAGTTGTACTTCCTAAGGCATTTCCTGTTTACAGGGTGTGTATTCTGACAGCTGTGTTAGCAAGCGTGACCTAAGGGCTTTTGGATAGAATTGTCCTTTGAAGCTACCGGGTGACAAGCGAGGGGATTACTCCCACCCAGGCCAGAGCCGGGCCTCCTGGCCCTGATCCTGGCTGTTCTGGGTTCCCAACTCCTACATCCGTAAGGTCCTGTAATGACTACAAGGGGATGAAGGGTGTGTGGAGTTATGGCGTCCACTTTGCTACCATGGAGTGGATCCTTTAATTGGAAAGGCAGGACAGAATGATTTTCATAAAGGATTTTGCAAAGATTCCTGTTCTTCTTGGTCACAGAGCAGAGGTTGCCAGGCCCAGGTCACTGCTGATTTTCTCCACTCTCCCCTCCAATCTACCCCCAATGTATTTCCCTGTTCTGGAAAAGTGCAAAAGGGCAGAATATGTCCCAGGCTGCTGGACATATGCCCGAGTATTCTCTGGGACAAGGGGTCCACCCCCAATAGTGATAAGTAAATGTACATGCTTATAAAAATAACGAACAAAAATCTTTTTAGATACAGTCAACTGAAAACACAATTTATCACTTTTAGGCTACTAATTCACTAATTAACATTTCAGTATATTAAGAAATACCCAGCCAACCTGAAAGAGGTGACTGTCTTTTCACACAGAAAAAGATGAATGCAGAAAGATGTTCATCACAGCATTATTTACAATAGCAAAAACCTGAAAACACACTAACTCTATAATCACAGGAGAATGGACCAAATTTTAAAAGCATGATATATTCACAGTGAAATATTATGCAAATATTTATACTTAAGAGAGTTGGTAACAGGAGCACCTGGGTGGCTCAGTCAGTTAAGCGTCAGACTCTTGATCTCAGCTCGGTTCTTGATCTCAGTTCGTGAGTTCAAGACCTGCCTTGGGCTCCACGGCTGGGCGTGGAGCCTACTTTAAAAAAAAAAAAGAGAGAATGCTTACATAATAATGCTGAATAAGCAAACAAGCTACATGATTATATATAGGATGGATACTTTAATCGTGAAGAGCATGTACAGACAAGGGATCGGCAAGCTTGGTCCCATGCTTTGGATCCATTTCCATTGGTTCTTATAGCCACTTACCAGGAATCCTTGACCAGTGCAAGAGTTATACTCACAGCAGTGGGCTTCTCAGCCCTGCACAATGAGCAAGGCTTTCTTTCATTCCCTCTGACAAGTATTCCAGTGTCCCATTCCTTAAAGTCCAAGTAGATACGGAGGACCATCAGAACGTTACTTGAGAGTATCAAGTCAATGCATGCCAACCTTCCAGTATTTTGAAAAGGGACAAGAGTTGGGTGAATTTTCTGGAGATAATATGAAAAACCTGAAGCCACCATTAATAGATTAATTGTGTTTTCTGGAAACATAACCAGCCATCAGCTGTTTAAAGTTCATAATTGTTTTATTGACAAAAAAAGAGAAAGATCAGAAGGATGTATATAACAAGATACACTATGGATCAATTTTACTATCAGAAAAGGACGAACCTCTCCTATGTTGGAAACCCTTAGAGATAAAAGGAGCCTCAAAGAGGAGAGGAGAGAGGAATGAGGTCTCTCAGAGCGATACTACATTCTTCTAATGGCTTTAGAGCAATATATTTATATTTAAGGATTTTATTTATTTATTTGTCAGAGAGAGAGAGAGAGCACAAGCAGGGGGAGTGGCAGAGGGAGAAGCAGGCTCCCCGACGAGCAAGGAGCCCAATGCGGGACTTGATCCCAGGACCCTAGGATCATGACCTGAGCCAAAGGCAGACGTTTAACCGATTCAGCCACCCAGGCGTCCCAGAGCAACTTATTAATAAGTAGGAAATAATTTATAACTGACTAGTGTGGCTAGTGGCCAGAATGCCAGTATTTAGTAAGAGTAAAACAGTAGCAGCTAGCATAACCAAAATTAAAAAAACAGAAAACAAATTTGAGTCTTATTCAGTTAAGATACTGGCCTTAAGAAGATGAACTGCTCACCATAAAGTTCTCATCACGAGAGCCTGCAGCTTTCCACTGCAAACTAGAAAATTAAGTATCTTTCATCTTTATGTTCACAATCTACCATGGTTGCTTACCGATATTAGGAGCCGCAGACAGCAAACAAAGAGATTTCTCCTGTGATGGCATGAGCCAGGAGGACGGGGGTAGGAATAGCTACCCCCCTCTAGGTCCCCCACCGCTGTTCTCTCTGTAATTCTCCCTTGCAAGTTGGGACACCTGCTTTCCTTAACGATCCCAGCCCCAGGGGAGGACGAACCGTGAAGCAATGTTGCATCTTCGGTACTGAAAAAATATTAATCACATCAAATAGTGGATTGCTGTCTGTATCTATTTTTAAAACTACCTTGTGTGTCTCGTAAACTTCTTGAGGGAAATAAAAAGGACCCCGAAAGTGTACGCTCTATGAAGCATTTAAACTATAAAGTCGGCAGGGCCTGTGATTAAGGAAATGAAATAGATATCGATTGTGGGCATAAATCAGAAGCATGTTGTTAAAGGTTAGTAGTTACTAAACCTGTGTCGTGTCCTTCCAATAGGGGAAAAAAAAAGTGATCTGCAAGATTTTTAATGGAGGTCTGGGCCATTAAGTCATTATGTAATTGTTATCTTTTCTTGTTCCTCTTGCCAGAAGGCACAGCAATATTTTCTGTAGTAAATCCATTTCCTCTGCCTCAGACGTGCTGTGGGGTGCACTCCTGAGCCAGTCGCCTATCTCTTGGGACTCAGTTTCCTCACTTGGAAAGGAGGGAGTTGGTTTTTCTGGGCCTGACATCTATGTTTCTCCAAAAGAAAATATGTAGAGAGTTTTAGGCCATGAATCATCTTCTATCATCCATTCTAAGCCACATCTAATTGCAAGACACGCCATTATTTTATTTATCACTAAGAGAGGAAAAAAATCCTGCCAACTAAATTATGACCCCATGCCTTACCCATAATCCCCTGACCCAGGAATTAGTCACACGAGCCTCTCATGGTGTTAAAATATGGGACAATTCTCCTTGCCTTCAACTGCATTGCTGAGCTTTTCTTGGGCAATTGCTTTGTGTCTCTATCGGTAACAAAATATAACACAATTTTTATTTGTTTGTGGGTATTTCTTCTTTTGTGGGTCCCCTAAAACACTTGGCTCTTGGTTTTTTTGGTATTGTTTTGTTTTGCGAATATCAGATTCATGCCCCACTATTTCCACACCTTCTACAAGTAAAATAACTTTTCATTTCTATGCCAAATGATAGTGTAAGTGTTGCAGTTTCAACAGCAACAGAGCTCAACGTGTTATTACAGTGTACTTAGCTCAACTGACGTCATGACCATGTGACCAGCTACAACAAGGTTTGAGCAAGGCCAGACCACGACGACCGCATCCCGCCTGCAGCCTGGCTGACCTCAGCGGAAACAAGCATGCCAACTGACTTCAGAGATGGGAAACATGTGTGGGGTGGCGTGGGGTGTGTGCTCCAGAGCTGACGGATGGAGATAGGTCTTGCTCCCCTCCAATGATGGGGGTCTAGCCCGGAGTGAACGTTCAGTACGTACTTCCAGATTGTTGAAGGACCAGAAGGGAGGGATGGGTGAAAGCATGAATGAACAAAGAAATAAGCAGCTAACTGGGGAGACGGGGAGGGCAGCTCCCTACCTTCTGCCCGGCTTTCCTGTCGGGTGCCAGCCTAGCCCGTGGTCTTGGATCACCAGAGCAGGCCGGAATCACAAGTCTCCCACACTTCATCTAGGACTTGGCATCCAGGTCGCCTTCCTTTTTCCCTTCCCCACCACCTCTTACGCCTCTACCAAACAGTGAAACGCCAATGTCTACATGGAAGACTTGTGTCCCATGGTCTTACAGTCCCCTGATTCCTCAAGGCCATGGCCTGGCCCTCTTCTCTGCAGCAGCCTCCCCCTCCCCACCAGCCCTCTTCCTCCTTGCCCTTGGAGTTCAACCACTCTATAACATTCCGGCCATGACTGTTGACAGTCCTGCCTTTGGGCTTTGGGCCCCCAGGCTACAAGCCATCCCACACATTCCTGTGTTCCAGGTTCCCGGGGCGCTCAAGCTGTGCTGACCTGTTCTTCTGCCATTCTCAGCAGCCCACACCCCTCCCGCTTTCTCTCCAAGCCCGGACATCTCCACTTGCAGGAAAAACCATCTTACTTTCTACTCAAGAAGAGGAAAGGCAGCCGTTGGAAGCCCCTGGGCTCCCTTCCCAACACCTAAATGTGGAAACCTCTGATTCCATCTTTCCCTACCCCTGTTCCACAGTGACCTTGTCTCCAGGTCAAGCCTAATCCCTCCATCTGGCCTCTCCCTCCTCCTCAGGAAACTCTTGCTCTATTAATCATCCCGTCTACCCCCTTTACTCCGAGCTCCCCTCCACTTGATCTTTCCTGAAAGCATGTACATATTTTCATCTCTACTCTCTTTAAAAACAGCCTCCACCCTTCCACACCATGCTCTCTCCTAGCAATCATCCCTTCCTTCTCCTTCAAAGCCAAGTTTGTAAAGTCTACCCATTCCCATTCTCTCTGCTTTCAGCTCCCATTCACCTGAAGATCTACTGCAATCTGGCAAACATCCCCAGGCCAAGAAAATTGTTTTCCAAGGTGACTAGTGACTTCATGTGGCCTGTCGGCATCTCCCTTTATCTCCCTATAGCACTTAATGCTGTAGAAACCCCTCCTGGATATGGTTTCCCCTTGGGTTTCTGTGAGACCACTGTGTCCTTTTTCACGTCCTTCTCTGTGTATTCTTTGACCAGACAGAAGAAGCCTGTCTTCAGCCTTTGGCTGTCCCAGTCTACATAAGAACTCTCTTTGGTGGTCTTCAATCAGACATCCAGCTTCAGTTTCCACATAGAACCTCAGTCCCAGATCTGTTCCAAGTATGTTGAACTCAAACTTCTCTCCGGAAAGATGATAACGGGTCTCCATTAAACCCATCATTGTCCCCCATAAACCTGTGCCTCCTCATGCCTCAGTGACAAGCATCGCCGTCCACACAATTGTCAAGCTGGAAATGTGGCCCCCCTCTTGTTCTCATCCTTCTATCGCCTGTGCCTCTGATCTGTTACTTAGGCTTCTAGAGTCTTCTCGTGCCCTCACATGAATCCATTTCCACTGTTTTTACTTTAGTAAGGCCTTCGTCATCCATCATCTGGATCATTATAGTGGTCTGCTAATTTCTTCTTCTCCAATCTACCTGCCACATTACTGCCAGAATAATCTTTCTAAAATGCAAATCAGATCATGTTATTTCCCTGTTTAAAATACTTTGATGACTCCCCAGTAGCTTTCAAGATAAAATTAAAACCCCTTAAACACCTAATCCTTCACAATGTGCCCCTGCCTACGTGTTTGGCCTTTATTCCCCTAAGTACCCCAACACTTCCCTATTTCTAATTGGACTTAACTGTATGCATGGGATGTCTCATGCCCCTGAGCCCCCTCCTCGGATGCTCTCCTACTCTCTCCTCATTGGTCCAGCTAACTAACTGCTAACTATCCTTCTCGAACATCTTAGGAAGCCTTCCTTAACTCTTGAATTAGCTGCCTCCCCTCTGTTCTACAAGAACATCTGTTCTACAAGAACACGTCTATCACCTCCTTCATCGTTGCTGGTGGATTCCTATATCTGGTCCTAGAAAATACGCCCCAAGAAAGCGAAGACCATGTGTTATTTGGTTTAAGCTCTTATAAATATTAGTAGAGGGAAATGAGTGAGCAAATGAATCATGGAGACTTCAAGTCTAAGAACAAGTTCAAGTGAATAAAAAATTGTTTTATACTCAAGACAAGGGGCAAAGTGTAGATAAATTAAGTAGTGACAACAGTGGAAGAAGTATGAAAAAAGCAATGCATTAAATTAGAGATTGTCATATGCCAAACATCTTTCTCTAAAATGTAGCATTCCCAGGACACCTGGGTGGCTCAGTTGGTTAAGCATCTGCTTTCAGCTCAGGGAGTGATCCCAGAGTCCTTGGATCGAGCCCTGCATCAGGCTCCTCTGCTGGGAGCCTGCTTCTTCCTCTCCCACTCTCCCTGCTTGTGTTCCCTCTCTCGCTGGCTGTCTCTGTCTGTCAAATAAATAAATAAAATCTTTAAAAAAAATAAAGAACAAAAAAAATAAATACCTGCAGGGTCTTATCCCAACCTATTTTTCACCACTTCTCTGTACTCAACCTATATTCCGGTCAAACTGCACTTCCAAATTTCAAGGCTTCACATTTTCTCAATGCTGTATTTCCCCTGCCTGGGCCTTAATTCCCTCCACCAAGAATCTCTTCACTCCATTTCCAACTATTTAAATATTAAGTGCAGCTTCAGGTGTGAACACTTCTCTGATTTCTTTTGGAGAGATTAATTTCTCTTTTCTGGACTCTCATACCATTTTATACCTGCTAGTGTATCTGGTTTAACCTTTTAAACTTTCATGTAGCAAAAATTATAATAAATCATCACAGGTGGTTTTATGTTGAAATTTTTGCTCATCTAACATTTTTCAACCCTTTAAAGACAGTACAAATATAACTTTTAATGACATATTTCAAGCAAATATATTTTAAATACAGAGGTTAATCTGATACCCTAGCCATACTGACACATGATCGTTCTAACTCATGCATGTTAACTGGCATACATGATTCCACTGTATAAATATTCCACAATGGATTCATTCATCTGTCCTCTTCCAACTTGGTGCTACTTTGAAATAAGAGACGTACTTGGTCATGATCTCTTGTGCACATGTAAAAGGGGTTTCCTACTATCCTTTCCTGTGAATCATATTCTTATGAACAGACAGGGTTTTTTGTTTGTTTGTTTTAAGATTTTATTTACTTATATGAAGAAGAGAGAGAGCACAAGCAGGGGGAAGGGCAGAGGGAGAAGCAGGCTCCCCGCTGAGCAAGGAGCCCCTAGCGATGCGCGATGACTGAACCACCCAGGCTTCCCGGAATGGACAGTTAGATTACATGCATCTTCGACTCTACCCACGCTTGCTGTCACCTCTCGGCAGCACCAGCGCTGTTCTAGGCACTGGGGAGTGCACCTGTGAACAGAAGGAAGTCCCGGCTCTCTGGAGCTCACATTCTAGCAGGAGACGGGGACACACATGGCAAGCTGTACAGAAACACACTCCCACATCCTCACAAGCACGCAGACTTTTTTTTCCCTTAATTTTACTCCTCTGACAGGTTTAAAATGATACCTGGTTGCGTTAATTTATCTCTGATGACAAAACGTTTGGCCATGTCCCCTTATGTGTATTCACCAGTTTTAGTGTTCCTTTCTGCATCTGTTCATGTCTTCAGCCCATTTTTCTCCTGGTGAGTTGTCTTCTCAATAATTTGTGGGATATATCATTCATAATGCTCATTTGGGGGGGTCTATACATTGTAAATATACACTGCTAGATGCTGGTTGGACTTCTTTGAGTCTTTTTGTGTAAAGAAGTTTTAATTTTAGTATAATGAAATGTATCAATCTGGACCTTTATGACTTGCGCTTTTTGTATCTTATTTTAAAAGTCATTTCCTTTCCCAGGATCATAAAAATATTCTCCCATATATTCTTCTTAACATTTTAAAGTTTGTCTTTGATGTTTAGGAGTCTGATCTACCTAAAATTAATTTTTGTACGTGGTATGTGGTAACTGTGTAATTTTATTTTATTTTTCTATGTGGACACCAATGGTCTTAGCCCCGTCTCTTAGTTGATATGTAACACCACCCACTTGTCATACAATAAATTTCCATACGTGTTTGGTATAGTTTCTGGGCTCTCCAATCTGTTTCATTGATTATTTGCCCACCCTTTGGTCAATGACAAAGTATCTTTGTTTTCTTTTAAAGCAAGACTCTGTCATGTATTTTTTCTTTTTAAACTTTGTTAGTTAACATATAGTGTAATATTGGTTTCTGGAGTAGAATTCAGTGACTCATCACTTGCATACAACAGTCAGTGCTCATCATAAGTGCCCTCCCTCTCCCACCTCCCTCCATCAACCCTCAGTTTGCTCTCTGTCGCTAAGAGTCACTTATGGCAAGGGTGCCAGGGTAGCTCAGTCAGCTAAGTGTCTGACTTTTGATTTCGGCTCAGGTCATGATTTCAGGGTTGTGGGACTGAGCCCCGCATCAGTCTCTGTGCTCAGCTTGGAGTCTGCCTGTCTCTCTCCCTCTGCTACTCACCCCCCACTANTCCCTCTGCTACTCCCCCCCCACTAAAATAAATAAGTAAAATCTTAAAAAAAAAAAAAAAGAGTCACTTATGGCTTGTTTCCCTCTCTCCTTTTTTCTTTCCCCTCCCATATGTTCATCTGTTTTCTTTCTTAAATCCACATATGAGTGAGATCATATGGTATTTGTCTTTCTCTGACTTATTTCACTTAGCATAATACACTCTTGCTCTATCCATGTCATCGCAAATGGCAAGATTTATTTTTTTTGATAGCTGAGTAATATTCCATTGTATATATGTACACATCTTCTTTATCCAATGGACATTTGGGCTCTCTCCGTAGTTAGGCTATTGTTGATAATGCTGCTATAAACATCAGGGTGCATGTAACCCCTTTGAATCCCGTTTTTGTATCCTTTGGGTAAATACCTAGTAGTACGATTGCTGGATCATAGGGTAGCTCTATTTTTAACTCTTTGAGGAACCTCCAAACTGTTCTCCGGAGTGGCTGCGCCAGTTTGCATTCCCACCAACAGTGTAAGAAGGTCCCCTTTCTCCACATCCTTGCCAACACCTGCTGTCTCCTGTGTTGTTAATTTTAGCCATCCTGACAGGCGTGAAGTGGTATCTCATTGTAGTTTTGATTTGTATTTCCCTGATAATGAGCGATGTTGAGCGTCTTTTCATGTGTCTGTTAGCCATCTGGATGTCTTCTTTAGAAAAGAGTCTATTCATGTCTTCTGCCCATTTCTTAATTGGATTATTTGTCTTTTGGGTGTTGAGTTTGGTGAGTTCCTTATAGATTTTGGATACTAACCCTTTATCAAATATGTCATTTGTAAATATCTTCTCCCATTCCATAGGCTGCCTTTTAGTTTTGTTGATTGTCTCCTTTGCTGTGCAGAAGCTTTTTGTCTTGATAAAGTCCCAATAGTTCATTTTCGTTTTTGTTTGTCTTGCCTCGGTGATGAACAGCACAGTATCTTGTGTTGATTTATACTAACTTGATATGTAGTAGGGCAAATTCTCCCAAACTTATTTTTCTCCAAAATTGTGTTGCCTATTTATGGCCTTCTGAATGCACTACCTTCTGAATTCAGATCAAGCTTGTCAAGTGCCATTCGAAAAACAAAATAAAACAAAACAAAATAAAACAAAACAAAACAATACTTGGAGATTTTGATTGGAATTGCACTGAACTTATAAATTACCTTGTGAAGAAGTGACATCTTTATTGCCTTCCTTTCACAAAATACAGTACCTCTCAGTAATTGTTGGGGTCTTCTTTCATGTAAAAAACCAGTTTGGTTTTATAGCTGTTTCCACAATTGTCTTACACATCCCTTGGTTAGAGTCAATCCTTTTTTTTTTTTTTTAATTTTTTACTTCTAGGAAACATCATTTTTAAATTACAGTTCCTAATGATTTGTTTCTCCTATGTAAGAATGCAGTTGATTTTTGCATTTTGATTTTTTTCTATGGATTTTCTGGATTGTCTTATTTTAATAGTTTGTAGATTATCTTGAACTTCCTATATAATTACATATACTGTGAGTAACAATGGTTTGATTTTTTCTTTTCAAATACTTACACATTAAATTTCTTTTTATCTTAGGGTTGCTTGCTAGGCTCTCCAGAACTCAATTTAATAGAAGTAGTGATAGTAGACATGCTTGTCCTATTCCTGACCTTACAGGGAATGCTTCTAACAAATACTATTGTTTGCAATAAATTTTGAGTGGACATCCTTTATCAGGTTAAAGAAGTTCCTTCCATAATGAACTTGCTAAGAATTTCTACCATGAATTAAATTTTATCAAATGTTTTCTCTGCGTCCATTGTGATGATGATTTGGTTGTCTTCTCCTATAATATATAAATGCAGTGAATTATATTAATAATTTTTTTTAGATCTCATTTATTTGACACAGAGAGAGAGAGAGCACAAGCAGGGGCAGTGACAGGCAGAGGGAGAAGGAGAAGCAGGCTCCCCGCTGAGCAGGGATCCCAACCAGGGGCTCGATTCCAGGACTCTGGGATCATGACCTGAGCTGAAGGCAGATGCTTAACTGACTGAGCCACCCAGGCACCCCTATTAATAATTTTCTTATGTTCTAGTATTGTATTCTGGGATACACCCAAACAGGTCATAAATATTAATTCTAGTGCATTGCTAAATTTAATTTCCTACTAAATAATTCGGATTTTTACATCTGTATTTATGAGAGATGGGTCTATAATTTTCCTTTTCTATCTATCCTTATCCAGTTTCGATATCAAAATTCTGTCAGCATCATATAATGAGTTGTAGTCATCTTTCCTTTTTCTGTTCTCTGAAACAGATTGCATGGGATTATGTTTCTCTTTTTCTTAACTGACAAATCTCTGTCAGATTTGCTTATAAACTGCTCTAGCCCTCTTGTATTTTGTTTCACTTTTGTAGGTAGATTTTAAACTACCAATTCAACTTTTTAAAAATAGCTATAGCTCTCTAATTAGATTTTCTATTTCCTCTTGAGTCAGTTCTGGTAGGTTTCATTTTTTTAGAGAACTGGACATTTCATATAAGTGTTCAAATTTAGTTGAATGAAGTTATAGCATTCTCTTATTTTTAAAAAATTCTACTATATACGTAGTGATTTTCCCTTTTAATCTGTCAATTTTATTAGTCTTTCAAAACACTAGCTTTTTTTAAGATTTATTTATTTATTTTGGGGGGGCGTGCAAGCATTGGGGGGAGGGGCAGAGGGAGAGGGAGAGAATCTTAAGCAGACCCCGCACTGAGTGGGGAGTCCAATGTAGGGCTTGAGCTCTGGACCTTGAGTTCATGACCTGAGCCAAAACTAAGAGTCAGACACTTAACTGACTGCACCACCCAGGTGCCCTTTGAAGCACTAGCTTTCTGTTTTCTTGATCATTTCCATTGTAACTTTGTTTTCTATTTAATTTTTTTAAAGATTGTATTTATTTATTTGAGAGAGAGAGCACAAGGAGGGGGAAGGTCAGAGGGAGAAGCAGACTCCCCACCAAGCAGGGGCCCTGACTCAGGGCTAGATCCCAGAACTCTGGGATCATGACCAGAGCCAAAGTCAGACACTCAACCGACTGAGCCACCCAGGTGCCCTTGTTTTCTATTTAATTAATTTCTCCTCTGTATTATTTCTTTTCTTCTACTTCCTTTGTGTGTATGCTGTTGTTCCTTTTACCAGTGTCCTGAGTTGGACACATGGCTCATTAATTTCTAGACTTTCTTCTTTTCTAAGTAAGCATTTTAAAGCTTTTGTAAGTTTCTCTCTGTAATTTCTCTGTAGCTTTTGCTACATCAAACAAGTTTTAAAATATATTTTATTTAGCTTCTATATTAACTAGTCTTAGTTATATATAAGATCATATAAATATAGTTATTTACTTTTTGAACCATTAGTTATGAATTATTCCTAAAGTCTTCAAAAGTATTTTAAAATTTCTTAATTTATGAAAATCAAAGTAAGCATTTTGAAAAAGTACCTTTAAAGTAAGTTTTCTTATAGTTCAGAGAGTGTGATCTATGTGATACTGATTTGCTGTCGTCTGGGCTGAGACAGATGGCTTCGTGATGCCATCAGAGAACGGCATCCTTCCATCTTTCTGTTTTGTCATCCTAATACAACGCTTCTGTCACATACCTTCTTTGTATTTCTCACTGTTTCCAGGAAGATGGTTGCACATAGTGGCTGTGGTACAACGTACCGTTGCAACATACCATACTGCATAAGAAGGAATCAACAGCCCAGATTGAATAATCATGAGATTTGTCATAAAATCCATGAAATAGTCCTGTCTCTGTTCTCATCAGCTGCTTCCTCTCAGATAGAGTTCAGAATCCTGTTCTGGAATTGCTCATTGGAAGCCTGGGCTCTATCTCATGCCCCAGCTCTGGACCTCAAGGACTGCCTCCAACATGAAGCGTTTAGGAAATATTTGTCAAAGTAAAGAATGCATAATTAAAAAGGAATGAATGCGCTCAGCATGATAACCTTGCAAGCCCCAAACTAGAAACGGACGGTAAATGTCGCAAACAGCAATTCAGGACTCTTACTAAAGCTATGGGAACTAGAACACGAATGACTTAGTGTGCAAGCCGAAGCATCAGGGACTGCATAATCTGAGGTGGGGGGACAATTAATTTCTAAACAACATCTTTCTGGAAGTCTCTCAAACGTATACATTCATGAATCTTCCGGCTGACCTGTCCCCCATGATTTTTCCATTGTTCCCAACAGAAGCAGCGACTACTCAGGACAGCAGCAACTCCACACCGGATATTGTCCACAAAGTAAATCCAGGTAATTGAGCCAAAGGCACATGGATATTGGGGAGTGGGAGACTGAAGTTTCGAGCAAATGATTTGGATTGTATTTTGCAGGTGGTGATTGGCTGTCCCCCAGCTGCACCCTTCCACCTTGCCTTGGCCAAGTCAACACAGTTTGGGTGTGTGAGCTCATAAATATTCCCAGAGAGCAATGACGATTGTTTTGGATTCCTGACCACACCATCTCTGTTGTGGGAGAACTATGGGGTGTGTGTGCAGGCCTCTCAATGAAGTTTTAATCAAAGCACTGTTTCCTTCCCATTGTTGCTTTTGGAATGGCCTTGTTCTCGGAGTACAAGCTTTGACCACGGCACCTCCACTGAATTTTTCCATAGCAGCTTTGGATTTCTGCCCCACCCCCTCCCATCTGCACGCCCCCATTTCCTCTCTTCTCTGTTTTGGCTCTGTGTGGTTCTTGGTAAAGTGGCTGAGAAGTAACAAACCCAAAATACCTTAAGTAACAAATGAGTCACCACACTTCAACGGCAGAGCTCTGAAGATCAGCCGGCTAGGGTAGGGGATAAATAGCAGAGGAGGTGGCTGCCCAGAGAAAGAGAGAGGGAGGAAAATAGAAACAAAATGAACAAGTTGGCAGGGGTGGCTGATGGCAGCTGAGTGGGTGGAGGGGGGGGCGCGGGGAATTTGGTTGGCTTGCAAAGGTGAGATCAGCACTGTGGCTTGTCACACCCTGGCTGACTCAGGCTAAGTGCAGGCCCCACAGGAACTGCTAATACTGGGCTGTCTAGTAAAACTCAGCTGGATAAGTCACCTGACTGCTCTCCTCTTCTGTTTACAAGTTCTGGGTCCTGGGGCTTGGAATTCTTTGCTCAGGTTGCTGCAAGGCTGCTAACCAGGGACACAATGATGTTGCTCCAGGGCCGTTCCCTTTCTGATCATGTGCTATCTGGGTGACAAGAGTCAGGGTGTAACCCAAACGACTTCTTTTTTTTTTTTTTTTTTTTTTTTAAGATTTTATTTTTTTATGTGACAGAGAGACAGCCAGCGAGAGAGGGGACACAGCAGGGGAGAGGGAGAGGAAGAAGCAGGCTCCCAGCCGAGGAGCCTGATGTGGGACTCGATCCCGGAACGCCGGGATCACGCCCTGAGCTGAAGGCAGACGCTTAACGACTGCGCTACCCAGGCGCCCCCCAAACGACTTCTTGGTACTTTTCGGTCTGCTGGGATTTTTTAGAATGCATTATTTTCCTAAGCATAATAGTGGAGCCGGATGCCAGCCCAAGGCTAAGGCTGCAGGCAGGATGGGGGGTGAACCCGATGGCCGACTCAGGCGGTGGCTCTCCTGAGGGACCCAGGGACATGGGATGGGCTTGGTTGAGAAGCCACGGGGGCATCTGTCCTGGTTAGGACATGACTCCTACTTTTTATACTTTTCTAAGTGAAAAAAGAGGAGAGGAGCCTGAGCCCTTGGAACATGCCTAGTGGTCTGATCTCCTGGGGATCTGGCTGGCCAGCCCACAGTCCCTCTAGAAGACTTTTAAACTGTTACAAGAAGCCAGAAAGAAAAGCCACGTGCGCAAGAAACAAGGGCCAAGAGGCACGCAGTACCGCTAATGTGAGATTCCAGGACGATCTTTTGNTTTTGGAAAAAAACCAAAAAAAAAAAAAAAAAAAAAGTATAACATGTCCCCTGAGATGGGCTGTCTCAGATCATGGGGATGACAGGATTTGCTCAGCAGCTGTCTGGTTCTCGTTTTAGGACAAAACCAGGAAGTTTGGAGACTAGCTTAAAAACAGAGGAAAACAAAATAAGTTGATTTGGGTTTTTATGCCTGCAGCCAAGTTCCGCTTCAGTTGACCCTGCAGGGGGGCTGCCTCAGCCTGGGGTTTCGTGTCCCGCAGCCCTCCCGCCCCTATCCCACATACGTGCACAACCAGATACCATGACTTGGAAAGAGTAAAGCTTGATCTCAAAAGGAAGTGGGGAGACTTAAAGCTCACAAGGCTTGGCAGCAAGGTAGAAAACAACCACAGTCCCTATAAAGAGAGACCAGGAGTCAAGACGTGATCAGGGCAAACTTTCTTTTTTTTTTTTTAATTTCTTTATTCGACAGAGATAGAGACAGCCAGCGAGAGCAGGAACACAAGCAGGGGGAGTGGGAGAGGAAGAAGCAGGCTCATAGAGGAAGAGCCTGATGTGGGGCTCGATCCCATAACGCCGGGATCACCCCCTAAGCCGAAGGCAGACGCTTAACCGCTTAACCGCTGTGCCACCCAGGCGCCCCCAGAGCAAACTTTCTGATTCCTGTTAGGTTCCTAAAAAGTATTGCCTCTGCTCACTTCTTTGACCTTCACCGCCCTGAGCCAACCGGTGAGTTAGTGAATATGCTTCTTGGAAATGATGCACGCAAATCGCCTCCGGGAAGTCCATATTCTTGGCCTCAGAAGTCTTCATTTCAAAATGCTTTTTTAAGAGCCTATAAACAATATACGCTTATTATAAAAATAAACATAGAAACAAAAAAGTAGCTGCAGTTCCAACACTCCAATGTTAAAATGTTTCCTTCCAGGTTTTTTACAGGCATAGATTTATTCTTTTAACACAGTTGCTCTCATTCCGTATATAGAATTTTGTACACTGCTTTTTGCTAAATATATCTTACCGTTTTTCCCTGCTATCATGTGGAAAATTATGTGATTATTAATTATTATTATATATGATATATAATAACTCTGTTAGGTATATGTAACTCTGTTATATATATAATATATATAATAACTCTGTTATTATTAAAATTATTAATTATGGTTACATAACTTTCCATTATATATACAGAATTAACTTAACCCATAGAGTTAACTTAATCACCCGCTCTGTTTTGGACATTCTATTTGTTTCCTGTTTTTAAAACTTTGAGTCTTTATTTAATTAATGCACACAATTTGGAGATTTTCCCATCAGCCCATCACTTAGCCATGCGGTAAATCCTCCCAGTATCTGGATCTGTCACCTGAGAACTTGGGCAGGTCCCTGTAGGACAAGACAATCGGTGAGAGCTGCCCATCATACTCCATGGGGGATCTCACCCCTCTTGGGCTGTAGGACTCATGGATTTCTGGTACAGGGGTCTTGAAGGACGTAGAAATTGCTTAGGGCAATATCACTAGCATCTAGCTCTGTATTTCCCTCCCAAATGTGGCCACAAGTTCCATCTCCAGCTCCGTATTTTCCAGCATCTTGGAGATAACAGAAAATACTTCCAGTGAGTGGAAAGAACAGTAAAATGGAGGACGGGGGCTACACTTGGTGTCGCAAAGCTGAGGATCTCGTTTAAAAAAACACGAAGTGTCTGTCTCATATTCTGATTTCCTACTGGAGCATTCTGATTTCCTTGGGGCTTTCCCGGTGGGGCCACTTGCTGGAGAAGTGCTGTTTGAGCAACGGAGTTAGGGCAGCAGAAGCAAAAAGAGTTGGCAGCACTCAAGATGGGCAGAGTCAGCTATGGGAATGATTTATTGTTTACCAAACAGCTCACGCTTGCGTATGGTTGTCATTAAATATTTCATGCAAATGCTGTATTCTTTCAAAGGCAAGACCTGTGTCATATAGGGTATAATTCCCAAGCATCATGGAGGCGAACGGGCTGCATACCAAGCACTTCTTAGTGATTATTTCATTTAAGAATGTGAATAATCTCGAGTTAAGTGCTATTTTCCCCATTTTGCATGAGGCAATTAAATCACAGAAAAGTGAAATTATCCTCCCAGGGGAAAATGGCTAATCAACAGTCAAGCCAAGATTAGAACCCAGAGCTAACTTCAAAGCCTGTAGTCTTTGCACTATATAATGCCACCTCTCATGTTAAACCTAATAGATAAACATAAAAGATGAGTTAACACTCATTGATTAGAGGTGGGGCTTTCTCTGACTTCCTGAAGTCATCATTACTGACAGGTAGGATCCCGCATAGCACTTTCTCGAGGCCCTAAGGACAACCCATGAAGACTAGGGGTCAGCCAAATCAAGTGTGGATAAGGAGCTGGTCCATAAGGTGGTTTTATTTTATTTTTTTAAAGATTTTATTTATTTATTTGAGAGTGAGAGCCAGCACAAGTGGGGGGAGGAGCAGAGGGAGAGGGAGAAGCAGGCTCCCACTGAGCAGGGATCCCGATGCGGGACTCGATCCCCGGACCCTGGGATCATGACCTGAGATCATGACCTGAGCTTAACTGACTGAGCCCCCCAGGTGCTCCCATTAGGTGGTTTTAATGGAGGCTCTGACAACAAGAACCCGTAGGGAGCGGCTACCTCCCATACTTTTTCCAAGACCAGTCCTTGAGACAGATTATGGTTGATAGAAATGAAAACAATTGATTTACTGTGCTGTTTCATACCTGTATAACAGAATGATTCGATCATAACAGAAGTGTTTTCCCACTAGACTTGAGTTTTGTGAAGTCAAGGACCATACCTGTCCTCTTCTGCTGTATCCTTACTCCTAATACAGTGCTTCCTCCACAGGAGATGCTCAATACAATTTGTTAAATGAACTAATGAAAATGATATCTTACCAAGTCTGTGCCAGAGATGTCGACTGGAGTTAAGGATGTTTCATGATCACCTCCCCTGGGGAAAGATGTGTTTCTCAGGATGTATGGTCTGAATGGAGGCGGCCCAAAGCACGATTGGTCAGGGAGTGTGAGCAATCAGCTTCCATTTTTAAAATATTCATAATAAACTCTTGGTTGGGAAGCGTGTTGCCATCTGATTTGGGAAGTGAAGAGTTTCCTTTTCCCCTTGTTCTTGCAGATGGAGGGAAGATAAACATTCTCTTTTTTTCTTGTCCCTGATTCCTCAATCAAACTGGATTTATGCTAGGCTTAGGAAGAGAATCCCTCCTGCAGAGAGAGCTTAAAGCATCCTACTTATTCCCCAAAGGGAAACTTTGGGCTGAAAGTATACATTAAGCCCCATCATTAAGCAATTAATATTGTGCCCAAGAAACAAAAAGCAAGAGCATTACAAGTGGATTTTGTCATAATCCTACATCTCCCAAATGTGTAAACTCCAGGAAAGTCCAGATCCCCAGCAGGAACCCATCTGCTATATTTCTGGTGTGATACTCCTCTGTTTATATTTGCTCATTTCTCTCACAGAGTGCCAGGAAAGAAAAAGTGATATTTAAAAAATTCATCTGCTAGTATTTATGCAAACACATTTCTCTCCAAGTGTGGGTTGAGCAATGTGAGGGAAGCAGACACAAATGCCTCCAAGGGACCACAGTGTCACTTTCATACAGAGAAGAGAGAAATATATATGCCCAGAAGAGTTAAAGATCAGAAGACAGCAACTGTCCTCTGACCAGCTGGGGAGAAGGTGTGGGTTCTGAGCCCCAGACTTGGAGGCTCATTTGAATCTGTCAAGGAATCCATGGAGCTTCTCCTCTGCGCTGGCCAGTTAGGAGATTATAAAAGCTTAAGATTCCTGGTTGAGGATGTAACAGTAAACAATTATAAGAGAACATGTCATTGACATGAGGAGAAAGGGGAAGAAACTTTGGTTGAGCCTCAGTGATGTGCCAAACGTTTTGCTAAGTGTTTCATGCACATTATTTCATTTAATTTCGACAGCTTCCTTATGATACGATCATCCTCGTTTTTCAGAACCAGTATCACAGTGGCCAAATAATTTGCTCAACCTCATATAACTTAGGCTATTTTGAAAATCCACGCTCTTTCTCCTATATCATACTTAGGAAGCTTCTAAGGCTTAAAATCTAATGTTGTATGTGTGTGTCATCTAAATACCTAGCATTTGGGGGTGCCTATGTGGCTCAATCGGTTGAGGGTCTGCCTTCGGCTCAGGTCATAATCTCAGGGTCCTGGGATCGAGCCCCGCGTTGGGCTCCCTTGCCTTCTGCCTGCCACCCCCCTTCCCGCCCCCTCTCGTGCGTGCACATGCTCTCTCCCTCAAATAAATAAATAAAATATATTTTTTTAAAAAGCTAGTGGAGGGCCGCCTGGGTGGCTCAGTCGTTGAGCGTCTGCCTTTGGCTCAGGGCGTGATCCGTGTTCTGGGATCAAGCCCTGCATCAGGCTCCTCTGCCGGGAGCCTGCTTCTTCCTCTCTCACTCCCCCTGCTTCTCTCTCTCACTGGCTGTCTCTGTGTCAAATAAATAAATAAAATCTTAAAAAAAAAAAAAAAGCTAGTGGAGTGCTTACTATGAGATAGGCAAAAGTCAGAGTTCTTTATATATGTTAACTTTGTAACCATTCTATGGGTAGATACTGATATTGTCTATCCCCCACTTTAAGGATGGGGAAACTGAGTTTTCAAAGACATAAAGTTGTCCAAATCACAGGGAAAGAGCAGAAACCGGTCTGGACCCCAAGTCCACGGATTTAAACACCACAACACTGCCTCTCTTCTAAAGAGTCCTTCTAAGCACATTCTAGAATCCCGCTCTCCCCTTCAACCACCCCAAGCTCACACTGATATACCACAGACAATATTCAGCAAACACAGCATTTCAATTCCTCTCTTAATCCCTCTTTACAGCTCACGTCCCAGAGGCCTGCCTGGAGGCGTCCTGCCTCAGGCAGGTCAGGACTCTTAACAACAAACTTGAAAAACAGCCTAGGTAATCTATACTCTTTCGAAGTTCAAGAACCAAGCACTCTGGTTTCAGAGTTTCCCTCTTAGTACAGAGAGATTCCTCTGCTTGGGACAGAGGCTGGCAGGCCTCCTGTTCCAACCCAATGCTAAGAGGAGTAGCTGGCCACATGCCAGGCCTGGAGTCCCCTTGCCCTCTCCTGGTCTCTCCCGTCCAGTTCTCCGCCTGAAAGAGAATGAAATAAATTAGAAGAATCAAAGCAGGACAGCTCTTTCCCATTGCCTGTGAAATTCCTTGTTAGGGCACCATGTTTAAAAGGGCATAGCAGTGACAAGAGGGAGCCAGGAGCCTGGTCTCAGAACCACGAATACCACTTAGAAAGGAGCAAGCACAAGACGGGAAGAAACTGAAAGACGGAGCCTTAACCCAAAGATCCAGAGCCAAGCCTGCAGAAGCTGCTCAAATCACTGAATGACTACATTTCAAAACCTACTGAACTAAAATTAGTTTTTTCCCTTTTGCTACCCAGCAGGTGCAGCCTCATAAGGGATATCAGAGTGATTCAGAGAGAAAAGAAACTATGTGTTCTTTACACATCTGAGTGGAGTGAGTAATTGTGAATCCTGGTTTACACATGAAAGGGTAAGCAGATGTGAGTTTCAGTAGTCAAAATCAAAAGCCCAGAGGCTCCTATGGCTTCACTCCCTCCCTTCTCCGTAGCAGAGGGGGGTGGGATTCCCAAGACCTTTCTTTAAAGACATAGTCTCTCCCCAGTGAGGTCCACATACTTATATTTAGACAATAAAAGAACACGTCCAATGGGGTACCCGGCTGTCTCAGTCAGTAGAGCATTCTACTCTTGACCATAGGGTCATGGGTTTGAGCCCCACGTTGGGTGTAGAGATTACTGGAAAAAAAAAAAAAAGAACACATTCACTAACCTCAACCACCATGTTCAATGTGGGTAAACCGCCTGTCTCCTGTGAGATCAGTGATGATGGTGGCATCCTCTAGGTCCAAGGAGTAGCATTGCAGCCACTTTCTATTGCCTGTGGGTGACCAGGACAATGACCACCAGAGAGGGGTAACCCACAGCTGAGAATGAAGACCCAAGGTTCCAAGCGCCCCTCATTCCCATCACAAGAGGAAGGTGCTGAGGACCCCCTGAGGAGAAGGAAAGAGAGGAACAAAGCTGTGGTGAGAGACTGAAGAGTTAGTCTCAGCAGGCCTCTAGAGGGTTAACACGTCTGGGGGGTAAAGGGGCCCAGGGCTCTATGTGGCAGAAGGTGGCTGTTACCCTCTACATGGAAAATGAGAAAAGAAGACTCTTCTTCTCTAAGTACAGGAATAAGCCTCCCTATCTCTGTCCATCTTCCCTGATGACAGGCAGCAGAAAGTATAGTTGATAGGCACCCAGGTTGGGAAGTTCAAATCCCAGTTTTGTCACTTCCTTCCTCTGTAAACTTGGGCAAGTTACTTAACTTGTCTTGACACCTTGCATCTGTACTTCCATCTGTAAAATGGAGAAACTAATAGTATCAGCCTCATAGGATTGTTAGAGGAATAAACAACACAAGATAAAGACCAAAGAACAGTTCCTGGCACAGAACAGGACCTCGATCCATTTGGTGATGATTAGTTTTCTGACAAGGGCCAAACTCGTATGATTTTGAACGTTCTTCTAGTTTAAGGCACCCCGAACTTTACTGACAAGGGATTGAGGGTAAACTCTAAGAGGATTTTTCAACAAACAAGTCATAGACTATCTCCCTCCACAGGCCGATGACCTTCGCAGGGACCCACAGCCCACACCCTGGGGAAAAAAGTATTCATTCAGCTCCTTCGGCAAAAGCAGCCTTCATGTCATTGGATGTTCTGATCCCCCTGTTGTGTCAGAAGAGGGTACGGGACTACTGTCCTTGACCTGCTGAAGGCTAAGTTCAGGACCAGGCCAGTCTTCCTTCAGAATGGGAGCGTCAGCAAGACAGCAATACTCATGGAAGGAATGTGGAGTCAGTTTTAAATGTTGCGTTTTTAATGTTGGTCTCTTGGCTTCCTAACTACAAGAGCCGAAGAGGGCTGTCTTTAAAAATAGGGGGATAGGATTGGGGGATGGGGTGGGGGGGTGGGCACTAAGGAGGGCACTCGGTGGAATGAGCACTGGGTGTTCTATGCAACTGATGAATCACTAAACTCTATGTCTGAAACTAATAATACACTCTATGTTAATTAACTTGAATTTAAATAATTTTTTTAAATATGGGGCTAATAATACCTATAGAGTAGGGTATGATGAGGGAAAGTTAAATCATTTCTATGAAGTGATCAGCATAGAGCTGGCACTCAGTGTCAGTTCCCACTTCCCCTTCCCCCATTTCCTGCTGAGATACAGAGTTGGCCTACTGTGCGGGGAGGGGGCAGTCATCAATAATGTGTCAGTTTATTTTCCTCCCACTTTCCTGAGGCAAGAGATCATGAAGATGGGAGGAAACAAGCACCCATTGTTCTAATCTTTTCTATCTGGTGAAAATTGTCCATCTTTCTCTTCCAGCATTAAAAAAAAACAATGATCCAAGTGCAGCTGATCCTGAATTTATCTAGCTACTCTAAGATCATCCTAGGCAAAAGATTAGGATTAAGAGCATCCTAAGATGAAGCTAGGCAAAAGTGTCCTGTGGCTCTCTATTGAAGATGGAAACAAATCAGGCCTCAAGAACATCTATCCCGTTATGGCCCCTCCCAAAGTTTGTAGGATGTGTGCAAACCCAAGTGAGGCCAGGGGTCAGGCCCTGCCTTGGCACTGTGATGCTTCATTATCAAGGGAGGAGGTCATACAGGTCCTGTTAGCTTCTTACCAGAGTTTAAGGATGAAGCTGAGTCTGAACTAGTCCCCTCCAGCTACATTAATTCACAATCATAGAGCCCTTCTTCTCTGCTCGAATCCATTCGCTCACCCAACCACCGCACTCACCAAGGCTTCACCCTACTTTCCCACCTGCTCCATTTTCTTCAACCGCCAGAGAACTTTTCTGAGGTGGAGCAGAGGCCAACAGTCTGGGACCCCTTGGATGGGAGTCATTGTAGCTGCCGACACACACGGGAGCTGACATGGAAAAGTACTTGTCACTGAGTCCAGAAGCCACTTCCCAGAGAGGACTGAGGTACCCGCTGCTGGGTTCCTGGACTACCACTGATTTGGCCCAGAACCTCGAAGCTTTCCATGCCTGTCTCCCAGCATGTGGGAAGGGTAAGGACAGCAAAAGAAAATTGCTACCTACTACCCAACCTGTCATCACTCTAAGTGTGAATGACTTGGCCAACTTCAGAATGCTCTGGAGATTAATGAGTATTTACCGTGTATTTTGAGATAAAAGGTGCCAAAATTACCTTATAGGGCTGAGGCAAGCAGTAGGGTGTTGCCTGGGGGGCAGTGAAGATATTCGACAGACTGTTCCTTTATCTGGTCAATTGAACTTGAAATTTTTGTCAAGGTAGAACATTTTAGACAATAATTATCTTATTTTTTCCTCTGTAAAATACCTCAGCCCTGGTCCTTCCAAGTTGGAGGCGGGAACAGTTGTGTTGGAATACAAAACCCGCTCCTCCCAGTTGAACTGCTCAGGACTGCAGTTTAAAAACAGAGTGAACATCGTTTCGTTTCTTCTTCATACCATGCCTACTAAGGGGATAGTATCTAGCTTCTTTTCTTTCCCTCTCTTTTTAACAAAACAAGTACAATTTAAAGGGTTGAGACTCTCCTCAGCTTTGGATCCTGTTCAGCTTTTGCCCTGAACGTTGCCTTTGCTTTTCTCAGCCGGGCTTTATTTCGCACTCATTTTGGAAAGGTAGATGTTTATTTGCTTGGGGGCCCTTGGTTGCCTCTGTGCTCAAACTTCAAGAGCACAACGGAAAAGATGGCGACGATCATTTGCAATCGGCCATCCCAAACGTTGGGTGTCAGTAAGAGAGGGGAAAGCAGGCTACAGTGGGCCCTGGCTGCTGTGTTCACAAGAGCAGCGTGAAGAGGAGGAAGTGGGAAGAGGCCCGGTGGCTGCGGTGGAGACTATCAGCCAAGTCAGCACCTACAGACTGGTGAAGACAGCAAAGGAGCATGTGCCTTTGCCCCACAGGGGAACTGCCCTAGCGTCAGTATCGGAGGCTGGCGAGCCAAATTTCTGCACACTGTCTGCACTCCTGGGCGTCCTTTGAGGTCGGGAGGCTGCTTCTCATAGGCCTCAAGTCTCTGCCTCATTCTCTGGTCCACATTCTCCCTCAGCACCACGCTTGGACCCAC
Source organism: Ailuropoda melanoleuca (assembly GCF_002007445.2). Taxonomy (NCBI): domain Eukaryota; kingdom Metazoa; phylum Chordata; class Mammalia; order Carnivora; family Ursidae; genus Ailuropoda; species Ailuropoda melanoleuca. The sequence continues at coordinate 78,374,028 of NC_048219.1, forward strand.
AGTCTTCTTCAGGTCCCTGGTACCTGCTGGTTCCCCTTGAAATCAATGTCCAGGGCCCAGGCTGTCCACAGGTTAGCTTCTACCCTTAAATCATTTTGATTTTTTGACTTGTTCACAGCACCACGGTTCCTACCTACTTCCCATCTTGTGTTGTTGCTTGCTGTCTTTGGTGCCCTTTTCCTTCTTCCTCCTTTTGGGCCAACCCATCGATGACCATCCCACAAAATGGTTGAGCAGTGAATTTCCTGTCTTATAAACTTAGCCTTAAAACAAGTTTAGTTACAACAGTCTTGGGCCCTATGTCAAAAGTGATGAGTAATGTGCTTTGAAACATCCAGGTCTGTCGCCTCTCTGAACAGACCTAGGGCCATGTTTATCTCCTTCTGTGACTCACCAACCTTTCTGACTCTGGTTTCCATGCTGTGAGATTGCCTTGGGGTTAGTTGTGAGACATAGACCTACTGATAGAGGCTGGTAGTGATAATATTCCCTTAAGCCTCAGACAGAAGGCTGACATGGTTTCTTACCTGCCTGTAATCAGCAACCACAGAACTGAAGTGATTTCCAAGATTTGGGATTTGCTGGGTGGTCGTCATAGCTAACAGCCTACGGGGGAAGGGGATTCCCAAAGCGAGCCTATCCTGTGATGTGTTGGGCACGGTTGGTCTACTAAGGATGGTGGTTTGCACATTTTTACAGTTTTGCTATCATTTTGGCAGGATAAAAATCCCCAAGGGCCATTTTACCCAACAGGCCACCACTCTCCAAAGCAAAAACAAGCAAAATTAAGCTTGTTTATTGAGAAGAAAACCAAAGAAAGCTTCGGCAGAGGACAGGGACAATGTCTTTGGATCCCCAGGACTTCGTGGTCTCAAAATATATTTATTGAGGTCATTTGATTATTCTGAGAGTTAATCATACCAATTTTCCTATCCTTTCAGTCTTGGCACTGTCCTTGGAGGGTAAATCTCTGTCCTAGAGCACAGCCAGGTAACAGATCATGGGCAGACGAAATTCTCGATTTTTATAAAACGTGGAAGGAGAGGGAGAAGAGCCATAGGAGCCTGAGCCACTCCAATGCTTAGAATTAATTAATTGATTAGTCCATTGATGATTTTTAAAGATGTTTCCCTCTAAAAATTGGCAGGGAGAGAAAGGTGGGTCCAAAGTGGTCGCCAAGATGGCCAGAAATGCAAATACTGTTATGGGCAAAACTCTTGGCATCAGAGCCAAGGAAACTGGGCCATAGGATTGGACTGTGTGTTTCTGAGGTCGTGTCAGCAGTCTCCTGGCCCACAGCTTTTGCTTGCTTAGAATGCAATTTGTTCAGGCAGTGCAGCTGGGGGCAGCAGGGCTTCGGGGACAAAAGCCTCGGCTGCTGAGAGAAAATCAAAATAATCCCCATTAAGTTCCCATTATCTTAAAAATTAGAAACCCTAATGAGAGGCTTCCAGAGCAGGCGGAGCAGCAGGAGGGCACCTCTGATGAGCGCTGTCCTCTGTGAGGATGTCACTGTCTCCGTGGGCAGGCTGAGTGCCCAAGCGCCTCAGAGCAGTTTCCCTGGAAGCAGCCAAGACGGATTGGGTGCCCCCAGGACTCAGGAGCCCTTAACAGACAGAGAAGCAGCCCAGGAGCGAGGCCAACACCCTGAAGGAGACCCTGGGCCTGAGGGGTGATTATCTTGAACCCCGCGTTTTGTCAACTGTTCCTCAGACACTGAACACATTTAACTTGGAAGGTCCCCGATTCTGAGGGTGGTGTCGTCTAAAGTCAGGGACAATGCCCGGTAAGGGTTCTCAACGTGTGCTCCCCTCAGATTTCAGGTAGAGGAACCTCTTACAGACAAGAAGGGAGCTGGGGACGTTTCCTCCCCTGGCAGTGAGCTACTGTGGAAACACTCCTCTCACAGCCCAGGCAAATGGCCTCCAGGATTTTCTGTCCAAACACGACATCTCCTCACCAGTTCTGCATCACATCTTGACGCTGCGTGGCCCAGTAGAACATCATCTGGTGGCACTGGGCCAGGAGCGTGTCCCCAGCGCTTAGCACCATACAGGGAGTCTGCCGGGCCTGCAAGCTCCCTCCCCCCGCGCTCCTACAGGGGCAAAGGAGATTATCAGGCGGCAAGTCACAGTGTTGTTATTATTACCCTGATGTGTAATAAATCTCCACGGTGTAATAAATTAAGGCAAGGCAATGTTCTCACTTTACACACTGCCAATAGTTTTATTGTAACAGCTCGAAGACCTGAGTTTTCCTTTTTAGGCAGAGCAGAGGAAGCTGTGAAATGTGAAGAGAGAACAAAAGGGGATGAATGTAGTTCTCGAGACAGGTTTTGTGCACCAGACGGCTCATCAGGATGGCCAACACCTAACATTTTTGCGCTGAATGGTATCAGGGGACTGGGAGGCCTTACAATGCCCACAAGAATTCATTTGAATGTATTTTCATATCAATGTATCTGCATTCTGCGGAGCTTTTGCGGAGCTGACTTCTCTAACGAGACAGCGAGACAGTGCTTTCTTTCAGGGGGGAACCTGAACGGATTGTAAGATCACAAATTGGTTTGGGAACTCATTCAAGTCAGCAAATGAGCATTAGGGAGAGAGTTGCATAGGCTGAGATTGTGATAATCTGTTCATTTTGGCAATTACAGCTCAGGGGAGGAAGAGAGGGGTGGCAGGACCTTACAACTCCCCCCTGCCCCCCAGGAAGATTGTGATTCATTTCAGACCCCCGTCCAGAGTTGCACAGGCTCTGGCTTTTCTTCCTTTACACCATTCACCTCAGTTCTACGGGAGGCAAGGGAAGGCCTCGAGAAATGCTTCACCTCTACCCTTTGCCAAGTTCAAAGCCCAGGCAAGGCTTCCAATCTTGTTCCCACCGTACCTGACACAGAATGAATTTTGTCGGGCATCCTGTTCCTTGGTAGCAAATTGTTAATCATTCGAGATTTCTTAGCCCTCTGGTGTGAGAGCCTTCCTTTTATCTTCTTCCTCTTCAGGTCTCCCTGCCTGTGTTTTACGTGTCACTGTAGCCCCTGAAAGCTTATTAAGCTGTTGAGCACAGAGTTGATACTTAACATATAAAGACTATTAACACAGGATTGTTGATGGGGCGCCTGGCTGGCTCAGTTGGTTAAGCGTCTGCCTTCGGCTTGGGTTATGATCCCAGGGTCCTGGGATTGAGTCCAGCATCAGGCTCCCTGCTCAGCGGGGAGTCTGCTTCTTCCTCTGCCCTTCACCCCACTTGTGCTCTTTCTCTCTCTCTCTCAAATAAATAAATAAAAATCTTTTTAAAAAATAAATGTTGGGGCGCCTGGGTGGCACAGCGGTTACGCGTCTGCCTTCGGCTCAGGGCGTGATCCCGGCGTTATGGGATCGAGCCCCACGTCAGGCTCCTCCGCTATGAGCCTGCTTCTTCCTCTCCCACTCCCCCTGCTTGTGTTCCCTCTCTCGCTGGCTGTCTCTATCTCTGTCAAATAAATAAAAAATCTTTAAAAAATAAATAAATAAATAAATAAATGTTGAATAGTTGACTTTCAAAATGATCGTCTAGCTCATTCTACAACTACCGGCTCTATCCCCAGCTCTGCCCCCTGGTTTACGATCATTCTGGCATGACCTTCCAGTTCAAAACAACTGATTCCCTTGGTACTCCCCTTGGCAAAACCCTAATGCTCGCCCCTTTACTCCTCCTTAGAAAATCCCATACTCCATACTCCTTCACTGTGGTCTCACTTAACAGCAAATGCTAAGACAGGAAATTTCATTCTCTGAGCTTGGATGGTCTCATGAATTCTATTTTTCCCTTCTAGGTTTTTCCCCTGATACTTTCTACCTCTGGTTAATCTGTAACAAGACTAATCAGTACAAACTCTGGAAAAGCTGAGGTCATAACTTCTGAATCTGGTTTGAATTTGAGATTTGCTCCTGCAACTCAAAATTAATATTATAAATTTACTGGAAGTGTGTTTTCTACTTCCTGGCCTCAAACTAATATTTTTTTACACACAAAGATTGGTATCTGGCTCAACTTAGTTATTAAATGAAAAAGAAATTTCCAACTCCTTCCCTGGCCTTTCCCTATCTCACCACTGCCCTTCCCCCTACCCTCCACCGGAGTTACTGGCGTTGGGAAAGATGGAGTCCTTGCTTGAATTCCCCTTAGGTTGTATCATTGTTTGGAAGTTCCTGGTTCTCATCCAGAAGCAGACAGAGACAAAGCAAGGAGTTACTGTTTTAACTCAGCCATATAAAGTAGCACAGGGGCACCTGGGTGGCTCAGTCAGTTAAGCATCTGGCTCTTGATCTCAGCTCAGGTCTTAATCTCAGGGTCGTGAGTTCAAGCCCACGCCCAGCGAATGCTAACGAATATTTGCCAAGCACTTCTGTTGTTTCCAGTACTGTATTGTCCATTAAATTATCTCATTTAACTTAATTCTTGCCCTTTCAGGTAGTATTGATGTTTTCATTTTATAAATGAGGAGGCAAATGCCCAAACGTACTAACTAGGTGAATTGTGTCGAGTGGCAGAACCAGATTTTTGGATACCATGTCTACTGCTCTTAGCATTTCATCATGTTTCCTCTTGTCTGCTTCTTAACTGAATGCTAATAGAATCCTATACGCAGGACCCGGAACTCTGTACAAGATGGCAGGTCTGGAAGAAGCTACAGAATACCGAAGTCCCGTTACAGCAAATACCATTCTGACACAACCCCATTCTAGAGCTGGCACTGGCTCCTGGGTTTCATCTAGTAAATACTCAAGTAATACTTTATGAAGGTTTATACACATTTCTCAGTGGAAATTTGGCATTTAGGACATCTTTAAGATTGGGTCAAGTGTTAGGCATCAAGGAAAGAAACAGGAAGCCTGATAGTAAGATGCTGGTTGTATGCTCCTTTATGCTATAGACTCTAAAAGTTATCCTAAGTTAATTGGCTGTAAACAAAATGGAAAGTACCATGAAAGTACCATGAAAATAGTACCTTTCAAAAGGCACCTGGAATCATAATGTCAATTCAAGAAAAAACTGGAGGGGTGGTAAATAACCATCTATGTGTCCTATGAAGTAGTGAGTACGTTTCTCAGCATTGACTATGTGTCAGTTACCATTATGAATTTTTATGTATTATTTCATCTTCACAACAACTCAATGAGGTAACTGCTCTTTTCATTTTATACACAGAGAAACTCAGGCTCAGAGCGGTTAAGTAATATGACCAAGGCCACATAGCCGATGAGTGGCAGGACTAGAATTTGAACTCACTCACACAGGATGATTCCAGAGCCTACATGTTTAATCACACTTAGGGTTGCCAGATAAAATACAGAATGTCCTGAATTTCAGATAAACAAACTCTAAATATTGCATGGAACATATTTATACTAAAAGCATATCTGTTGTTTTTCTGAAATTCAAATTTAACTGGACATCTTGTCTTTTTACTCGCTAAATCTAGCAAACCTAAGCACACTATTCTGCCTTCTATAAATTCATAGATCTGTCTATATTCAGGTTGCTTAATTCAGTGCTTTACATATGCTTGAATTTTATTGCAGAATAAATAACCTTAACTCCTAGCCACAAAGCTGCGGCAAGCCCTCTTGGATTCCTTTTCCCTCCATTTATTGACTGCTGGGGACAGCCTTCTCCTTGATAGTGCAGTTAAAGGCAAGCTTTTCTCTACTGATAAGAAAAAACTTTGCTTACTGTTGGCGCATTCTGGCCTCCTGCCTACATTGGGCTTTCCCTTCAGCGGCCAGCACTGTCCCCTCTGGGGCTCATCCTTATCCAACTTCCTTGCTGCAGAAATCCTTGATTCTTTCTAGGAGTTACAGGGCCGCGTGGCTGAGTAGCTGCTTCTTTCCAGATGACAGAGTTCCCGGGAGGTAATGGAAAAGAAGGAGCTGGCTACAGCTTAGCAGAAAGGGGCCCTGCATATAAAGTCTGTGGTATGAAACATATAAATAGGCAATGCACACATTCCAAACCAAACTACTCTTGCTTATCTCTGTGTGCACTCTCCAGTCCAGTGTAGCTCCCCGAAATGCACGTCGTGCTCCTGACTGCCTCCTTTTACCACCCAAACGACCTGTGCTGCAGAACTAGAAACTGCTTTTCATGGCCACTTAGGAGACACATGGATTGTCCCCCAGATCACAAATGCATTAAAAAAACAAATATAAAGGTCCCTGGAATTAACTCATTTTTTTTTGTCTTTTCATAGCGTGAATAATTGAAAAGTGACCACCTATTTACAAGCCTGGATAGTTACAGAAATCACCCCGATAGTCCAGATTTTTTGACTCTTTCAAATGGCATGAATTTTTATAAGCCCAGGATAAAATAATGATAGATAATATTTCTTACAACATAAAGTAACATCTTGTCATTACGTGACAGGCTCCGCGATAGCACTTTACATGCCCGATCACATAATTTTTTACCAAAACCCTGTGAAATTCTGTACTTTTATTATATCACGGGTAAGAACACAGAGGCTGCAAGAGGTCAAGCAATTTGCCCAAGGTTGCACAGTTGGTAAGTGTCAGAACCTGCATTTAAACCCAGGTAGTCTCACTCCAGAGACCATATGCTTAATTACTAGGCAATAACGCCTCCATGGCAAAAGATCAGTAGCTATAGCTTCTGTGGTGAAGAAGAAGTTTTGGTTTTGCTTTTAATTTCAAATCTGTTATTAACTCTTCCATTCCAAAGGCATGAAATGTTCTGTTTCCAAAAAAGTAAAGGATATCCAGGAGGAGAAAAAGGTCGGTGGCAAATAGCCAAACTGGTTAGGATTAAATTAGATGATTAAATCCCTAGAAACATACAACCTACTAAGCCTGAATCATAAGGAAATAGAAAATCTGAACAAACCAATAACTAGTAAGGAGGCTGAATCAGTAATCAAAAACCTCCCAGAGAACAGAAGTCCGGGACCAGATGGCTTCCCTGGTGAGGTCTACCAAACATTCAAAAGAGAATTAATACCAATCCTTCTCAAACTCTTCCAAAAAAAATAGAAGGGGGGAATACTTCCAAACTCATTTTACAAGGTTGAAATTACCCTGATACCAAGACCAGACAAGGAAGCCACAGGAAAAGAAAATTACAGGCCAATATCCCAATGAATATAGATGTAAAAATCCTCAACAAAACATTAGCAAACTGAATTCAACAACACATTAAAAGGACCATACACCATGATCAAGTAGGATTTGTTCTAGGGATGCAAGGCTGGTTCAACATCTGCAAACCAGTCAATGTAACACGCCACATTGACACAATCAGTAGATGCAGAACAAGTCTTTGACAGTATTCAACACTCATTTATGATAAAAACAAAGAGGGTATAGAGGGAACGGACCTTAACATAAAGGCTATATAGGACATTCCCACGGCTAGTATCATACTCAATGGTGAAAATCTGAAAGCTCTTTCTCTAAAATCAGGAACAAGACAGGATGCCCACTTTCACCACTTTTATTTAATACCCTTTGGAAGTCCTAGCCAGAGCAATTAGGCAAGAAAAGGAAATAAAAGGCATCCAAGTTGGAAAGGAAGAAGTAAAACTGCCACTATTTGCAGATGACGTGATATTATATACAGAAAACCCTAAAGATGCCATTGAAAAACTATTAGGATAAATGAATTCAGTAATGTTGCAGGATACAAAATCAATACACACCCACAAAAACTTTATACTAATAATAAAGTATAAGAAAGAGAAATTAAGAAAATAATTGCATTTATAATTGCACCCCTCCCCCAAAACAGGAGAAAACACAGAAGGTAAGCTCCTTCACATAGGTCTGGTGATGATTTTTCTACATCTGACACCAAAGATATGAGCAACAAAAGCAAAAATAAAGAAGTGGGATTACATCGAACTAAAAAGTTTCTGCACAGACAAAGGAACTATCAACAAAATAAAAAGACAACCTATTTACTCAGAGAAAAGATTTGCAAATCCTGTATTTGAAAGGGGTTATTATCCAAACTATATAAAGAACTCAAGCAACTCAATAACAAAAAACCTCAAACAATCTGTTTAAAAAATGGACAGAACATCTAAATAGACATTGTTCCAAAGAAAAATGACAAGACATACAGATGGCCAACAGCTACATGAAAAGAGTCTCGACATCACTCATCATCAGGGAAATACAAGTCAGAATCACAATGAGGTATTATCACCTCACACCTGTCAGAATGGCTAGTGTAACAACAACAACAATAAGAAACAACAAGTGTTGATGACGATCTGGAGAAAACGCAACGCTGTGCACTGCTGGTGGGAATGGAAATTGGTGCAGCCACTGTGGGAAACTGTACGGAGGTTCCTCAAAAACAAAAAACAGAACTCCCCTATGATCCAGTAATTCCAGTCCTGGGTATTTATCCAAAGTCAATGAAAAGCTAACTCAGGATACCTGCAACCCCACGTTCACTGCAGCACTATTTATGGTAGCCAAGATGTGGAAACAACTTAAGTGTCCACAGAAGAATTAATAGATAAAGAAATTTATATATATACACACACACACACATATATACACACACATATGTGAAATAAGTCAGACACAAATACAAATACTATGAAATCTCTCTTTTATTTGGAATCTAAAAAAACAAAACAAAACCCAAGCTCATGGATAAGAGAACAAATTGGTGATTGCCAGAGATGGGGGTGGGAGAGTAGGAGAAATAGGTGAAGAGGGTCAAAAGGTTAAAAAACAAACTGGATGCTGTATGATGAGTACCCAACTCATACCACGTGTGACTCACCGCACGAGTCAGTCAGGCAACACCGGTACTGGTTCCTGCCCTGCTCAACTGGACGAGCCTACTGATTGCTCGGTTGTATGTCGCAGCGATGTCAAGTTGCCACAGAGGATTCTAAACGCTTATTCTTATTTCCTGTACTTAATGTCAACTGGTGCTATGATCTGAATGTTTGTATCGCCCCAAAATTCATATGTTGAAATCCTAACCCCCAAAGATGATGGTACTAAGAAGTAGGGACTTGGGAGGTTTTTAAGTCATAAGGGTGGAGTTCTAATGAATGGGACTGGTGCCCTTATAAAAAAGGTTCCAGAGAGATCCTTAGCCCCTTCCACCAGGTGAGGACCCAAAAAGAAGGCAGCACTGTGAACCAGAAAGCAGGCCCTAACCAGAATGGGACCTTGCTGACACTCTGATCTCAAGACTTTCAGGCTCTGGAACTTGAGAAATAAACTTGTTTACAAGCTATCCAGTCTGTGGTATTTTGTGACAACAGCCCGAACAGACGGAGACAGCCAGTAATAAAAAATTCTGTGGACCAGTACCAGTTTGTGAACCATCCTTTGAATAGCACTAATACAGAAAAGATCAGCTTAGCACGTAATTAATTAAAATACGCAAATATGCAAACGAATTAGATGGTTGTCTTATATTCTCTCCCCAGCCCTCCCTCCACCACCACCCCCCACATACACATTCCTGAAATATTTATGGAGAACCTACAATACGCCTTGTATATTTTATGCACTGAGACTACAGTAATGAACAAAACAGATCAAGTCTGTGCCCTCAGGGAACTTATACTCTAATCCAACCAATGTTTTGACACCGAAAGGTCTGGGTTCCAGTTTGAGATCTTGCCAACGAAGAGATCTGTGCTTTTGTGCAATTCATTTAATCGCTTTGAGCAAGCTTTCCCCTCTGCAAAATGAGATATATACCTACTTTAATGCTATTGTTGGTAGGATTAAATTAGGTACGGTGGGGTCATTTTGGAAACTGTAAAATGCTATACCAATGCCAGGACCTTTGTTTCTTTAGCAAAAAGCACAAGGTAGCAAGCGCTCGGTTAAGATTTGTTGACTAAATGTGTGTAAGGTCCTATATGTGTGAAGTATATTTTTTGTATAAAATATGCCTGCTGATCAAATCCTTAAAACCACTGCACCAACAAGAAAAGTGTTACTAGGTATTGCGGGGCATAGCATATGTAATTCTACTCTTGGGTTACAGGTTTCCAAGAACCCTGATCTAAAAACCCATTTTGTAAACACTGATCGGATGGAAGCCTCTTTTTATTGATTTGTATCACAATCTGAGTGCTTCTTAAAGGCCCTTTCCATGAATTGACAATGGGAGTAGCTAGCTACGTCGGTCCTGCTAGTTCTAAGCATGTCTGCGCTCTCTAAGATTATGAGATAGAACAGAGTTGTAAAAGTTCCCTAAGTTTGGGAAGCATTTGGAAGAACTTCTCAGTGAACAGTAGCATGAAAAGAAGTACAGTATAGTCTGTTTCTCTTCAAAAGTTTGCATCTCAGGAAATGTCATGGTTATGTTTTTGTTTTTGTTTTCATTTTAAGGTCAGCTCATTAAGTCCAATGATGAAAGCTATCAAAAGAATATTCTCCTGAAAATGATTTTTTTCAGCGGGATGGTAGGTGAGATCGTCCTCACGGCCTCACATGCGGTTCCTGGAACATCCATCTCCCGGAACAGACTCGTCTGCCTCACATTGTTTCTAGCATCCTCCACGAACTGGCTATTAAACGCGTCACAATTCCGATCTATTTCAGAAAGCTGTTTCCCACTTCATTTTTTCCCCTGCTGGTTCTTCTTCTTTCATTCATTGCTTCTTAACTTTGAAGAGTGCTGCCCCAAACCTGGTGTTCCAACTTAAGAAATTCTCAATTGTAACAGGAGTGCCATGAAATAGTTGCTTTTTGGCTGCTTCTGCTTCTTGTTCTTTTTTGTTTCTCCCCGGGTACAAGGACAATCTCTTTGAGGGTTAGTGATGGTACTCAGAGTCAGAGCGAGGCATTAATCCTGTTCAGACTCCAGAAAAGTGTACAACTCAATTCAGTGGCCGGCTGAGGGGTACCTCATACATATAAGCTGCGAGACTGACGAGGGGCACTAACATAATTAAAAGATAGTGATCTATCTACAAGAAGGGGTATTTAGTAATGGGAATAAAATGCACACAACATAGGACAAGGCAGCATGTCAGTGCCACAGGTGCATTGAAAACAAAAACTAGGGTTTCAGAGGAGAGGAAAAACCAGAAAAGGTCCCAGGTAGCTACTGCAACATGAGACAGGCCTCCAAGGATATCAACAGATTCTGGGGTCTGCAAGAGGGGATGGGGGCATTGCTCCAGGCAGGGACAATGTAGGCAAAGGGGTTGGCTCCTTTGTGAGAAGTTGGTAGGAATCACAGCCAGTAATTCAAGTTGGCTTGAGAAAAAGCTCTTTCTAAATAAGTCTGTCCTGCAAGGTGAGGCTGGAAAAGTGGGATGGAGCCACATTCCTGGGAAACGCCAGTTTGAAATTGATGGAGAAATAGCAATAATTTAAAAAATAGGATGGAGTCCTGATTTGGCCACTGCTTTAGAGAGGTGGTTCTGGAAAGAACACAGGATGGACAGAAGGGAAAGGAACTAAGCAGGAGACCAAAGAGGAGACTACAGGAGAAGTCCGGACTAGAGGTAATCAGTCATGACAGCGGAGGGAGAGAGGAGCGGCAAGTGCAAGAGACATTGTATAGGAAGGACCTCCGCCCGTCGGTCCGACTCAGAAGCCCCCATCCATAGGTGCCTATTTAAGTCTAATTCAAATTTGTTAAAGTTAAATGAGACTGAAAGTCCAGTTCCTCAGTCGTGTTAGCCACATTTCAATAGCTCGATAGCCACATGGGGCTACTGGACCAGACTAGGTAAAGAACACAGAAGAATGTTCCATTGCACGGTGCAGATGGTTACATACACCTTGGGGACTGACGGGGCACAGGGATGGGGAAGATTACAGGCACCTGGGGCTTGGTGCTGAGTAACTGAGAAAGGTAGTGTCATGAACAGAAAAGGGGAAATCAGGAGGAGGTGGAAGGGGTGGATTTAGGAGGAAAGATGTCATTTAGTTTCTGTCAAACACCAGGTAGAATCAAGTGTGTACACAAATGCATAAGTGTCCTCAGTGGGAAAATAAAAGACGGCAGCTAAAGTCAAGTCCCCAGTGGGCTCTCCCGAGACTTGTAAAGAGGCCCTGGCAGAGTCCAGCTGGCTTATCCCCTGCTGTGCTCGGTTTCTCCCCAGCTTGCGCAGCTCCCTCAACCTCCCCCAGACCAACAGCTCAACTATGCTGTGACAGGGCAAGAGCCCCAGGGCCCTGCTGGTTCCTCAGTTCCATGGCTCCTCCCTGAACCCATGTTTCTCATAGATGCCTTTGCTTCCTCTTTTCCAACCGCCTCACTCACCCTTCCCCACGGTAGATCCTTGGAAAGTCCCCTTTCCCCTCTTATTCGACTGCTTCCTCCTGAACTGTTCTTTCTCGCAGGGACCACCAAACCATTGACCCCACTGTTTTTTTACTTGCCTCTCTTCCCTCCCAGCTGAGATTCCAAGGTCTGTCACTAGAACCACTCCCTGGTTTATACTCCCTCACCCCCTCATTGACTTTCATCTGCAAATCCAGCCCAGGTCAAATCCAACCCCCCTGCAGTCCCCCAAGCTGGAGAAAACCACACAACCTTGCTGAATGGTTTCACTTTAAATATAAGACCGCCGGCTCAAGAGGGCCCGCAGTGCTGTCCATACTATACTTCTCTAGTTAACACTTCCACTCTTCGGGGGGAATTCTTGCTCACTTTCTTCTAGCTCCTTAAAGAGCCAATAGCCCCTCCCCATTCATAGTTTTTCATTGCATTGAGTAAAGGAAAGCACACAGCCCGGATCTATCTCCTCGGACCCAGTGAAGTAGCCGGCACATTCAGTACTCCGTGCAAACGGGGAAAATGTGCACTGTGTGTGTGTGTAGGAGGGTGGGGACGATTGCTAAAAGGCACCACTCCTCCAGGTGGAGTAATTAGAAAAGGTGCCCCCCTGCCTCCAGGCGGACGTGGCCTCACAGCTGGGCTGGCAGAACAGGGGCTGGATTTTAGCTCTCACCTGTCCCCTCGGCTCTGCAGTGGCCTGAGTATGCCACGTTACATCCACAGACTTTGCCTTCTGTCCCCAAATAGTGTGTGAACATACTGTCCTTGCTCCGATCCAAGGCCATCCCTTCACTTATATGCTAGGGCTCGTTGCTTCTTATCTTCTTGAGGGCAATCTTTCTCCACTTGTCTCTTCTTGCCTTCTGTTCTATCACATTTGCTTCTCTAAAGGATGGGTCCAGCATACCAAAAAGGAAACATCTCCTACCTTAAAATACTCTCACTTGATCCCAAATACTCCCGGGGCTACTACCCTTTTCTCAGTTGCTCTTTACAGCAAAGCTCCTCAAGACCTGTTTAGACTTGCTATAAACTCTCTCTTCCTCACTTCCCATGGTCTTGTTAACACACCCTAATCAGACTTTCTCCCCTATGACACCATTGAAACTGCTTTCATCAAGGACATTGGTAACCTTCATCCGGCCAAATCCAGTGTTCAAACGCTGCCCTCAACTTACTTGTTTCAGCAGTATTTGATAAGAGTGACGACTCCCACCTTCCAGAAACAATTCTCTTATCTTCCATCACTCACCCTTTCCTGGTATTCCTCTGATCTGACTGGTAGCTCCTCCTCCTTTTCTACTTAATCTCCAAGTGTTGGCTTCCTCTTAGTCTTCTCCTCCAGCTACTCTCCCTCCCTAAGCGCTTTTATGTAGACTTCAGGTTTAAAAAGCATCTATGTGCTGATGAATCCCAAATTTATATCCAACTGTTGTACTCAACGTTCCATGTGGATGTGTAACAGGCACCTTATATAACATGTACGAAACAGAACTCCTGATTTCCCCCATCCCAACATTTCTCCTGTTTGAGTCTTCCCTGTCTTATGAAATGGCACCTCCCTTAACCCATCCTTCAGACCCTGAACCTAAGAATCACCCACGATGTTTGTTCCTTCACACACTCTGCCAAATCCATTCCAATTCAAAATGTATCTGAATAGCCTTCTCACTCCTTTGCGGCCATCCTGCTCCAAGTTACCATCACCAACATCCTTAGGGGTCTTCTTGTGGACATTTGTGCTTCCCTATTGTGTATTTTACACATATTAGCAAGAATAACTTCTAAAAATGTGAATCAGATGTGGTCATTCCTCTGCTCACCCTCCCATGGCTTCCAGCTGCTCTTGTACGGCCCACGAAGCTCCACGGGATGTGGTCCTTCCATACCTCTTGGCTTAACTACTGCTGCTCCCTCGCTAGCTGGTTCCATTCAGCCATCCTGGCCTTTTTTTGCTGTTCCTGCAAGCTACCGGGTGTATTATTCTCACCTCTGAGTGTATGGCTGATTATCTTTCAGCTTGTAAAGGCTGTCCCCGCCAATCCCCCTCCCCCACCACACACACCCTAGGTATTTGCTAGGCTCATTCCTTCCTATTGGTGTGTATAGGATAGGTGCTCAAAGGTCTCCTCTGCCGGGCAGTATCTGGCCAGCTATAAAGTCATCCCATTCCTGGCTTTATTTTTCTTCGCACTACTTATCATTATCTGAAATTTTTGTTTACTTGTTTGTTGTCTGCCTCCTCTCTCCCACCCCACTAGAATTCAAGCTTCACGAGGGCCTTTGCTCGCCCGTGGTGTTATCCCCTGCGCCTAGAACAGTGTCTAGCACTTACTGGTGCTCAATTAGTACTTGTTGATGGATTGCATTCCCTCCCAAATTCTATTCCTCCTGAATCTTCGGACCCTTCCTCATTTCGTTTCCCGCCTTAATCAGCCTCCCACCCAGCCCTCCGCAAGGCCCCAATACCCCCCTTCTCACACAGGGGTCTCAGCTCTCACCACCATCTTCTGAGCGGCTCCTTTAAGCGGACTCCGGAAAGCCGCGGGGAAGGCGGGGCCGATGCCTTGCCTACACCGACTCGGAGGGGCGGGGCGGGACTGGGGGCGGGGCCTGCGTGCTGCGTGCGTGCGCGTTCTGGAGGCGCCGCCGCCGCCTCCGCTCTCGAGGCCGCCGCCGTCGCCGCGCAGAGCCGGAGCAAGAGCCACGGCCGAGAGGAGGGAGGAGGTGGAGGAGGAGGTGGAGGAGGCGCCGGACCGGGGGGGTGAGTGAGGGGCGGGGAGCCCGAGTCGGCCCCAGAGGGAGCGGGGGGCGCGGGTCGGCAGAGCCAGGGCTGAGGCGGCTCATGTCGCCGGTCAGTCCCCTGGCTCCCCCTTCCTCCTCCGCGTTCCCTCGGTGTCCGGGGCGGCGGCCCGGGGGCCTGGCCGGCGGGAGGGGCCGGGGCTCCGGGAGGCCCTGCCGCCGCCGCCAGGGCCAGAGCCAACCACGCCCGCGGACCGAGCCGGTCGACTGTGGCTGGGCCTGCGGGAGACGGACGGGAGGGGCCCGGGCCGGGTGTGGGAGAGAAAGAGGACATTGTGTCCCCCACCCTCCAACTCCCCGAGGTGTCATGGCACAAGCCCATTTCCCTCGCCGTCTCCTCGGACACAGTGCCCTCGCCACTCACTGCCCAAGAGATGCAGAGGACTGGACATCGCTGCCTTTTTCCTCTTCCTGTATGTCCCCAGACTAGGGTCAGACCTTCCCTCAAACCCAGCTCTCCCCTTGGGGTCACGCGAAGAGGGGGTTGGAGGGTTGGGTGAATTTTCTGCCCTCCTTCCTCTGCTAGAGAAGGTGCGGGTAAAGGGGAGCGTTGCCCTCTCTGCGTTCACTTCTGTCGGGGTCAGGGTCTCCCCTTCCTTCCTTTATTCCCCCAGTGCAGAGGGCTGACATCTCTACATCCCACTCCACCTCCCGGCCCCTTTCCCGCCCTCTTTCCCCCAAGTCTTCCGTAGCTTGCCATGTGTTCGCCTTTTCGGCGTTGCTCTTCTTAGGTCTCTGTTTCTTTCCTGAATTGTTAGGGAAGGGTCACCGTGTGATTCTTGGCTTCCTTCAGAGTCGATCTGGTAGGAGTGTCGCTTGTCCCCTCAGGAAGTTAAGGATAGTGTCTTCAGCTGAATTGTGTAATTTACTGCTACAGGGAGAAGGTGAGGGGAAGACACTTGTGCCTGAAAAATGGGATCTCCTCGCAGGGCTAAGCACCAAGAGTTTGGGGGACCTTTTGACCTCTTGGAAAAAAGAACTCACGTTGAGTTATGTATTCCTTTTTGGGAGGGAAGATGGTTTTGTCACTGCTCTGAAGGGAGGAGAGTATAAGAAAAAAGGGAATAACAGGGCAGGAGGTTAATGGGCCACGGCCTTACAGGTGGCCACAGTTTTCTGCTTCCTGGGTATGGGATGATGATTCTTTCTGTTTTTATCACAGTAAAAGTAGCAGCTCTTAGTTTTAACGTGGGGCGCCTACCTTCAAAAGCATGCTGCAGGGCAGTCTCAGAAGGGATGCTGCTGGAAACAGGATTTGGAAACTTTCTTCTGGTTTCCTGTCAGTGTGTGGAGGCGGGGGGGGGNGGGGGGGGGGGGGGGGGGTGTGTGTGTGTGTGTGTGTGTGTGTGTGTGTGTGTGTGTGTGTGTGTGTGTGTAGTTTTTCTTTCTTTTTGATGTAATTGATATCTGCAGTATTTTGACATAAGAAACACTAAAGCAGGCCCCAAGCTCCTTTCTGTCTTTACTATGATTTCCTATTAACACTGTTTTGAAATGATATTTGCATTGGTTGAAATTATTTTTGCATTGACTGAAATTATCTTTTAGTCTGGTGTTTCACTGAACCTTGTTTCCTTGGTATTTTCAGTTATGTACTGCAAAATAGGATCAGGTGTAAGGTATTGAGTATCACACGGTGCCTGGCACAAGGTAGGCACTCGGTATATTGTGGATGAATTGAATGATTACAAAGATGTGGCTAGATATTATATATCGTCTGTCCTTTTGAGAGGTGGCTTATATTAGAATATTACACTTTACTTCCAATATAAAATAGTAGTTCTTAACCTTTTCTAGGCCACTGACACCTTTGAGATTATGATGAAATATATAGTCTCTCTCCCCAGGAAAAAAAAAAGGTAATAGACTTTTATGCCTGAAATTTTGCATTCAATTTCAGGGTCGCTCTGAAGCCAAGCATAGATACCTGTCTCAGAAGCAAACTGGAATCCCTGAGTATTATTCAGTTCCATATTAAAACTGTTTAAAAGCCTTTGTTCACTTTCTATGTGGCCTCAAGAATAACAGTGTCGATACTTACAGACTAAACTTTGGGTCTTTAGGAACAGGCTTTAAGAGTAATTGTTATTACAATTTTACGAGGGAAAGTTGTCACTAATAACTACTACCAGTCAGTTTTAAGCTAATACACTAATGGCTTCCAAGGAAATAACAGTGTTGTAATTACTTTTGGCCTAAAATCACAATCACAACTGATTTATAATTTTTTTTGTACACAGTCTTTAGTAATACGATCAGCGCTTCAAAATGTTCACAAATCGAACTATTCATTTTTCCTGTTCTCTTCCAAGCTTGTTTATATGCATGGTTTTTCATGTAGTTAATAATTATTGTATCAACATTTAATATTAATTCAACAAATGCTTTTTGAATGCCTATTGTGTGAATAAAATCAAGTTCTTGTTGTCATAGAGCTTATATTCTAATCAGGAGAGATGGGCCATAACCAAATAAATGTAGAATATTTTAGTTGATAAAGTAGGGTGAGGGAAAAGAGAAGCAGTGGCACGGAAGGCATGAGGCTGAAGCAGAGACCTGAAGGAAGTGAGTTAGGTTTGCTCTCTTGGCGAGAAGATTATAGGCAGAGAGGACTGCAAGTGCAAAGACCCCCTCAGTGTATTTGGCCTTTTGAGAAGACAGTAAGCAAGAAGGGGTGAGAGAGCTTTAGGTTAGAGAAGTAATTGAGCCTTGTAGGTCATGGTAAGAACTTTGAATTTTACTTTGAATGAGATGAGCAATCAACTATTAGAAGGTTTTAAGTAGAAGTGTTTGTGAGAATCCTTCTGGCTGCTATGTGGAATCAACTTGGCGGGGATTTGGGGTGGGCAAAGATTGTTAAGCAGGAAGACCAATGACGAGGCTAATCTTTATTTTAAGCCTTTTCCGGAGGTTGCAAAATAGTCCCATCTACCTGTTATTGGGCATATAGGTAGTTTCTGTTGCCCCTTACTAAAATTACGATGAAATGAACACTTTTGTATATGCAGCATTTTCTTTCTTTTGGAATATTTTTGTGGGATTGATTTCCAGAAGGAGGACTGCTGTATCAAAGTATATGAATTTACTTGTCTTGATGTATCTGTGAATTCCTTCAAAGAGTATGTTGTACTAGTTAAAGTGATAGCCATAGTTGTTGATCTAGTTGTTATGGCAATGTCACTTGGTTTGAGTATTATTTAATACTTGAAGAAATCATTTGAGTTATAAAAGAAAAATCTTCTAGATTATTAGGTTGAATTTTCCAATAGCTTGAATTTAGAGTTCATATGTTAGTTTACCTCTCCAACATTTAATGACAGAGTGCTGATTGGTGGGGATACAGAAATGAATTAGACAGGGTCTTTGTCCTCAGGGATTTTTACATTCTGTCATAATTTAAAATCTAATAGTTAAATAACTTAAAAGTCTTGCCCAAGCTTACTACCGTCCATGAACTTTGTTATTATATGGCTGATGATCTTTTACATAAGAGACATTCCAATGAAGCATCTGAGTTTTCATATTGATAATTTCTTTTAACAAAGGGATTTTTAAATAATAGCTGCAATTTGTTTAATTTCTGTTTTGTATGTCTTTAGAATCTTAAAACTGACAGCCCTGTGTTTTGTTCTTTGCAATAAATTATACAACTAGTACTTAGTTGAATTTTTAGATTCTTGTAATTCTTTATAGTTATTCGAAACACAGGGACTATTGTTTTGTTAAATAAGGTTAGCTTTGCATCTTTGACGTTTTATTTAGTTTATAAGGGAGAGTGATACCAGTCTGTTTTGATATAAATTACACCGCTGTTAGGGCATTGCTCAGCATTTCTCGGTCTGAAATCTAGATGGCTTGATTTGGGATGAGCAGGGAACTCCACCATCTCTAAAGTGAGTGAGTTGAATAATTGAGTTTCCTGCAAGCACCTAGTACTGTGTCTGACACATGCTAGGGGCCCAACAGATGTTCATTGAACCTCAAATAACCTCTAAGTTCCCAGTTCTAAAGTTCTCTTATTTTAGAAGTTCAATTAAAAATTTTGTATAAAGCGTTTATAAATGTTGTGGTGAGTTTAAAATTGTGAACAACATCTTACTTCCTCTTGATGTTCTTTTCAGATTAAACTCATTAATTTTAAAAAGAGTTATGGTGTCTTTCCAAGTATTGTCTTTTCATTCTGATGTCATATATTGCTGCATGACTTAATGCCAAATTCACATCTTATGGAAGTGATTAGTGTTAAATATAAATATATTTAAGCTTTCTTATGTTACTGAGATGAAGCATCCACTCGCCCCCACCCCCTTTTTCTGTGCATGAAATTTGGGGATTACAAGTGGTAGTTGTTATGTGCTTTTCAGTCTTTCATGTACAGCGGTAATATTGACCCATTCAGGTTATGAATTTTTGTAATAGTGGTTATGGACATCGAATGATTCACACACTCTTTACAGTCCCCTTCTCACTGTTTTGAGATGAGTGGTTAAGAGGCCAGTTTGTTGCAAAGTTCAATGATCCAGAAGAGTATTGAACCTATAAGCTTAGCTTATCATGATGGACTGATCAGCAAAGCAGTTCAACAGAGAACTATGCCATGCTCTTGTTTCCGCTTGAAAATAGGGCTTTTAGACGTGGAAGGTACATGCATGCACCAGTAAGAAAAGTGTGTGTGTGATGTGTGTGATGATTAAGGTGGAGTTTAAACAAAAAATAGTGTACTTTTATAAGTGGTCTAAAAATAATCGTTTTAATATGATTTTCAGAAATACATGCACATGGAGGATTAAATGTGTTTTATGAAATTAACTTCAATCAGTAGACAAGTTAATTGCTTTTTTTTTTTTAAGGTACTGATGACTTATTTATTTAGGTTAATTCTAGATAAATCTGGAAAAAAAATTTCTTTGCATATCCAGTGTTCAATCTCTAGCCTATGTAGTTCACATCGCTAGAGATTGGTTCAAAGTGTGGAATGATAAAGTTAACCAAATTTGGATTTAAATATGTAACCCTGTGTTTGGTTTTAGAATATATTTAAGTTAGTCCATATTTCATAAGAATAGGAATATACTGAACTATACATTGTAACTGGTAAAAGTTACTGTTGGATTAATTAAAGCTTGAAGTAAGTTACTTTGAACTCACAAGTATATATATATACCTATAACGTTCATGGTTGTTTGCAGTGCTATGTTATACACATTTATTCTGGTTATAAAAAATAACTGCTCAGGATAGAACTGTGGTTTAGTTATCAACCACAAAAGTATAAAAAAGTAAGAGAGACACAAAGAACTGGGTGCAGTTGTTTCTTTGGACAAATCCCAAATGCAGCTTTTAAGATTCTAAGTTAGTAATAGGAGATGATCTCCTATTGCAGATTGAACATTTCAGATCAGTCAGATGTGTAATCTGAAGAGTAAATTCCTTCACTGTATTTTCAGTGATATTTAAAAATTCATTTATAAACACGATCATTCTGTTCTAGACAAGTTGACTGTATTTTAAAACATTAAGCAAGCGACCATAACTTAATTATTTTAGCAGTTGAAATTTAACACTGATCTTTGGATTTTATGTAGTTTTCCGTATCTAGCCCAAATCTTTGATGTCTTTTGATCTACCTTTTCCATTCCATTGAATGCATGTAAAAATGTTGCATGATTTTATTAATAGATTTCAGATTCAGTCATTGAACAGATGTTTGCATGGCCCAATATTAGGTTCTTTGATGGAAACTGAGCTGTGAGACTGTAGCTTCTATTATAAGAAATTTATAGTCTAGTAATTTATTTTGTTTGCCAGAACCTGACATATGTTTTATAAATAAATGTTGTATTTTCATGGTAGAGTGGAAATAGAATGATACTCATTTTCTAAGTAAGATCAATGTAATACTTTAAATTTTCTCTTAGTTGCTCAACAACTATTTCTGTGGTATTATTTTCTTTATCTTCCCCCCTGTGGCTTTATTTTCTAACAGCTTTTTAGTATTACAAGCAAACCAGTTTCCCAGTTTAAAATACAGTAAAATAAGAATTTTTTGCTTAATGCCTGTTTTACTTCAATCCAAGACTTTCTTTTGTTTTTGTTTTTGTTTTGGCAAATTGCTTTTCTGCATCTATGCCAAATGGTAGGGATTTTTTTTTTCTCCTGGTTCAGCTGGCAATTTTAATTCTGTGTTTAATGCAAGAAGTGTTTTTTGTTGTTGTTGTTATGCTTTTGTTTTTTTGTAGAACAGCTTAATCTTTTTTTCTACACTGATAAAAATCATCTTTTGCCACTAAAGTTAACTATGCCCTAGAACAGAAATGTGCATGTAGGGAAAAAATGCATCAGTGTGCATTTTTAGTGAATGTTGGTAGCTTGCCAGCTTTATTTTCAAGTTCCTCCCCACTCCAGACCTAACTATGATGGGCTTATAAGGCAACAACAGTATACATAGTTAATTTGCAAAACAAGTATAGTTTTTTGGTTTTTCCCTTTTCCATGTTTTGAGTTAGGATTAATTGGACATTTATTATTCTCAGTAGACATACAATAAAACAGTTCATTTAACTGTGGTGCTTTCTGTTGAAGCATTGGCTGACTTTTAGATAGCCTTGTGCAATTTCATGAATACTATTGAATTTTGGGTGATCTTCTTTACACAGTCTCTATAGGTATGTGAGCTAACAGAAGGTGGAAACGAAACAAGTTTGACATTTTCTTTGCACTAGGAAGTGTTTCTTTTCCGAGTAACATGCTTTTGTAAGTTCGGGATAATTTTCAATGAGTATAGCTGCTTAATTTTTTTTTCTTGTTTAAAGTAATTCATGTTCCATTGTGGCAAATTTTGAAAAGAACATAAATGTAAAGAAGAAATTGAAAATCATTTATAAACCCATCACCCAGAAATAATTACTACTGACATTTTAATGTACATTTTTCTAGTTCTTTCCTTGCATGTACAGATTTTTTAATTTTTAAAAAAATGGAAGTATACCTTTATATATACTGTTTTGTTTCTACATTTTTCTCTGAACAGGATATTGGTCTCCTACTTTGGGACTTTTAGGTTGATTTTTATTATATTGCTATTTTAAATAACACTGGGGCAAACATTTTTGTACATTTATCTTTGATTGCATCTCTGTTTTTTTTTTTCTTCCTTTAGGATAGATTCCCAGAAGTGGGATAACTGGATCAGAGGGTGGTTACCCTGTGTATAAGAGTGTGTGTCTCACTGCACCTTCAATGGCATTGAGTAGGTCAGTTTTTACAATCTTTGCCAATTTGATAGATACCTGTTAAAATACGTGGGTGGTAATCGCAAAATCCTCTTACTAATAATCTGTAAAACCATCATAGTGTATGATTGGTAATTTGCAGTCATCTTTGAAAAAGTCGGTTGGAATGAATTTCTTTGAAAATATTTTAGGTGAAAAGTACTCTTTGTCACAAAAAAAGACTTTCCTTGAAGTTGCAATTTGAGCGTTGTTCTTTTATTGGAAAAAAATAGCATTTTAATGTTCTCCCTTTACTAAATTACTGGCAAACATGAGAAAGCTTATTGTATAGTATGTAGTAAGTGGAGATATCATGTAAAACTGAATTATTTCAGATAGATGAGGGGGGTAGTCACATAGTNAGTCACATAGTTCAAACCAAAAAAAAAAAAAAAAAAGCCAACACAACTGAGGGTTTAGAGCAATGTCTCTGGACTGAGGGAGCCTGGGTTCAAGTCCTTGCTTTGGCACTTACTAAGTATATGATTTGAGGCAACTTTTACTGAGTATATATTGTGAGATAATTTACTAAATATATGATTTGATGTTTCTGAACTTGGGCTTTCTCATCTTTAGAGGGAGAATAATAATACCTACTTCATAGGTTTGTTGAGAGAGTTAGAAGTAATATGTAAAACTAACTGCTTGGCACATAGTAGGCATTTAATAAGAGCCAGCTGTTAAATTTGGGGGGTTTTGCCCGTTTTGGGGGGTAGGGCAGGAGATATCATTTGTGTGTCCTTGTTTTCATGAATAAATGCAGAGATGCAAAAGGGCCATGAGCAGTGGCAGCTGGAGGGGAGTGGTAGACATTCTTTATGGTAGGAATGGCATGAGCCAAGATAGAAAGTTCAGGACAAGTTGGAGGACAGAGGATTGATTTGACAGAAGCCTGAGCTTGTATAATTAGAAAATATGGTGATGAAGCTATACAGATTTGTTGGGCTAGACTGCAGAAGTCACTGCATGCTAGGTTGAGAAGTATAGACTTTTATTCAAGAGCACAAGAAGTTTCGATATGAGGGAAATGACCCAATCAGAGCATTCATCTTTTGGAAGATGAATCTGGCTACAGAGTACAGAGTGAATTGAGGAAGAAAGGGACTGAGGGCAAGGAGGCTGGCTTATAAGAAAGGTAAGGCAGAACTGAGGGTTTAAAGGAAAACAAGAGGGTAGGTTTTGGGCAGAGTTGCTGGGAGTCACTGTTGTGAAAGTCTCTGGGTCTTTAAGTGTTCTCAGTTTGGAGATGAAATTCAAAAGAAGTAGTCTGAGCCTAAGGGATAGGCTACATGGAGTTAGGAACCACTGAGAGGAGATAGGACTCACTATGCTTCGGTTGTTGCTAATTTTTTTTTTTAATTGAAGAGTAAAAGATTCCTATTATTTCATCTGTGAAAAGTGTATGTTTATGCTCTTCGACAAATGGATAGTCTGCAGAAATGTTACTTATTTAACATTTTGAGTTCTTAGTTAACAAAGACTTCTCAGTTTTAGATATTATATTTCTGGAGGTATTATAGTCATAAAATACTCATAAAATACTTCACTGTAACATTAAATTCTGCATGTGTCTCTCAGCATTTGTCCATGCAACTGGACTTCAGAAGCGTCAGTTAATGTGAGCAGAAGTGATGAAAAGTGAAATATAGGCTTCTCGTTAAGCAGCTTAGAATATTGCCAGTGAAATATGGAGCAATGAAAAATAGGAAATTGAGTATGTGATCTTTAGAGGAAATCCTGCTTTTAGTACTTCTCTCCTCCCCTCCTTAATTTCTTAATTAAAAAAACATTTACACGTGCCATTCTTAGTCATTTTGGTACCTGGCTGTAGCTCTGTGCTAAATTGTACTTTCCACTTGGCTGAATAATAAGTAAGCGGGTTAACCTATAGACTGATATTAATGTTTCTTTGTGACTGGTAAGTAAACTCACATGGGCTGTGGATTATCTGCTTGCTGTCTTCCTTCAATATCGTCAGTTAAGAAAAGAAGCAGCACCCGATTTTAAAAAAATAAATATGGGCTTGTGATACTTTCAAGGTGTTTGCATTTTTTAAACCACTGAATTGTTCTATCTTTATTATTAGTTATTTTCATTTAAATCTCTTGCTTTTAAAAGTATTCTTAAAAAAAAAATTAAAAAAAAAAGTATTCTTGACAATATTTTTAAATTAGTAAGCAAATTGTAGCACATGGTATTGGGATTGTGTGTGTTACTTACTACAAATGCTGTGTTTTTCATATGTGAAACTGCAAAAGCCCGTATCTTGTTAACCAAATGATAATTCATTTGCTAAAGAGACCTCAGGTATTCAAAACAGTTATTTGATGTCGCAAAGTATAAGATTCTAGTTGAATATCTTTTGATTTGGTTTGAAGATATTTCTGTTTGTTAACAGAACTCAGAACTACAATTATTCTTCTAGGTTTGATCACTCTATCCTTCCCTCCTTCCCAGCCTGTTATAGCTGAGAACAGGGTCCTCCCTGGTTTGGGCCATTCTGGCATTGTCACTGTTAGGACAGCTGTGGCCTTCCCAGTTTGTATGTTTTATATTCTTAGGAGCTGTCCTGCTTGCATCTTGGCAGGAAAAACAAATTACTATATTGAGTGGCTGGTAGCTCATGGCATACGATTATAAGAACATTCGCAGTTTTATACATTATACCTCAGTAAAACTGAAATAAAAAAAATTCATTTTCTTTTTACATGAGGTGACAAATGAAGTGTGTGAAACATGAATAGACTTTTCATATTCTATCCAAAAGGATAGAAATAAGAGGGAAAGCAGTTCACTTGTTGAATAGAATGTTGTATACATTTTTCTTATTCTTTGTAGTCAAAAAACATTTTTTCTTATTTCTTTTGGATCAGCAATTTTTGAATGCTAAATTTAAGTTGACTAAGAAATCAGTCTTTCCCCGAAACATTCTTAAACAGTCTGGCTAGTGATCCAACAAATAGTTACTGCATGATTATTGGGTGCCTTGTACTAGTCTAGGAACTAGAGATAGAGCAATGAATAAGACTTGCTGTCGTGGAACTCTTTATACAAGTGGGGTTTGGTGGTGGTGTAGAGAAATAGTAAATACGTGAACAAGATAATTTCACAGGTCACAAATGCCATGAAGAAGCTTTAGAGCTATAATACTTAATTTGAAACCTGAATGACAAAAAGCTAGACGTGATGATCTGCAAGAAGAGTGAACCCAGCAGAGGGCCCAGTTAGTACAAAAGCCCTTAAGTGCGAAGCAGCAGGTTATGTTTGAGAAGGCCATCGTGATAAGCTGAGAGGAGACTGGTAGATGGGGTTGGCAGGAGACACATCACAGAGGTCTTTGGTGAAGGGTTTGGATTTTGTTCTTATACATACAAAGGGAAGACAGGCTGTCACTACTTACTTACCTTTATGGATAAATATGTGTAACTTTTGAATTCGAAGTTGGTGTTACTAATGACACTGGCTTAAATCTGTAGGGTAACCAGTAGCTTCTCTAGACATAGGAAATCACTAAAATGGTACATAAATTAGTTTTTCTCAGGGGTCTGCAGAGAAAGGAATGATTTATTCTCAGTATTGTAAGAAGCCTAATGAAAATTATGTATGTGCTCTCAATAGATTCAAACGGGAAATATTATGTGTCTTTGCTTTGACCAATAATTATATTGACTCCAATCTTTGCAGTTTATTATCACAAATTATTATTGTATATTGTGGTGATTTGCAAGCTGTTAATGAAATAAAACATCGTGCTTGCACCTTAAGAGTCTAACATTGAGTTTCATTAGTATTTATGTCTTTGACGGTTTGCGACTTCTGATTAGCCATTACTTATCTAGTTAATTAAATGTTAGTGCAGTTGATAGACAAAAATCTGTAAAGATGTGCGATCTGTGGAGAAAAGAGATTTTTCATAGTAAGGTTGAGAACCATTGATCAATGTCCTAATCTGTAGAGGGACCTACAGAGAGAAGGGAAGTAATATTTTTTTTGAAGGTAAAGTTACTACATCTCATTTAATCTGTACAGCAAATCTGAAAAATAGATATTGACCATTTTTTACAGGTGATAAAACTTGAAGTAATTATATAATTTATAGAAATTAATAAACTCTAATTATAAAGGATAATGCTGACAGCAAACTTCCAGAAAGGACTACCACGTTACAAAGTACACAGTAGGTGGTCAATAAATACTTGTATTTTGCATGTACGCAAACATGATTGAGTAGCTGACTCCCTATATCCTTATAATCATTTCTTCAGTGTAACACATCATTTAACTTCTAGATGAGTCTGGAAAATTACTCAGAAATAATTGGCTTCACCCTTTTTTTCCTGCAAACTGCCCCCCCACCCCACCCATGAGGTGTAAGTTATTTAAATCAATCACAGAGTATACATCCTGAGGAGGGAAATAAAGACCACAAACTTGGAAAGTATAATTTTCACTTAGACTTTAACTGACTAGTTTGTAATGTTTTTTTAGCTTTTAAAACATTCAAGATACCATCTTTCGTATTCACATTCCAGATACCATCTTTTGGTTCTGTGTGTCTAATTTTTTTTTTAACTTAAAATTTACTACAGTTTTCTGAACTGAGGTGGTGGAAAAACAGTAGTCAAAATGTTTATGTAGCCCACATAAATTGTCCACCTAATCTCTGTTTCAGTGGTGTGGGAGGGCATACTTAGGCAGAATAGTACGAGATCTTTGAACTACTAATTTATAAAGCTTCTTCTAATCCTTGAAATGAATTAATATCCTAATATGTTTAAGTTTAAAGTTCTTTCAAACGAATTCCTAATAGGAATGTATGCCTAAGGGATGAAAGCAGTTGTAATCTAGATAGTAAAAGAAACTATTTTAGTGAAAGGTCTCCAACGAGAAGGGATTACAATACGAAGGGATTACAATACAGGATTAACCGTAGGAGAATGGATAATACATGGAAGTTGTTATGATAGACTGGAAAAGAAATTTATTTTCACAAAAACAGAAACGAAATTGATGAAATGTGGGCTGTAAGGTTAATGTTGAATGAGTAAAAAGAGCACTTAGGTTAGGTATGGTGGCCTACAGGGAACTTCAGAGAGGATATGATGAATCTTACGTGTGTGGTAGTATCATTATTTCGTGGAGAATGGGATCTGTCTTGTTGGTTTGAGTTGGGAGGACAGTACAGTAAATCTAGATAGAATGAACAGGGTTGTTGTGAAGAAGGAACATATTTTAAAATATGTTTCCAGGGGCGCCTGGGTGGCACAGCGGTTGAGCGTCTGCCTTCGGCTCAGGGCGTGATCCCGGCTTTATGGGATCGAGCCCCACATCAGGCTCCTCTGCTATGAGCCTGCTTCTTCCTCTCCCACTCCCCCTGCTTGTGTTCCCTCTCTCGCTGGCTGTCTCTATCTCCATCAAATAAATAAATAAAATCTTTAAAAAAAATAAAAATAAAATATGTTTCCAGTTGTCTGTGACTAAGGTCATAAAATGACAGGTCTATAACAGATAAATTTGTATGATATTTTGGTTCTTGGTATCCTTGAAGTGCTTTTTTTTTGTTATTTTGGATTTTTTTGCTAGATTTCTATATTGCAGCTTTTAGACTGCTTTACTGTACATTCTGCTGCTCTTTATTCTAATCATAATCGGTTTAGTAATGGCATACATGACTCCTGGAATGAGATTTTCATGCTTCAGAAAATTGTTCTGCATATAAAGTACAAGTATTAATTAGCTCTATAGATGTGTATATCTAAAAATTGTGGGTGAGACGTTTATTAATTCAGCTATTTGAGAATATCAGATTAAGAAAAACGATGCTTAGAAGGTAGATCTTATGTCTTAGACCCACCTTTGTTTAGATTTTCAGGTGGTAGGTTATTTTGATGGTGTTTCTTGTACATCCAGATGGTAAGGCTGGAATTTGAGTAACTCAGAATTGGTCAAATGGTATACTCTTTTTAAAAAGTTTGTCTTTTGAATAGAGTTTCACACTTAGGACAAACTCCATTGTAAAAAATATCCCTTTGAATTTTAAATAAATAGTTAACTTCTCGTAGTACTCCAGTGTCATAATTTTCACATTGGAATATGACAGCATTATAGTTCAAGAACCAACCAAAATCTGCAGTTGAAAACCATGAGTAGAGGGGTTTTAGATGATTTAGTCTTTCTGCTATTCCCATTATGCCTTAGACTTGGACTACTGTCATCAGTAGAACAAGCTTGAGATTGTGTCACCACTCAGTACCATCTGCTTGCATGTGTATGTAAGCAATAGGCCTTCGACTCTGGATATAAAGAACCATCGCTTTGTCGTGTTCTAAGCTGGCTCTGCTTGGGTTCCAGGGTACTGGGCTGAGCTTTTCTACAGTGAATTGTCACAGTTTTGATCTTTTGCAGCCATAACACTATCTTAACCATGTTTTCGATGTACTGATGTGCTAAAGATGGACGTGTGAAGTTTTTCTGTAATGAAAAGAAAATTACTTTTTTAATCAGTGAAATTTAAAAATGATTTTTTAAAACTATTCAAATACTTGCAAGAGAGGAGCTCTTTCTATAAAGGACCAGCCATCTCCTCTCTGCCTTGTGGTTAATTTTTGCAGTATAACAAATTACTTTTTAAGTCCAGTAAGCCAAAGTGTTTTGTAGAAAATCAGTCATAATTGTATTTGTCTGGACTATTTTTTTTTTAAAGTGCTGTATTGTTAAGAGAGAAATAAACATTACCAATGTTTATATAATATCAGTTCTTAGTTTTAAAAAATGCCTATTCATATATGGACTAAAAGGAAATGCCAAAAGACTAAAGTTATTATCTCGAAGTTGGGATTATAGGTGGTCTTTATTTTTCTCTTTAAAACTTTTATTTTCTGAATTTTTATATATCATTCATGTATTTTATGATTTAAAATGAGTTCATTATACAGTGTGAAGTGAAATTTAGTGAAACTTTTAAAGATGAGGACTCTTAGGGGATAAAATGAGTTTAAAAGCTTTTCAAATGAATTAGTAAACAGGATGCATTCCTGAGATGGAATTATATATAACGGTAAAATCTGTACTTTAAAACAAAACAAGCAAAATTAAGTTGTCATTTTTTGGGTGTAAGGAGTGAGAAAAAACTGGAAAAGTATTGTACTATTTGATATTATGACTTGGAAAATTTTTGTTCCATTCTTCAACTCAGGTTTACCTCAGTTACATTCATTTATATGCTCTTTTATGGATAATTATTTAATTACAAGATTTAAATTTATTCATACAGATGATGTGTCAAATCGCATTGAATATTCGGTCATTTGTTAGTAATGTATTTGTGGTCAGCAGGCAAAACACTCAGTGAAAGTTTGTCAATAGCACCTACTAGCTGTTCCTTCTTTCTCAGTCTTGTCATCTGTAAAATGGAAAAAGAACAGTACCTATTTCTTAGACATGTTTGAGGATTAAATAAGTGTATGTGGCATACAAAAAGCACTTAAATATTATTGCTGCCACTGTAAGTATTATTACCACCACCAAAAGGTGGCATTGATGTCTGTAAGAAATTGGAGAAAATTGCCATGGACTGGAGCAGTCTCTTACACTTTGTATCCACTACTTTGATAATCCCTGTGTATTCTCCTTTCCTTAAATAGGAGTATTAGCTATGCTCTTAGGTAGTTTCATTGTTTATGTATGCAATAAATCTTGGCATTGGTGGCTTAACATTTTAAACCGAGAGTACTTAACACAGGAGATGTTTAATTTGGTGTAGGCAAAATTTTGAATTCTACTTATTTTAAGGCTGACGTGCCAACGAAGTATATTAACTAGAGAATTGAGTGTAGCTGACTGCATCCTAGTTATTATTATCCAACAGTGACTTTTATTTCTTACTTGTTTAATTTGCATCATAAGATTAGAAACTGTTCTTTGTGACTAATGGTGCCTTGAGAAAGCCAGTGGTTAATGCTGGTTTTTGCGGATTTAACTGAAGTGAGTTTATTTAGTGGCAAAATTTACAAATACTGCTTTTTTCTTTTATATTCTTCACAATGCTTTGTACCCAGTAGACAGTGAGTAATTGTATGTTTCTGATAGTTTGTGAAGAAATTTGAATCGTCACGTTCCTTAAAGGAAAAAGAGGAGTTTAGCAGGGATTCCTAGATTTCCAGGCTCTTAGTTTATTTTAATTTTATCACTTTAGTACATAATTTAAAAAATCTCTTAGACCAAATTAAAATACCTGTTTTGCATATTTACAAGGAGTGGTATAGTGATGTAAGTGTGCCTCACTGAATGAAAGCCACTAGTCCCATCCATAGAAATTTTGATTTTTTTTTAGGTCTGCAGTAAGGTAGATTACTTTTTAGTAAAGGTAGTTTACTACCTTTAGTTTAGTTGATTTAGTTCACTGCAGAGTCTGCAGTTTACTTCTCCAGGTGATCCCAGATGATTCTGATGCAGTACTTTCTCATTTTCTTTATATTTTCATTTTAGTATTATATTTAACAAATAGTCTACATTGTATTTTTGAAGACTTAGAGGAGTATAGGAATAAATCTTATACTTAAAAATGAAAATTAGTGCTATGTCTTAACTTTCATTGTATATCCCTTTGTAATTAGTTCAATGTATATATATTACTGCCCAAGCTCATGTAATATCAGGACACCTGGGTGACTCAGTTGCTTAAGCATCTGTCTTCAGATAAGGTCATGATCCCAGAGTTCTGGGATCAAGTCCCATATCGGGCTCCTTGCTCAGCGGGGAACCTACTTCTCCCTCTGCCTGCTACTCGTCCTGCTTGTGCTCACACCCCTGTGTCTCTCTCTCTCTCTCTCTCTGACAAATAAATAAAATCTTAAAAAAAAAACACTCAAGTAATATCAAGTTCATTGTAGGAAAATTGAGAGTACCAATGAAGCAGTGTTTGTCAACATTTTTAGCATTATCACTTGCTCACCCTGCCCCATTTTTAGATATTTTTTCCTAATTGTACTCCCGTGCAATTTTAATAGCACAGATATACTCTAAGTTTATGTATTGTATGTTAACTTGTGTTTTATAAGCTAAAGTTTTCCTTTTTTTTCTTTTCTTTTCTTTTCTTTTTTTTTTTTTTTGCCCCTCAATAGCCAATTTTCACCCCCATGGGGGTGATGTTGCCCCTGATGAGAATGTATGCAATAAACCTTAAAAAAAAAACAAACCTCAATTTTACCTCTTAGTCTGTTAATATTTTGGTATACAACTTTCTCAGTGATTTTCAATGCATATTTATTTTTTCTTTTAAAAAATGAGATTAGATGCATAATATTTCATCTCCCTTTGAAAAAATATATTGTGAATTGTGAAAAATGAACATATTTTAATAATATCTAAGGATAAATATCAGTGCATCATATTCTATTATATGAATTTGCCATCATTTCTTTAAGTGATTCCTTGTACTTTTCAGGGGTTTTTTTATTATAAAAGCTCTGATCTGAATATCATTGAAGTTGAATTGTTCCATGCATTCTTAATTATTTCCTTAGGATAAATTCCAAGAAGTAGAACTATATTTTTCTGTACATTTAAATATTTTTGGTATGTATAGCTTAGAGTGCAAAAGCCCCTTTCCCAAGGACAGCCACCATGAATGATGTGCAGTAATTGATCCATTCTTCTGTTGAAAGACCTTTTGTTTCCTGGCTTTTTGTTTTTTGTTGTTGGCATACATCTTTGTTTGCTTGTGTTTTTCTGTATCATAAATTCCCATTTGTGTGAGAATCATTGGGTCATTTAAGAGTTGGAAGTACTTACATGCTTGATTTTTTTTTTTTTTTGGCTTTCCTTATTTGCCTATTCTGATGTTGCTACCAGGTTTTAGTTACGCGTCTTTGTAGTGTTGTGCTTTTATATCTGGAAATATAAAATGTTCCATTAAGTAAGCAAATGTGTCTGTGTATTTTTCAGATTACAAGTTACAGTTAAGTTTGGCTAGGTTTTTTTGTTGTATTGTTTTAAAAGACAAGCATATGTATTTTAACTAGACTAGAATAATACCGATTTTTGAGGATTTACAGTTTTAGGCTTGAGAACGTTTAGTGTCTAGCGGTGATTCA
The DNA here is from genome assembly GCF_002007445.2 of Ailuropoda melanoleuca. Taxonomy (NCBI): domain Eukaryota; kingdom Metazoa; phylum Chordata; class Mammalia; order Carnivora; family Ursidae; genus Ailuropoda; species Ailuropoda melanoleuca. The sequence continues at coordinate 78,406,477 of NC_048219.1, forward strand.
GAACTCTAAAAGTGCCTCTCAGTTGCAAAGTAAAGAAAAAACCTATTGTGCTGTGAGCTTTCTGGAATATTTGGAACTGCAGCATTTCTGTCAAATATGCCTTTTAATCTTTGGTTTATTGATTGAAATATCTTGGACATATATTCTGTTTGCAATCCAACTTCCTTTTATTTTTTTTATTTATTTATTATTTTTTTTATTAAGATTTTATTTATTTATTCAACAGAGATAGAGATAGCCAGCGAGAGAGGGAACACAAGCAGGGGGAGTGGGAGAGGAAGAAGCAGGCTCATAGCAGAAGAGCCTGATGTGGGGCTCGATCCCATAATGCCGGGATCACGCCCTGAGCCGAAGGCAGACGCCCAACCGCTATGCCACCCAGGTGCCCCCCAACTTCCTTTTAAAAGGAAATATATGCTCTTTTTCTTTTTACATTTCTGGTAAGTACTTATTATAGGTGTGTCCTACTGTGCTATTTCTGCTTATTTTTATAGAATTCCTTTATATATTGTCTTCAGAGTTATTCGTATATTTTTCTGAGGCTTAGAGTCTCATAACATTCAAAATATATCAGAATAGTTATATTAGGTAATACTTGTGAATCAGCACCTGATTTTTACAGATTCTTAATTAGTGTTTTTTGTTAGATTCAAGCAGGTTTCTTTGTGGGAAACCATTAAACATTGCAAAAGAATTATGCTTTGGTTTTCAAAGTAGAACTTTCTTTTGCTTTTTAAAAACAGAGCTAATTTTGGGACGCCTGGGTGGCTCAGTTGGTTAAGCTTCTGCCTTCGGCTCAGGTCATGGTCCCAGGGTCTTGGGATTGATTTGCTGGCTCCCCCTGCTTGGGTTCTCCTTCTGTCCTACTCTGACAAATAAAAATCTTTAAAAAAAAAAGTAAATAAGGCTAATCTTTCTCAGGTAGTTTCACCTTGAAATTTAAATTTAGGTGCTCACACCATGACTGAAATCTTTAAATGTTGATTCTGCCCCTACTATAATTATATGAGCTAGTTTTCTTTTTTAAGACACACTCTTGAGTGAGACTTTAAAATGCTGTTAAGTGTTCTGGAAGAGTTCTTTTACCCCTGTAATGAAAAATCCCTCCTGAGGATACTACACTCACCACTAGGATGAAGGCTAATCATAATAAATATAATCAACGATCCTCTACCTAGACCTGTTTTCTAGGAGTAGCCTCTCTTGGAGTTGAGTCGTCACCACAGCTAGCTTAGGCTCATTGCAGAGGTTCCCTGTGCTTTGGTCATGGTTCTTTATTTAGTGAATTGAAAAACCATCTATTTTCCCTCAAGGTAGTAATCTTTTTTTTTTTTTTCCTTTGGCATGGTATGCTTTAAAAAATTAGCATCTCAAATGTGATTTTGTCTATTGAGGCTTACTATTTAACCAGGTTGGAGATTTTATTCTGTGGTGCAGAATTTAACTTAAACACTTTATGAATATACATGAAGCTGAGTCCTTTACCCAGAATCACAGCAGCAAACAAATGACAACACATGTTTGAGCCTTAACTCATTATGGCTTTAGACCTTTGGCCAAGCCTTATGATTGCTTGGGTACTGCCTTACCACCCGCATTGCCTGCTTCTTTGTTTTCTGAACCCTGAAGCCATATGAAAAACTTAGAATTCATTTAAATGTGTAGTCCATATAAAGAGGATGTTTTATTTTTAACTAAATGTTATATGAGATTACTATAAATGATTATAAAAATTGGAATGCGTGATAGACATTGTGTTTGTAAAACTTCAAAATGTTTCCATTTTATTCTTATGTAAAATATTTTCTCCTCGTGCTAAGTATTGTGATAAAAGATTTGTTAATAGATTTGTTAGGATATAGATGTCCATTGCACAGAGAAGTAGGGAGATTCTATGTTTTGTGCCCTGACAGAAAGTAAACAGCTTATCAGGAAAGCATTAAGTAATTTTTTTTTTTTTAAGATTTTTTTTATTTATTTCTTCCACAGAGATAGAGACAACCAGTGAGAGAGGGAACATAAGCAGGGGGAGTGGGAGAGGAAGAAGCAGGCTCATAGCAGAAGAGCCTGACGTGGGGCTCGATCCCATAACGCCGGAATCACGCCCCGAGCCGAAGGCAGTAGCTTAACCGCTGTGCCACCCAGGCGCCCCATCATTAAGTAATTTTTACTAGTCTTTTATATAATTATTTTTCTATTCAAATATAATTAAAGTAATCCTTGAATATCTCTTTAGTCACACTGGGTCACATAAAAAATACAGATCAAGTAAAAAAAACAGATAAGGCAAAAATAATAGTTACCGGTTTGCTGAAGTTCCTGTGTAAACATACGTACACGCACATGTGCAAATATTGTTTTGTTTCCTTATCTGCTTTTTTAAGTTTTCAGATACAGAGGTGAGACATGAAGACTAGCAGTGTTCTTTACTATCATGCTGTGGTACTAAATAAAAATTCCATTCTTCAGAGACAGGTTTTGTCAAGTTCCCCATCTCTGCCCCTGCTCTTCCCCTCATCTGGATTCTTTTTTCATCATCACTCTTCTCCTTGAAAGAGAGAGGTATACTGATGTGGTACATCTCCATTCTGGCTTGTCTGTACATTAGAATTAACGGAGGAGCTTTGAGAAATACTGCATCCTGGCTCCACAGTATCCAGAAATTCTTACTTAATTGGTCATGATGAGGCAAGACGTGGGAGGAGAATGTGCTTTATCTTAGCCTGCATATGGAAGCCTCCCGGAGCTTCTGAGTTCCAGTATGGGATCTGGGAGAGCAAAGATTGAGTCCAGCGAGCTTGAGCTTCTTCCTCAGTTTCCTGTCTTTAAGAGGGGTAATAGGCATAGATCTTTATAATCCCTCAAGTTCTCAAAGGAATGCACTGCCACAAACTTCTTCATTTAGTCCCGTATTGGTTCATCTGCAGAGTTTGTAATACTTGAATTCTACAGAAAATCAGCTCATTAATCCTGCGCAGATTAGATAGACAAGAAGGTCAGTGGTGAAGCAGTATAGTGTTGCACAGATGCTAGAGGCAGAGTGCCTGGGTTGTAATCCCGGTTCTGTAATTTCTGTCTGTTGAGCTTGGGCAAGATTGTTTTAGCCTCTCTGACTCATCAATAAAATGGGGATAATAGTCTCTACCTCATAGGGATGCTCTGAAGATTAGAAATATTAATATATAAAGTGCTCAAAACAGCATTTTGTGTATATGGTAACTACTCAGTAAATAGTACAATTAATGTATTCCTTTTCTTGTATCTTCTTTTCTAACAATGTTACCGTTTTCTTGGCCATTCCTCCTGGAGATAAATTAATGCTTTCTTTGGTAAACTAGAGCAGGGGTCAGCGAAATTTTTTCTATAAACGGCCAGATAAGAAATATTTTAGGTTTTTAGGGCCATATGGTCTCTGTTGCAATACTGTAGGGCAAACGCGGCCATAGGCCATATGTAAACAAATGAGCATGGCTGTGTCTACTTTATGGACACTGAAGTTTGCATTTAATATAATTTTCACATGTCAGAAAGTACTGATTTTCTTTTGATTTAAAGAAAAGACGTTTAAGATTGTAAAAACTGTTCTTAGTTTATAGGCCATACAGAAATAGGCAGTGGGCCCTGTTTGGCCTACGGGTCATAGGTGCTGATTCCTGAACCAGATTAAAGGAATCCACACACTCTATTTTAGATACCCTTTCTTTCTTAAGCATGCCTTCATTCTTTAATTTCCCTGTACCTTGGAGGAATCTAGAAAATTATGTTTATTGTCATCAGGTTTAGAATTTAAAAATTCTACTTAGAGCTCTGATCTTAAATGATAAGCACATGTGTGAAACAGGGAGCTCTTTGTGAACTCTCCTCTCCTCAGTGACATACAGAACAGTACTTAGGGTTCTTCAGTTGCAAGCAACAGAAACAGACTTTGTCTTGTTCTCAGCACCAGTATATAGTAGATTTTTGTATTAGGGTTCTCCAAAGAAACAGATCAGTAGGATACACACACACACACAAATGTTATATATATACATTTTGTGTGTATGCGTGTATAGTGAGATTTATTTCAAGAAATCGGCTTACATTGTTTTCAGGCTTAGCAATCCAAAATCTATAGGGCAGGGCAGCTGGAAACTCTCTGGCAACCTTGTGGTAGAATTTCTTCTTCGTGGAACCTCAGTTTTGCCCTTATGGGCCTTCAGCTGATTGGATGAAGCCTCCCCCACATTATTGATAATCTCCTTCAGTTAAAGTTGACTGATTAGAGATATTAACCACATTTACATAATACCTTCACAGCAACACCTAGATTTGGTGTTTGTTTGAATAACTGGGTACTACTATAGCCTAGCCAGGTGACACAGACAACTAACCATCACATAAGCATAGTTCAGTAAATAGTTTTCCAATAAAGGGATGAACAAATGGCTAAAATGATTAAGCAGAAACAGACATGTATTTGAAGGCTGTTGAATAATAGAATTTAAGAAATAAGCGTTCAAGCCTAAGGAAGCCCCAAGAAGCACTGGGTCAGTTTGCAGGGGTTGAGATCTAGGTAGCAGGAATAAACCGTGTCTTCAGTTTAGCACAGTTGGAATGAGTCTGCTCTAACCATTTCCCCTCCTCACATCGTTCTACTCAAGGTTCAGCTTCTTAAGAGATTCTGTTGATTGGCCTACCTTGAGTTTGTGTAAGAGATCTCCTTTGCCCAGTGGAGGGTGGGACACCTTGATTGACATTTCCACCAAAACTACAATGAGGGAGTGAGGTTATTTCCCAACAGAGAGTCAAGATGCTCTTACCAAAAGGAGGAGGAAGGGATACTAGACTAATGCAAAAATAATAAGATGTCTGCTTTGCCAGTTCTTGGTATCTGCGCACATAGAAGGACAGCTGGTGAAGCTGACATGGACCGGGGCCAGATCATTTAGAACTGTATAGGCCCTAGTGATCAGCTTGGGCCTTAATCCTCTAGAAAAAGGAACTTTTTTGGAGTCGTAGACTCCAGTGAGAATTTGAAATTTTTGGACCAAATTTTGGACCATCTTCCTTTCTTCAGAAAATTACACTTAGGCTTTAAAAACGGTTTGTTTTTGGAGCGCCTAGGTGGCTCAGTTGGTTAAGCATCTGACTCTTAAGTTTGGCTCAGATCATGAGCTCAGGGTTGTGATATGGAGCCACACATTGGGCTCCATGCTCGGTATGGAACCTGCTTAAGATTTTCTCGGTCCATCCCCCCCCCCCACTTGCTCATGTATTCTCTCTCAGAAAAGGGGGGGTGGTTTTTGTTTTTGTTTTGCCTAGCATTTCAAAAGATTCTCCTACCTTTTGAAGTACATCTGTGGTTGGTGGGAAGAAGGGCCAGTCTTTTAACCTGCATAGTTAAGAACTCGTAGGGAGAGGGTGACATATACTGCGTAAGGATTTTAGGAACCACAGTAGAGTTGGATTTTAAATAAACTGTTCTGGCTTGAACTGGAAGGTGGATTCGAGGGGCGTAAGGCTGGTCGGAGGCTGAAAAACAGTCACAAAATTACATCTCTTCCCTCAGCTTCTGATAGTTGCAATTTTTTGATTCTCCTTAATCTCTTGATTGCTCATGGGAAGATTTGGTTAAGGGATGATGAGGGCTTCAATTAACAAAGAAGTAATAGGGATGGAAAGGGAAACAATTTTAAGAAATATTTAGGAGATACAGTTCACAGGACTTAGCTATTGATCATATTTGGGGAACAGATTGTCTATAGTCATGTATGTTTCTAGCTTGCATGATGGAAAATCACAGAGGGAATTAGTAGAGAGCAGGTAAAGGGATTGACCTTAAATGTGAGGAGGGACTTTATCCCCAAAATGGGACTTGAGGAAAGATCGTGGTGACTGGACTTGGTAAGTTTACCAGTGAAGGGAGGGAATGGGGGAGGAAGTAAATAAATGATTGGTAAAAGAATGATATGCAGTACTGAAGGTCCAAGTGAGATTTCAGACCAGGAATTTGTTGTAGTGACATGAGTTACATAATGGTGTTGTTTTCTCCAGCAAAAAAGAGAGATTTTTAAGATTGTTCATGGTTGGGGCATGTGGGTGGCTCAGTCGATTAAGCATCCGACTTTCGATTTCATCTCAGGTTGTGATCTCAGGGTTGTGAGATTGAGCCCCCCCCAATCAGGCTCCCTGTGAGGAGTCTGCTTCTCTCCCTCTCCCTCTGCTACTCCCCCCTGCGTTTGTGCGTTCTCACACGCTTACTCTCTCTCCCCACCCCAAATAAATAAATGAATCTTAAAAAAAAAAAAAGATTCATTCATGGATGATGTTACACTGGCAGATTTTGGGGGAAACACAGGAGTATATAGAATAGAAGTGGCTGGGCAAACTAACTCAGACAAAGAGTGTAATAATGAGGGGCGCCTGGGTGGCTCAGTCGTTAAGCATCTGCCTTTGGCTCAGGGCTTGATCCCAGAGTCCTGGGATCGAGCCCTGCATCGGGCTCCCTGCTCCACTGGGAGCCTGCTTCTTCCTCTCCTACTCCCCCTGCTTGTGTTCCTTCTCTCACTGGCTGTCTCTCTCTCTGTCAAATAAATAAATAAAATCTTGGGGAAAAAAGTGTAATAATGATAAAGAGGAAACACATACAGAGCCCTTACTCTGTGCTAGGTACAGTTGTTAAGTATGCTTTAAAGATACTAACTCATTAACTCAAAATAACCCTGTGAAGTAGGCGCTGTTATCCCAATGGTGAAACTGAGACACAGAGAGGTTAAGACATTGCGTAGGATTACAGAGTAAATTAATAACAGAGCTGGACTTCAGACCAAACTTTAGTTTCCAAAGTCTATGCTTAGCTACTAAGCTACACTGATGATCACTCTTGGAATCCAGGTTTGGGAGAGAAGGAGAGGAGATGGTAGGCTGGAAGATGGTGAAGGGATTGAAGTGTCTGAACTTTTAGTGTGGCCGAAAACCTGTGCTGTGGGATTTTCCTCAGATTACAGACACACAAACACACACACCAAATTATACCAGGCCAGGTATTTCAAAAAAGGAAATTATTTTAGACATGTACTAGCAATTCTTAATGATCAGGAGCCTTTTTCATGAATTACATTTGGACTGCACCAGTTCTTTTGCTTCATTTTTGTGTGCTGATAGTAAGATATTCTTGTAAAAGTAAACCTCTGGGTTTCCTTTTGTATGCTTCATCACCCCAGTTTTGACAGAACCTTTAGTAAATGACCAGATTTTTTCTACTTTCTCTTTGCTCTCATAGCATTAATTTGGCAGGCTTTTTCATTTTAGTGTGTTGGTATCCACTGTACTGCTGCTGTTGAGTGGGGGAGCCCTGTGTTGGTATCCACTGTACTGCTGCTGTTGAGTGGGGGAGCCCGGCCAGTTAGAGCTAGAGCAGTTTTGTTCTAATTTGGAGAGACAGCACGCGTCTCTCTGTCTTTAAGTTCTCCATCGGATTTCCTTTCTTTCTTTTTTTTTCCCCCCTCTTAACTTGGTTCCCAATTTGTAAATACATTTCTGCAAATGCAGACTAAGGGAATAAAAAATGAATGCATCCCTCAGAGTGGAGCACCTTCTCAATGTAGAACTAGTTTGCTTTTTCAAAAAATGTTTGGCTTTTTCCAGTGGTGTTACCTAAAGGCCATACAATTGATAAATTAAACGAACACTTTGAGAAAAGGCATTATAATGTTTTTATCTTATTAAATTTGGGCATCTGGTTTTATTTTCCTTTATCTCTCGCTGTCTTATAATCTTAGTGGATCAACATAATGGGTATTTGTGGCGTTAGGGACCACTGTAATGCTGTTGTTTTTTTCCCCCCGTATTAATCTAGATACTGAATTAAGTTTGTTGTTTGCCATTCTCGGTATGCTTTAGAGATTGATTTAGGCTAATAATTTTAATTATTTGCTTCTAGCCAATGAAAGGCATTGTTAGAAACAGGGCTTTAGATCTAGATGTTGAGATTTTAGCCACTAGAAAATTTAATCATATATGTTTAATTATATTGGCCTTTGAACCCTAACCTTCAAGGCTTTAGTAATAAAGTTTCTCCTGTAGTCAGGTGGCTTTCAATTTGACTATAAAGCTTCTTCCCAGTTCACAAGCCTAGTTCAAATCTAGGCCTCAAAGTAAACTGTTTTTATGTTTACAGAGAATTTTAATAGTTATTATTGATTGGTATCTTTTAACTTATGTGAAATTATTTAAATTGGTAAATTGTTATCAACAAAATATTGTAGTAATTTCATTTTTGTAGAACTTTGAGGATTATGTGAATCCAAAAATATTAGACTCAAGCACAGTGTTAAGAGTTGGTAATTTCGTAATATTTATATGTAGCATTGTTCAAATTTTACAGTTTATATATGCTGTTGTTTGATACTTTCATACATACCAAAGGATTAAGATATGTCTAGGTACTGAGAAATTTCTAATTAATGTGAATGTGTATGAATGTTGTAGATAACCTATCAGTCTTTTAGTTTATACTATATTGAGAATTCTACTCTTCAGTGAAAATAACTGGTATACTTGTCAAGAATTAATGCTACATAGAAATTCCTCCATAATCATATTTTCAGGTGTTCTATAACAGAGTCACTGCTCAACTGTGCTATGTAATTTCTGTTTATTTGTGGTATTTTGTGTATGTCGTTACTTGGAAATTTTGTCATATAGCATGGGACTATTTCTTTAATAACAATTTAAAAGATTGTTCTCATACCTGTACATTTTATTTTTGTAGTTTTAATTATTTTATTACATGTTGGGGGTTTTTTTGGTAGTTCTTCTAATATCCTTAAATGTTTCCAGATTTGTGACCCTTGGTCACTGTCTTTCAACATATTGATGTTAAATGCAAGATTTTGGGGTATTTTCCCCTTACGCAGTATTTTTTAGATAAAAGAAAGATACAATTCATTCAGACATAAATTTAAAAAATAGAATTAGATACTATTATTGAGCAGATATTTTGCAGGATTAATATTCTTTCTAGTTAGAATTTTCCTGGCAAAAATGTTGTAATCTTCAGCTTTGATCAGAATTGCATTTTCAAGGAGATTGCTGTAACATACTGGTTTCTTAAAACATGCGAACTGATTAGGTATCAGACCTTACATTGATGTGTACATAAGTAAAAATGGGAGTAGGGAAAGTGGAGGTGGGATTAATTGGTTATGCTGATGGAATGTGGGTGGACGTGGATGATGACAAGTATTTCCTGATGATCATTTCTGTCAACAAATAGTATTTCAGGTATTTGAAATACTCCTTCTCTGAGGCAAGTATTCTAGCACATTTCAACCACAGTGACTTAGACTTACAGCCATTGGAATGGGTTTTCTTAAAAGAATGTAGCTACTATGAGCAATGTTATCCAATGAAACAAGACTTAATTTTCAATTAAAAAAATTAAATAGAAGCCAATATTAAAATAAGTATATATAGGATATGTTATCTCAACCCTTCATTCATCACCCTACTTTGTTGTGTAGGCTTCTGGTCATTAACTACTTTTTATCAGTTTTGTAGTAGTTGGACAAGGCAAGAAAATTAGATGAAACACACATCTGGAAATTTTGCCTTTTTTTGGATTTTGTTCTTGTTTTGCTTTTAGTACAGAAAATAAAATCTGATAAACAGCTTAGGAAGAGAACATAGAGTTTAGGTTAAGAATGTGGGCACTAGAGTCTTGTTACCTGAATTCTGATCCCAGCTATGCAAATTACTATGTGCAATCTTTGGTTAAGATACTTTTCTTAGCCTCACTTTCTTTAGCTATAATATGACGATTATAATAGTAACCCTGCTTTATGGTCATGAAAATCAAATGGTTTGGTCCATGTGAAGTACTTAATATTGAGTATTAGATATTATCATTGTTTTATTTTCCCTTTTCTGTTGATCAAAACTTTTTCATGGATCCTGACTTGATTTTTGAGGTTACTGTTTGGTTCCCATTGAATTTTTACCAGGGAGTTTAGTGTTTAAAGGAATAGTTAGTACATTTTTACTTGTACCTGGAATTAGCTAAAGATGCAAAGATTGAATGTTGTCTTAGAATCCTAAGACCTGGGGAACTGGTATGAATACTTTTATGCACTTGGTTAACCTTTATGCCATTCAGAATGTGAGACCAGTTTGTGCTGATTTCCATTCCTCTGATCGTCTTAAAATATGAAACACCAATAGTGTTCAATGATGTCATTAGGACCATTAGGAAAAATACTTATAATTATAACTATGAAGATCCAGAGAACTCTTGTTTATACTTATTTTAATAGGGAAAAGTTGGTTATTTCTTCTAACAGTGTATTAGTAATGTTATTAGTAGAGTGTTTTTTATAGACTTTTATAAACTGTCTCATTTGATCTTCACAATTTTGTGAAAAAGGTAGGACAGTTGGAATCACTCCTACTATTAAAGATGAGGAATCTGGGCTTCAAAGAAATTCAGTGACTTTCCCAGAGATAAATAGTTAGTGATGTCTGCTGTCTCTTAACCTTAGTTTTCATTCGGCTATATCAGAGAGTTTCTATATAGAACCAATTCCTTCTATATGATCAACCTATAATTTCCAGAATGTAAAATCAAATTGTTGAAATTACTGGATTTCCACATTTGCCGGAAGTGTGTACCTTTGTTTTGTTTTGGTTTTTGGTTTTTGGCTATATATTAGAAGAATAAATATCAAGTTCTGCCATAGTGTATTACTATAATTTTAATCTTATTTGTAGCTATAGGATTTAGAGATACTTGATGTGGAAGTATATCCTTAAAATGCATTTAGTAGGTTAATTAACTTTCAATATAATTTTGATTCAGAGGGCATTATGAAAGATTTTTTTTCTCTGATTCTTAAGATATTCTTAGTCAAGTTGCCCAATTTCAAAAGAAAAATGGCTTTTTCTTTCAACAATCATTTAAAAAACTAGTATACTTTATACTGTGTAAATAACCTGTGGGGAGATGCATATTTCTTTTGATTGGGGACATTCTTTGTGTAAGAAGTTCAGTTTAAGTATTTTTAGATCCCCTGCTCTTGTATTCATGGGCTCTATGCACATCACTGTGAAGGAGTGTGAGATAGTCCTTACCTTGCTTTCAACAAAGTTGAAGCATCGATAGAGAGGTAAAGCTAATTATGACACAAAGTAGAGGCTGCCAGACTACAGTCTAAGGCCTGATTTTTTATGGTATTTGCTTTTGTTTAAAAAAAACAAACAAACAGGAGAATATGTAACATACACCATGTGTGGTCTGCAAAGCAAAAAATACTGTCTGGCTCTTTAAAGGTTTGCTGACTATGAATTAGAGGAATATGTATCACATAAGGTAAGGTATAGCTAGAGACATTAAGGAATGCAAACCAAAACCACAATGAGATACCATTTCATACCCATTAGGATAGCTGTAATTAAAAAATGGACAGTAACAAGTGTTGACAAGGGTGTGGAGGGATTGGAATTCTCATGCAGTGCTGGTGGGAATGTAAATTGGTAAAGCCACTGTAGAAGACAGTCTGGCATGGCAGTTCCTCAAAAAACTTAAACATGGTTACCATATGAGCCAGCAATTTCATTGTAGGTATAAACCCAAGAGAATTTGAAACATATGTTCACATAAAAACTTGTTGATAATATTATTAGTCACAATAGCCAGTAAGTCCATCAAGCTGATAAATAAATAACCAATATGTGGTACAGCCATACAATGGAATATTATTTAGCCATCCAAAGAAATGAAGCACTAATACATGCTACAACATAGATGAGCCTTGCATTATATGTGAAAGAAGCCAGTCACAAAAGATCATAAATTCTTTTATTCCAGTTATAAAAATGTCTATCTAGAATAGGCAAGTCTATAGAGACAGAAAGTAGATTAGTGGTTGTCAGAGGCTGGGAAGGGGAAATTGGAGGTGACTAGTACTGGCTGTAGGGTTTCTTTTTAGGGCAATGAAAATGTTCTGAAATTAGTGGTAGTGATTGTACTGCCTTGTGACTGTAGGGTTTCTTTTTAGGGCAATGAAAATGTTCTGAAATTAGTGGTAGTGATTGTACTGCCTTGTGAGTATAATTTAAACCACTGGATTATACACTTTAAAATGGTGAACTTTATGAAATGTGAATTATATCTCAACAAAAGAAAATGTAACCAGAGACTTAAGTAGTTTTATAAAAGAAGTAATGAGGGGTCAGCTAAAGAAAACTACAGGCCTGAATATTTTTTTTTTCCGAGGTGGTAATACAGTTTATTTTTTTAAATATTTTTAAATTATATTATGTTAGTCACCATACAGTACATCCCCGGTTTCAGATGTAAAGTTCGATGATTCATTAGTTGCGTATAACACCCAGTGCACCATGCAATACATGCCCTCCTTACTACCCATCACCAGTCTGTCCCATTCCCCCACCCCCCTCCCCTCCGAAGCCCTCAGTTTGTTTCTCATAGTCCATAGTCTCTCATGCTTCACTCCCCCCTCTGATTACCCCCCCTTTCTTTATCCCTTTCTTCTCCTACCGATCTTCCTAGTTCTTATGTTCCATAGCAGGCCTGAATTGATTGATACAAACTTTGAAGTTGGGGCTTGAAATGCACCTCAAAGGGCATGGAGAATTTGGATAGAAAGAGAGGAAGTAGGTAGGTATGGCATTACAGATCTTAGGAACGGGTATAAAGTAAAATCTTGGTGTTTGACAGGAGAGGAAGAAGTGGCAAGACTAAGAGGAAGAAAGACAAGCCAAATTTGTTTCTATGAGATTTCGAAACTGGCATATTTAACTGATTTGTCCTGCTAGGGATAATGCTTTGTATTATCATTTTTATGGAATAAATTGTGTATTGTTCTAGGCCAAAGCAGGAATTTTTTATTCCAGCCAGAAAGCAAGAACCACGGTACTTCTAACAGGTTATTGTAAGGATTTTAGTTCTCAGTATGTGCTTTGAGGAATTTGCTACCATCTTTTTTTCCTTCTTTTTCAAGAGAATTTTAGTTAACATACAGTGTAATATTAGTTTCAGATATAGAATTTAGTGATTTATCACTTAAATATAACAAACAGTGCTCATCACGAGTGCCCTCCTTAATACCTATCACCCATTTAGCCCACCCCCCATCTCCCCTCCAGCAGCCCTCAGTTTTTGTCTGTTGTTAAGATTCTGTTTTCTGGTTTACCCTCTTTTTTCTTTTTTCCGTTATGTTCATCCTTTTTGTTTCTTAAATCCCACCTATGAGTGAAATCATAAGGTATTTGTCGTTCTGACTGACTTATTTCTCTTTACATAATACTCTCTAGCTCTATCCACATCATTGCAAATGGCAGGATTTCATTCTTTTTGATGGCTGAGTAATATTCCAGCGTGTGTGTGTGTGTGTGTGTGTGTGTGTGTGTGTGTGTACACACCACATCTTTACCCATTCATCAGTCAATAGACATTTGGGCTCTTTCCATAATTTTGGCTATTGTTGATAATGCTGCTGTAAATATAAACATCAGGTGCATATGTATCCCTCCGAATCCTTATTTTTGTATCCTTTTGGTAAATACCTAGTGGTGCAGTTGCTGGGTCACAGGGTAGTTCTGTTTTTTAACTTTTTGAGGCACCTCCATGCTATTTTCCAGAGTGGCCACACCAGTTTGCATTCCCACCAAATAGTGTAAGAGGGTTCTCCTTTTTTGTTTTGTTTTGTTTTTAACCAATTTTAAGTCATACAAAGTATCTGATTTTTTTGTTGTTATTCAGAACCAAAATCCTTAATAATATGGTTCACTATACTTGCCACTGTACACTTTATAAAGTTCTTTCTTGTGTATTGCCTCATTTAATCCTCTCACCACACCTGTGAGATAGATGGTATCATTCCCATTTTAAAGATGACAGAAGCTATATAATAGAGTGATTTGGAGCTGGGATGGGGCCACTGGAGTCAAAATGCATAGGTTGGAATCCTGGTTTTGACATTTACTAATTGTGTATCAGTTTTGAGTTATTCTAACCTCTCTAGGTTACATGTTTTCTCCTCTGCAAAATGGTGATTATAGTATCATAGAGTTATATTTAAATAAGTTAAAGAAATAAAATTCTTAGAATCATGCTTGATGTATAGTAAGCCCTCAGTGTTAATGTTGTTATTTATAGATCGTAAGAATTGAGTGAGATTAAGAAGTCCAAAGTCTTCCAGCTAAAAGTGGTTGAGCCAGCACTTAATTACAGGTGTTCTGAATCCAAGTCTTGTTTTTTTTAGTTGCTTTTACCAGATTTTATTATATACTTATTTATTGGCCATACATTTATAAGCTTTCTGAAGTTTCACTTACATGGAAACAGGCAATAAACCAGATATTGACAGCACAGGAGATTTTCTACCCTCTTTACAACAGAACTTTCATTCCTAGACCCGGTCTTTTGCTTTAATCTACCAGTACCCAGTCCTTAGCTGTTATAAACCAAATTATGAACTATGGAGGGAAATTGACAAAGGAAAACATAGATTTAACATAGTTAACAAAAATTAACTTGAATATGATAGAATGAACAGTTAAAAGCAAATAACACCTGGGGGGAACACCTGGAATAATCAAAAGGTAGCTGTCCTTAATAAATAAGCAAAAAAGACTGATTAATAGGAAAAACAACTTTTTTCAAAGACAAATGAGAAGAGAATAGGCAGTTTCCAAAAGAGAAAAGATGTGACTGGTAAATATCTGAAAACAGTTTAACTTCACAAGTTAATCAGAGAAATTTAAGTTTAGAATAACACATTTTTGATGATACCATTAAACCAAGAACATTAATTTAAAAATTAAGTTGGAACTCTGTGCTGTTCAGGATATAGTGAAATAGGATCTACATATTCCTGATGAGAATGTAAATTGATAAACCTAGTAGTCTCCATGAAAAACTTTAAGAATGTTCCTCATCTTGGACCTAATAATGTTCCATCTGAGAATATAACCCAGAGAAAAATGATAACTTTGGATAAAAATTTATGCACAAAGATTCATTTCACCATTATTTGTAATAGAGAACATTTGGATATACCTGGTCAAAATAATAGTTAAATTATTGTGCATTTATTGCAATATTATTTGTCAAACAGTTTTCATTAAAAAATGTAATGCCCTTGAGAAAAGATGGCGAGATAATGTTTGGAGGGGGGAAAAAGCAGGATTCAAAGTTACAGCACTAACCTCTGTGTCAAGCGGTAAACCAAAGTCTTGAGAATAAATAGTTCATTCTGGACAAACATTTACTGAGTAGCTCTTAAATGTTTGATGTACTGAATTTCTACCCACTATAAAAATAGAATAAATAACACAAAATACCTTTTGAACCTAAAATCTCTTTCCCTTGTAGTAGTGAACACACATTTCTCTATTCTTTAAGCAAACTTCTCAAAAAATTTTCTCAATTCTCTTTCCAATTTCTCACTCTTTACTGGATTCAGTCAGGCTTTTGTCCCTAGGTTAGGCCACTGAAATGAGCTCCTCAAGTCTCCAGTGACCTCCAGTGGTCAGTTCCCAGTCCTCCTCTTACTGGACTCAGCAGCAGCATTTAGCAGTTGATCCTTTCTTTCAGGTATTTTCTTCTCTGTCTTCCAAGAAGCCACACACATGGTTTTCTCCCTTCCTCACTGGCTGCTGCTTCTTGTCCTTCTTTGCTGACTGCTCTACTTATGATTTTTTTTAAGTTAATATGATGAATTACATATTTTAAAAAATTGTGGTAAAATACATACAAAATTTACCATTGTAACCATTTTTAAGTATACAATTCAGTGTAAATGTAAAATGTAAATGTAAAAAATTACATTTTCGTGAAACTGTTCCCACCATACATGTCTAGAATTTGTTTCATTGTCCCAAACTGAAACTGTACCCATTAAACACTTAACTTCCCATTCCCCTCTCTTCCCAGGCCCTAACAACCACCATTCTACTTCCTGTCTATGAATTTGACTATTGACTGCCCTAGGTATTTCGTGTACCTTGGAATCATACAGTAGTTGCCTTTTTATGACTGGCTTATTTCAGTTAATGTCGTATTTTCAGGACTCATCCATGTTGTAGCATGTGTCAGAATTTCCTACCTTTTACGGCTGAATATTCCATCATATGTATATACCACATTTTGTTTATCTGTTCATCTGTTGATGGACACTTGGGTTGCTTCTACTTTTGACTACTGTGAACAATGCTGCTATAAACACAGATGTACTAGGAATACCTGTTTGAGTCTCTGCTTTCAGTTCTTCTGGGTATATACCCGGAAGTAGAACTGCTGGATCATATATGGTAATTCTACATGTAATCTTTTGAGGAACTGCCATACTGTTTTCCACATTCCCATTAGCAGTACACAGGGGTTCTAATTCCTCCACGTTCTTACCAATACTTGTTATTTTCTGGTTTCCTCATTTGTTTGTTTCGTTTGTTTTGTTTTGGCAGTAGCCATCCTAATGGATGTGAAATGGTGTCTAATTGGGGTTTTGATGTGCATTTCCCTGATGATTAGTGATGTTGAGCGTCTTTTCCGTGTGCTTATTGGCCATTTGTGATTTTCATATCTACTTTGGAAAAATGTCTATTCAAGTCCTTTGCCCATTTTTAAATTGTGTTGCTTGTTTTTTTGTTGTTGTTGAGTTGTAGGAATTCTTTATATATTCTGGATGTTCCCTTGTGAGATGTATGACTTGCAAATGTTTTCTCCCATTCCATCAGTTGCCATTTTGCCCTATTGGTTGTGTCCTTTGATTCATAGAAGTTTTAAATTTTGATGTAGTCTAATTCACCTATTTTTCTCTTTTGATGCTTGTGCTTTTAATGTCATATCCAGGAGATCATTGCCAAGTCTAATGTCATGAAGCTTATGACATTATGTTTTCTTTTAAGAGTTTTTTACTTCTGTTCTTACATTTAGGTCTTTGATTCATTTTGAATTAATTTTGAATAAACTGTAAGGTAAGGATCCAACTTAATTCTTTTGCATGTGAATACCCAGTTCCCAGCACCATTTATTGAAAAGACTGTCCTTTCTTCATTGAGTGGTGTTAGCACCCTTGTCAGGTCATTTGACCATTCATATAAGGGTTTATTTCTGGGATCTCTATCCTACAAATTTCGATATGTTGCATTTTCATTTTCGTTCTATTCAAAATACTAATTTCCATTTTGGTTTCTTTGACTTATGGATTATTTAGAGACATGTTATTTTGTTTCCAGATATTTGGGGATTTTCTTGACGTCCTTTTCTGATTTCTAGATTAATTCCATTGTGGTCAGAAAACATACATAAATTCCTTTAGATTTATTTAGACATATAGTCTAGATTATAGTCTGTCTTGGTAAATGTTCCATGTACACTTGAAAATAATGTATATTTAGTTGTTGGATGAAGTACTTTATAAATATCAGTTTGATCCCATTGATAGATGGTATCATTCAGTTCAAATATGTCCTTACTGATTTCTGCCTGCAGGATCTGTCAGTTACTGATAAAGGGGCGGAGAAGCCTCCAGCTATAATAGTGGATTCATTTATTTCTCCTTGCTGTTCTATTTTTTTGTCACATGTATTTTGATGCTCTGTTGTCAGGGACATACACATTTAGGATTGTTAGTTCTTCTTGGAGAATCGACTCCTTTGTCATTATATAATGTCACTCTTTATCCCTGATAATTTTCCTTGCTATGAAATCTGCTTGGTCGGAAATTATATAGCTACTCCAACTTTTTTTTTTTTTTTTGGTTAGCATTAACATGGTATATTTTGCTCCATTTACTTGCTCCTTTACTTTTAATCTGTTTCTATATTCAAAGTGGGTTTCTTATGGACAACATATAGTTGGATTTTGGGTTTTGACCACTTGGCAGTCTTTGTTTTAGTTAGTGTATTTAGACCATTGATGTTTAAAATGATTTTTGATATGTTGGTTTAATAGCTACCATAGTTGTTACTGTTTTCTATTCATTGCCCTTGTTATTTCTTTTTTGTCATCTACTCTTTTTCTGCTGCCTTCTGGTTTTAATTGAACATTTTATATACTTCCATTTTTCTCCTCTCTTACCATGTCAGTTATACTTTTTTTAGTAGTTGCCTTTGAATTTAAATATGCATTTACAGCTAATCCAAGCCCACTTTCATATAACACCATACCACTTCACAAGGTTGTACATGTAGTTTATAACAGTATTCCCAGTTCTTCCCACCAATCTCTTACAGTATTGCTGTCATTCATTTCACTTACCCGTAAGCTATAGTCACCTAATATATTGTTGTTATTATTCCAAAGTTATCTGATAGATCTATTAATGATAAGAAGAGTCAGAGTCTTTATTTTACCTTCATACATTCATATTTAGGTCCAAGTACCAGCCCTTAATCATTTTCCTTCCTTCTAAAGAACTTCTAACATTTCTTGCAGGGCAGGTCTACTGGCAACAAATTCCCTGAATTTTTGTTTGTCTGTATTTATTTTTCATTTGAAGGATAAATTTGCTGAATACAGAACTGTAGCTTGGTGGGTTTTTTCTTTCAACACCTTAAATATTTCACTTCCCTCTCGTTATGCTTGTGTAACTTCTGAAGAGAAATTGGATGTAATTCTCATCCTTACTCCTCTGTAAGTAAGGTGTTTTTTTCCCTCTGGCTTCTTTGAACATTTTGTTTTTGATTTTCTGCAGCTTGAATATATGCCTAGGTATAGATTTTTTGGTATTTATTCTGCTTGATGTTCTCTGAACATCTTGGATCTGTGTTTTGGTGGCTGTTTATAATTATTCTTTTGATTATTATTTATTAATTATTAATTATTTTTTCCTCCCAACTCCTCATTTCTTTTGGCCCTGAATTTAAAGTGTATCTGGAAGATAACTAATTCTTACCATTCCACCCCTACTACCTTGGTCCTTGTTACCATCTTTTGAGTTGTTTCATTTGCTTTCATGTAGTTCTCCTTACCTCTGCCCTTCACCTCCTCCTTCCTTTCACCACATAACAGGAGGATATCTGTTTAAAATTTCAGTGGAAACCTGTCATCCTTTGCTCCCAACCCTCTGGTGACTTCCCATCTTATACCAAGTAAAACCCAAAACTTTACCATGGCCCGAAAGCCTGTGTTTAGCTGTCTCTTACCTTACCTCCTACTTACCACATGGTACTCCAGTTAGGGTGCCCTCCTTTCTCTTTGGAAATCAGCATAGATTTTAGAGGTCTGCATAACTCTGTTGTCTAACTTCCCATTGCCTTTAGGTGCTCATTCAAATACCAGTTTTTCAAATTACAAATCTCCATGCCCCATGGACTCCCTATCTTCCTTTCCTACCTAATTTTTTTTCCAGAACACTTTGACCAGCTGACCTGTGTCTTTGGCAGGAGAAAACATGGCACATTAGAGAAAATTAAAGAAAGCCAGTTGGCTGGAGCATTGAGAATGAGAGGGAGCATGCTGTGAAGTGAAGCTAGAATAGGAGTTAGGGACCAAACTGTGTGGACCCTTGTAGGCCATCTTAACTTTTTTTTTTTTTTTTAAGATTTTTTATTTATTTATTTATTTATTCGACAGAGATAGAGACAGCCAGCGAGAGAGGGAACACAAGCAGGGGGAGTGGGAGAGGAAGAAGCAGGCTCATAGCAGAAGAGCCTGATGTGGGGCTCGATCCCGTAACGCCGGGATCATGCCCTGAGCCGAAGGCAGACTCTTAACCGCTGTGCCACCCAGGCGCCCCCCATCTTAACATTTTTGATCTTTATTTAAAAGTAGTGGGAAAGCACCGAAGTATCTTAACTGGAGGGACTTGGGAGGAGGGTCAATAACATGATTAAATTTGTCTTTGTATAATGATCATTCTGGCTTCATTGTGGAAAAAAAAGATTGGGGGGGGAAATCGGATGTGGGGAAACCAGATGAGAGGCTGTTGCCGTAGTCCGGGTAGAAGCTGATGGTAGTTTATCTGACCAGGGTGGATGGCCATGCGGAAAGAATGTTTGGAACTGTTTGATTCTTATGAAGAAATCCATTTATAAACATATGTGGTCAGCAATTTGTAACTCCTGATTGCCAGATTAAGATCTCCTATTTACGTGATCCATCGGAATCCATTATGAGAAAATAAAATTATTCTCCCAATGTAACTCTTTAAAATAGATCTTAGGAAATCAGTAGTTTTATATATTTCTTTGTGGTAGGCACAAAATCAAAGATCCCTAATTAAGTTATTTATTCTTATTTTAATGGCCAATTTCTAGACCTGATCAAATTGATTTATCTGTCGTGAAAAAAGGCTTTAAGAAATTTTACTATATTTTTTCTGACCTCCTCTCATCTCAAAAATTAAGTTGATTAGGACTAAGATTGTTCTCAACGGGATTTTTAAAAGACAAAGATATCTGCCTGTGGTATTTTTTGTCATAAAGCCAGTAACCTCTGGCAACAGGAACCTGGGTAGAACTTCAGAGTTTATGAGAATCAGAAACTCAAGACAAACCTGGCCATGCTAAGATAGGTTTAAAGATCTTAAAGCAAACAAACTAGTAAACTGGGATCCTAACCGGAGTTTTCTAATGTGGCAATATTTTCATCAAACCAAAACGTTGGTCCTATATTTGTTTCACTTGTAAGAGGGAAAAAGCATTTAACTTCTCCCATGTGAGGCATTTTATTTTATATATGCCTAAAATATGTTATATTGTTTATTTACCAGAAACAAGTCAAATTATCTGAATCCAGCTTTGTTTTGTTCATAAGAAAATTGTATATTAATGAGGGCAAATAACTTGTCCAGGCTCATGCAATTTATAGAATTTGGCTGTGGATCCAGATAACGCCAGCAGAAAGATCTTTCATTTCAATCAAGGGTGTTAATTTGGGTTCCTTGGGCTCTCCTTCTGCCTATGTGTTTGTGGTTTTCAGAGAGCTGTGGGCCCTTCAATTCAATAAGGTTCCGAATCAATACGTTTTATTAATCTGCCTCCTGATTTGGGATTCTTAATCTGACAGTGCTGTCCACTCTTGTCTTATATTACCTTTCCACAATTCTTGTCAAAATACCAGTAACACTGTAGCTTCAGTAGTAAAGCAGTGATAGGAGTTCTTTTTTAGTGGATAATATTTGCCAGGCATTATACGAAGGGCTATGTATGCATTATCTTATTTGGTGTTCACAGCAGCATTGCTGAACTATGTCCCTTACTTTAAGATTAACCCTCTTTCTATCTCAAATCCCAGCCCTGTTCCTTGCTTTCCTAACTGATCTCCCTGTTCCAGTTTCTCATTGCTTTGTTCCAACCTACACAGTTCTTATAGAGTTTTTTTTTTTTTTTCTTTCCTCACATTCTTTGCTCAAAAGCCTTAGGTGGCTTTCCCCCACTGTTCGGGAAGGGAAGGTTCGAGTTCTTAGAATATCAAACTGGGCCTTTGGTAGCTTGCTAGCTTACTGTTTAAAGCATGTCTGTACTCATTCCTTTCCCACTGCCTTTCACTGAAAGTATTCAAGCCACCTAGACTTTTTTCTAAGTAGTTTTTTCTATTAGACTCTTCATTTCCTTGAGTCTGCCTTTTAAAAGGGAATTCTGTGTCTACAATACTGCTTCTATTCTCTACCCCCTTCCTTTGCCTCACCTTCAAGAAATACATGCAAGGCATACAGTGAAAAAGTCTCCCTTCTTCCCATGTCCTCTCATTTCTCAGCTTCCTTCCAAAGGTAGCCTGTGCGTTTACAAGTTTCCATGTACATACATGAGTATAGAAGGAAATTGGCATGTTGGTTAAAGAATGTGAACTCTGGAACCAGGCTCCCTAAAGTTGAATCATGGCAGCTCTTCCTAGATGTGTGGTTTGGGCAAAGTACTAGTTCCTACCTCATAAGCTTTTTGTGAGGATTTCTTACAACAGTGCGTGGCATGTGGTAAGCTCTCAGTAAATGTATACTATTATATTATTGTTGTGTTGTTGTTTTATAACAGAGCGTGAAACATTGAAAAGAGAATGGCATTTAAAATCAGGAGATGTCAGTTTGAATATAGTCTCTTAGTTTTTTGTGCCTGAATCATTTAAGCCAAGTTAAACCTTGTACGGTTTCCTCATCTTCATAATTAGGATAATGATAAATGGTTTTGATTTTGATGAACTGAACAATAAAAGGAAAGAGCTTCATAAATAATAAAATGCTGTATGAAGTTTAGTTGCTATTGGTCACTTCATTTTGTTTTCTCTTCCAGGAAAGGTCACAACATTTCAGCTGATGATAAGAAGTGAAACAGTCTTTAAAGGATAAAGATATCAGAAATTTAGTGACAGTTATGCTGTTTTGCTTTACAGATTATTCTAAATTCATACTTTTTCATTAGCTGTGGCTTGCTTTCATATTAGTCTTACATTTTAAAATTATAATTATATAGTTTATGTGTCAGTGCCATTAAGGGAATAATGTTAGAGTAAGTACCTCTATTTGTGCAAATGTGTCAAGATTTCAGAATTGATATAATTAGCTATACGTAGTGTAAATTAATAAACCTAATTTGGTAAACCTTATCTTTTAAGGAAAAAATTTTTGTCAACCTAGAATGTAATAGTCACTGCCTGTAACATTTTTTTCATGGTTTGCAAATGTGTTATTTGCCTGTGATGATAACAGTTGTTGAATAATATTCATTTTACTAAGTAGATGGTGATACATATAAAAAGAGGTTCCCTTTGATGCATTTTTTTATGATTTATGCAGTTGTTAAAACAAGAGAAGCATTCACCTTTTTTTTTTTTTTTGATAACTCCTGGATTCCGCAGTGCATATCAGTACCCAAAGACACAGAGAATGGCATATATTTGAGTACTGTGATGTTCTCCCTTCCTTTCTTAATGAGGGGCATTTCCAGTATCCAATGTTTAGGAGGAAAAATGTAGTCAGGTCAGTCGGTGATAGAGCAGAATTCTAGCCAGGCAGTATGGATCCTAAGTTCAGGCTTTAAACATTTCCCTGTATTGCTTATGAGAATGAGGTTACAAAAAATTACCATTTCTAGAATTAATATGAATAAAACAATGTAAGCTTAATGGATAGCTTTAACAATGGATTAGGTTAGAGAATTAGTGAAGTGGAAGACAATCTGAAAAGTAAATTAACCAAAATAAAGAGACAGGGATGGGAGAAATGTACGAGAAGAAAAGAGAAGTAGAAATTTCTGGTTCTCTATAATTCCTGTCTCTAAGTAATGGGTGTATTAGTGGGATGTTTTGCTGTCCAGCTACAGCTTCCACCTCACTGCCTTTCTGATAGTAAAGTTTGACTCCATGGCAGGGTTTGGGCAGTTTAGAGGGAAGTGGAAGTTATACGTGCATAGGTTTTAACCTTATAGATTATGCCGATGAAGGGAAAGAGATACATCTTTTCCTTCCTGTGGACTGGAATGTGTACATGGTAGTGAACTATTTTTAGCTTGTGGAAGAGGGCAATACTCCAAGGACAACAGAGCAACAAGATGTAAGAATTTAGCTCTCTGACTGCTAAGCTGTCCCCTGGACTATATGCCTTCTGACTGTCCTATGAGAGAGGGAAGAAACTTGAATTTTGTTAAGCCCTCTGAGGGTCTCTTACTACAGTAGCCTAGTCTGTGTCCTAACTAATATAGGAAGAGCGTGAGAAAATGTAACAAATCTAAAAAGAATCCAGATATGAAGAAAAATGAAGTAGATTATTTGAGGAGATTATGATTGAGAATTTCTAAAACTCCAAAAAGACACGAATTCAAGAAGTCAAATAAAGGATAAATAAACGTATAATACGCACACAATGAAAGATCTTAAAAATAGCCAGAGGGAGAAGACAGATTATTTTTAGAAGATCTGCAGTTTATTGAAAGGAAAATTGAAACCAAAAGATAAGAGGATAATAACTACAGTGTGCTGTGAGTAAATAACTCTTCAGGCAAAAATGTCTTTAAGAGTATAGGTAATACAAAGTTTTCAGATAAATAAAAACTAAGAGATTTTGCTACCAATAGAATATCTCTAAGACAGCTTCAAAAAGAGATACTTTAGGTAGAAGGAAAATGATCCCTGATAGAGGGTTTGAGATATTAATTAGAAAAGAAGAAAGGCTGAAAATTAAAGAGCCAAGCATCCAAGCTAAATTAGAAAAAGAACTGAATAAAGACGGGGATGAAGAAATAGACATAAAAGCAAATATTAAAGAAATAAAAAACAAGCTTATAGTAAAGGATCAAGAGCCAAAGTTGATTCCTAGAAAAAGACAAACCTGGTAAGATCAATCAAAAAAACCAAACCAAAACAAAACAGAGGGACATAGTAAGAATGGAAGAGGAGCTACAACCACAGATGCTATAGGATTATTATAAAAAGGTATACCTAAGTAACTTTTTGTTTAAGGAATAATTTGAAATGGTAGATTAGTGTGTGTGTCGTCATAATAATATATTAAGCTTTTCTTTTTTTCTTTTTTTAAGATTTTATTTATTTATTTGACAGAGATAGAGACAGCCAGCGAGAGAGGGAACACAAGCAGGGGGAGTGGGAGAGGAAGAAGCAGGCTCAGAGCAGAGGAGCCTGATGTGGGGCTCGATCCCATAACGCCGGGATCACGCCCTGAGCCGAAGGCAGACGCTTAACCGCTGTGCCACCCAGGCGCCCCAGGATATTAAGCTTTTTAAGACTGCTTGTCAAATTTGCTTTTCTGAATAAGAGGGTTGGATTAAATGTTTTAATCCTTCACTTGAATTTTTGGAGAATTTCAAGGGTGCAGTGGTGAATGAGATGATTGTTTCAGTCAAACTTAAGTCATACAGTATTAAGATTTTGGTAAAGATTTACCTGGGGATAATTGACAGATGAGTTTCTCTTAAAACAGTAGAATTTGTTTGCCTTTTTAATATATAAAAAAGTGGGGAAGTGTCATTCAGTAAGGAAATGCAAGACCGTAAGAAACTGTAGAAACCTTGTGTTCTTAAAAAAAAAGTTTTTTTTTAAAGTGTTACTGGGGCGCCTGGGTGGCTCAGTTGGTTAAACCTCCGACTTGTGATTTTGGCTCAGGTCATAATCTCATGGTTCCTGAGGTTGAGCCCCATGGTGGGGAGTCTCACTGAGATTCTCTCCCTCTGCTGCACACCACCCCCCCCCCGACTCAGTCATGTGCTCTCTCTTTTTCTTTCAAATAAATAAATCTTTTTTAAAAAAATATGGAGAACACTCAAAGAAGCCAGAAGTTTGAAGTTAACTGTTGTAAGTTAAAGAGGATAAAGTGACGGCTTTTATTTTTAATTTAAGCTTTTTAGTAATGCCTGCTAATAGTACTAATTAGCGCATAATACTTTTGAGAGAGAGTAAGAACTAAAGCTTTTGCAGAGGAGACCAGAATGATTATAGAATTTGAAACTTTACCATTTGAAAAAGGAAATAGGACTGCTTATTGAAAAAGTGGATATTAGAGAGGGTGGGAAATAACTGTCTTCAAATATTTGAGGGATATAGACTTACGAAGAGGAATTCTCTTTATTCTGTTTAGCATCAGAGGACAGACCCAGTAAGTGGCCACTACAAAGAAATAGAGCGGTGTAAAGAACATTGTAACAGTTAGGTTACCCAGAAATGGAACGGACCGTTTTGTGAAGGTAGAGCTCACAGGCCTTTGATGACCATGTCTAGAGATATTTTTAGACTGAATTTTCAGAAAAGAAACACCTACTATAATTCAGGCATTCTGTTGTTGAGTACTGACTTCAGTATGTAAAACAAGAAAAGACAGAACCAAGCTATTTGATACAACATGTCATAAGATTTGCTACATGGAAGTTAAGTATATTATTTAAGAAGTCTTATATTTGTCATCCTAGACTTCATAAAATAAGCTTTTATCATTTGTGGTTTGCAAACTTAGGATTTAGGAGGGCTTCTTTTTATTGTATCAGGACTACTGATCTGTTTTGTCTTATTCCTTTTACCTTTTATTTACCTTTCTTTCCTGTTGTTTTTCACTTTCGAACTCTTTGTGGAATTGGTCAAGTTTTCTTTGCGTGTTTTTCCTCTAGTGATCTTTAAATTATATATAATCTAGTTGTTTACATTGCATTTTTTACCTGTCTTGATTTATATTTTTTCAATGTATTGAGAGATGCAGTATCATTTATTTTTTTTCCCCCACCAAGAGAAAAAACTTCAACATGCCTTTACTTTCCTTCCTAACTCCTCTCAAACCAGTGTGGAGAAGATCACAGAGTTTTATTACCAAATTTTTGTACATATTTTACATCAATAATTAGATTTCTAGCCGTAATTTTTACTGATTTATCTGCTTTCCATGATCTTTTGTTCTAATGCCTTTTTGTTTCTTGAATCATTTTCCCTTTTTTGTTGGCATACCTACACCAGTAAGTTTTGATATGTATTTTTATTGTCATTTAGTTCTAATTGCTTACTTTCCATTTTGATTTCTTCTTTGACCAGTGTATTATTTAGAATTGTGTTGTTTAACTTAAAAACATTCTGTGATTATGTAGTTATATTTTTGTATTGATTTCTAGTTTGATTGCATTATGGTTAGAATACTCTGTGATTTCAGTTCTTTGAAATTAGTTGAGCCCAGCATGGCCTTGCTAGTAAATGATCCAGGGACACCTGACTGGCTTAGACAGTAGAGTTTGCGACTCTTGATCTCTGAGTTATAAGTTCGAGCCCCACATTGGGTGTGGAGATTACTTAAAAATAAAATCTTAGGAAAATTAAAAATAAAAATATGGGATCCCTGGGTGGCTCAGCTGGTTAAGCATCTGACTCTTGGTTTCGGCTCAAGTCATGATCTCAGGGTCCTGGAATTGAGCCCCACTGAGGGCTCAGCAGGGAGTGTGTTTGAGGCTCCTCTCCCTCTCCTTCTGTCCCTCCCACTGCTTGCGCATGCCTGCAAACACTCTCTCTCTCTCTAAAATAAGTCTTTTTAAAAAATAAATGATCCATGTACACTTGAAAAAAATGTGTCATTTGCAGTTGTTAGGTGTGGTGTATTTATATGTATATGACTTTTGGGTTAAGTTGATTCATTATTCGGTCAAATCTTACATATATATCATCACTGATTTTTATATTTTCTGTCAGTCGCTGAGAGTCATGTTAAAAAGTCTAATCATGGCTGTGTATTTCTCTGGTTTTCCCTTTAGTTGTGTCAACTTTTACATTATATATTTTGCCTTGTGTTTTAATTTTCTTTTCTTTCCTATTGAATATTTATTAATGTAATTACTGATATATTTATATTGACATCTTTCCATTTATTTTCAATTTGTCCATCTGTTCTTTGTCCTTTATATTTTCTTTTCTTTCTGCTATATTTGGTTATTAAACCATTCCGAACTGTAGTGGCTTACAGCAGTAACCATGTGTTATCATCTATCAGTTTTCTAGAGTATGGAAGTAGAGAGTGGCTCAGCTGGGTGGATCTGGCCTAAGGTTTCTCAGAGTGTTGCAGTCAGATGGTAGCTGTCTGGGATCATCTTAAAATCTTCTTTATTCACAGATCTGTGGGTACTGAAACTGTGAGGGCTTCTTACACAACTCTCTGTGTCCGGATGGTCTCTCCAAAGTAGTGGCTTCAGGACATCCTGACAGCTCTGGGCCCCATGGCATGGCTCCCAAAAGAGAGATCCAGGAGGAGGCTCTGTCCACCCTTTCTAGCATCAGAAGTCAGACAACATCACTTCTGCTATATTTTGTTTAATAAACCTGCCCCTGATGTCATGAGCACTGGGTGTTATATGCAGCTGATGAATCACTTCTGAAACTAATAATACACTATATGTTAATTTAAATTTAATTAACCTTCCCATATTCAGAGAAAGGGGCATATATTTTTCCTCTGTAGAAGCTTTTTAGGATTGTCTTCATTTTCAGTGGTTTGAAATTTCAACTCCTATGTGTTCAGTTGTGAATATCTTGTTTTTGTTATTGTTGTTGTTGTTAATTATGTTGCCATTCATTGAGCTCTTTAAATCTGAAGATTGCTAATTTTCTTAGTTTACCTCGGGAAATGTCTTTCTGTTATTTCTTCAATTCTTCCATTTCTAGACGTTCTGTCAGATAGCTGGTAGAACTTTGAGATTTATCCTTCTTGCTTCTTTGTTTCATTCGACGTTCCATCTCTATGTCTTTTTGTTCTGCAGTCTTTGGGTAGGTTCAGTATATTGCTTCACTGACTTGCTTTTCAGCTATATCCATTTTTCACTTCAGCCCATCTACTGATTTCTCTTCTGATGGTCATATATTTTATTTCCTAAATCTCTAGTGTATCTTTTGGATAGACTTGATAACTTCATAAGTTTCTTTAGGGATATTAATTTATTTTACAGTGCTTTATAGGTCCTCTTAACTGTTTCTTTCGATTTTTGTTCTTCGTTTGTTGAATTCATTGCCTCTGTCAAATTGTTTTCCTCAAATCTGTGATTGTCTGCTCTTCTTGAGAATCCCTGTTGGCCTTTTCTATTTATAAGAGCTTATCTCCTCTCGTTATGGGAAGGGGTAGGAATGCTGTTGGGCTGAATGTGCCTGGTTTTAGACTGAAGACTAATTTATAAACTTCATTTACAAGTACGTAATGTCTGATCACTTTCTCTCTATGTACGTCCTACCCCCAAAGTGCTAATCTTGAGAAGAACAAGAGGAGGAGGTATCAAGGGAGAGATTCTTGCAATGAGATAATAATGTGATTTCATGGGGCGCCTGGGTGGCTCAGTCGTTAAGCGTCTGCCTTGGGCTCAGGGCGTGATCTGGGCGTTCTGGGATTGAGCCCCACATCAGGCTCCTCTGCTAGGAGCCTGCTTCTTCCTCTCTCACTCCCCCTGCTTGTGTTCCCTCTCTCACTGGCTCTCTCTGTCAAATAAATAAATAAAATCTTTAAAAAAAAAATAATGTGATTTCATGTTATAAAAAAGTTGAATTTCCATTATGATGTAATATGAAGAACATTGTTCTTTATTTTAGAAGATTAAATCTTACCATGATTTCCGTATTTACTTAACCATCACCCCCAGAATATGTGGTCATTTGTCAGTTTTAAAATCTTCATGGCTTCTGGGGCACCTGGGTGACTTAGTTCGTTGAGCGTCTGACTTTTGGTTTCAGCTCAGGCCATGATCTTGAGGTCTTGGGCTAGAGCTTGGTTGGGCTCCAAGCTCAGTGGGGAGTCTGCTTCCCCCCTCTCTCTGCCTCTCCCCCCCCAAAATGTGTAAATAAATCTTTAAAATAAAATAAAATATTCATGGCTTCTGTACATATAATCAACAATATAACTGCTTGTTAAGAAACTACCTTCAGTGTTCCTTAATGTAAAAAATTTTTTCTCCAGAATTTCTCATCACAACCAAATTTCCTTAAATGAATTTTGTTTTGTAGGTTCATTTGTGTAGGAGAAACTATTTTATCTTGTAATTAATTAGTTTACATATTTAAAAACTGAAACAACAAAATTGGGATTGATTCGTGTCATAAAGACAATCATGTTATTTTGTGAAATTTAGAAGTAGTTTTGCTGAAGGAAGAATGAAAAAATTGTAGTATAGCCTGGACTATAATGTTAGGAACTCAAGATTGACTTAAAATTTAAACATAGTGTAATGTTTATTCTTGTCCTCCTTATTTGTCAGGGAATCTAAACCAGAGTGAGACATTTTCTGGTTCTGTGTTGGGAGCGCAGGGCATAGGAGATTTCCATAAAAAGGCATGGGATTTGCTTGGAAGAACATAGTGGTTTTCTAACTTGGCAGTAATGAGTTAGAACTAACCCCTTTCAAAAGAAAATAGTAATCCACATTATTCCTTATTGGGTATTTGTGTGTGTGTGTGTGTGTTTTCTTATCTGAGCTATATTATTTTTGTATTTGCATGTGCATGTGTATACATTCATGACCCATAGTATCTGTTAGGTGTAAAGAAAATAATTTTCTATGCATATAGTATATATGAAAAATAGGTTTGGGATTTGAATATTTTACTACTTGAGTTGAGGAACAGGGGCCAAATATTTTGTTGTTGCAGAATACCCAAAATAATTTGGCCGTGTCTGAGTGCTTTTCCCAAATTCTGTTGCCCTCGGAGGCAATTTGGGAAATATAAATGAGCCTGCTATATTAGGATCCCCTCTTGAAAGATACGCATTTTTGCATTAGAGAGATAATGTATTTACATCTTGTTAAAATGATAGTGGTCCCCAGCTAAGAATCACCAGGGACCTGAGAAGGGGGTTACAGACAACATAGATCTGTCTGGATATATATATGCTCTTGTGTTTAATAATCAAGGTGTTTGTTTTTGTTTTGTTTTCATGGAAGTAAGAGAACCACCTGACACAGATAGAGGTGCAGGATGATTAATGTCCCAGCACAAACCTCTCCCAACTCACAGTTTCCTCCGGTTTCCTGTCCATTTACATTGTAAAATGTGGCCTTTCTTTGGGCTTGATTCTTAGCTTTCTTCTGTTTTCAATGAATAAGTTCTCTTTGGTTGATCTCATCTGCTGTGGTTTCAACTATTAACATTTCTTACAACTCCTAAGTCTGTACCCTCTAGCTCTTTGGTTTCTACTGAGCTCCCAGACTTAGAGTTTTAAAAGCACATATTACCTACTTTTCCCATAGGAATTTCAGACTTAATTTTGGGCAGGAATATGTTCTTTTTAAACCTCCTTTTAGCCACCTAATTTGCCCAAGGTAGATATTTAGGAGTTATTCTTGATTCCTCTTCATTCCCCTAAATAAATCTGTAACTAGCCGCGGAGGCCTGTCAGTTTGACCTTCAGAAAACCACTGTCCGGGGCGCCTGGGTGGCTTAGTCGTTAAACGTCTGCCTTTGGCTCAGGGCTTGATTCTGGCGTTCTGGGATCGAGCCCCACATCAGGCTCATCTGCTGGAAGCCTGCTTCTTCCTCTCCCACCCCCCCTGCTTGTGTTCCCTCTCTCACTGGCTGTCTCTCTCTGTCAAATAAATTAAAAATCTTTAAAAAAAAAAAAAAAGAAAGAAAGAAAACCACTGTCCCCTCATCAGCCCTAGTGCTGCTGTGCAAGCCTGTGTCATTTTCCACCCAAGCTAATTCAGTAGCTTCCTGACTGTTCTCCCTGCCTTCAGTCCATTTTATACACTGTTAGCAGTTGTCTTTCCAGAATATATATCTGACTGTATTACTTAAAAAAAAAAAATCACTGTTTTCTCCCCATTGCTTACTAGATAAATTGTAGGCTCTTGTACATGGTGAGCGCCTTTGCAAGAATAACCCAGTCTCCATACCCTGCTCCATTTTCCATACCTTGCTTTTAAACCGTGTGTTTTGGCCACACCCATCTGTGTGGTATTCCCTGGATCTTGTGTATTTAGTGATTTAGAGTATTTGTTCAAGCTGTTTCCTCTGCTTTGAATGCCCTTCCCTACTTACCTGGAACATTCCTATTCAGTTTTTCATTTAGTTCTTATGTAACCTCCATTGAAAAACTAACCTGCTCTCTTCTCTGTTCCTCCATCCTTCCCCAACCCTTTCATCTTTGCTCTGTAAAAACTTTGTTCGCATCATATTGTAATTACTTATTTTTTCCTCCTCCATGAGCTCCTCCAGGATGGGAAACATAGTTTTCATTTTTGTGTCCCTTGCACCTAATGCTGAACTGGTACCTGGGAGATACTTTGTAAATGTTTTTTGATTCAGAACAGCAATCATACCTGTCACCATGTCTGTTGGATAGTTTACTGTAATTTGTCCTTACTATGTTTCTTAGTGAGGGCTGCTGGAACAAATTACCATAGACTGAGTGGCTTAAACAACACATTTATTCCTTATAGTTCCAGAGGCTGGGAAGTCCGAAATCAAGTACTGGAAGATGTGTCTGAGGAGGACCTGCCTCCTGACTTAGAGGTGGCTGTCTCTGTCTTCACCTGGTGGAGAGTGAGAGAAGCAAGCTCTTGGGACTCTTACAGGGGCGCTAATCCAGTCATCTAATCCTCATCTAATACTAAGTACCTCCCTCCCAAAGGCCCCACCTCTTAATATCATCACATTGGGGGAACACATTCAGTTTATAAAACTATATATGTAATTGGTATTCTGAGAAATTTCCCTTTTTTTCCCCATTGGATTTTCTTAAATTCTGTTGAGCTACAAACTACACGTAATAAAATGTCCGTTTTTTTTTTGTTTTTTGTTTTTAAATTTTAAAAATTTTATTTATTTTTAAATTTTAATTCCAGTATAACATACAGTGCTATATTAGTTTCAGGTGTATAGTCTAGTAATTCAACAATTCTGTATATTACAGTGCTTATTGTGATAAGTGTACTCTTAATCTCCTTTCTCTAGTTCCCCCATTCTCCCACCCACCTCCCCTCTGGAGACATCATTTGTCTATATTTAAGAATCTGGTTTGTTTGTCTTTTTTCCCTTTGTTCATTCGTTTTGTTTCTTAAATTCCACATATGAGTGAAATGATACAGCATTTCTCTTTCTCTGACTGACTTATTTCACTTAGCATTTTACTCTAGGTCCATTCATGTTGTTGGAAATGTTAAGATTTCATTTTTTATGACTAATATTCCATTGTCTCTATATACCGTATCTTTATCCATTCATCTATTGATGGACACTTTGATTGCTTCCATAATTTGGCTATTGTAAATAATGCTGCAGTAAACATAAGGGTACACGTATCTTTTTGAATTAGTGTTTTCATAATCTTTGGGTAAATACCCAGTAATGGAATTACTGAGTCATATGATAATTCTATTTTTAATTTTTTGAAGAACCTCCATACTGTTTGCCAGACTGGCTGCACCAGTCTGCTTTCCCACCAACAGTGCATGAGGTTCCTAAAATATACTTATTTTAAATGTGCAATTCAAAAAGGGGGCTCCTGGGAGACTTGGTCAGTTAAGCATCTGCCTTCAGCTCAGGTCATGATCTCAGGGTCCTGTGGTGGAGCACTCTATCTGGCTCCTTGATCAGTGGGGATTCTGCTTCTCCCTCTTCCTCTGCCCCCCCCACTTGTGCGCTCTCTCCCTCAAGTAAATAAACAAATAATCTTTTTAAGAAAATGTACAATTCAGTAAGATTTGATAAATGGAAATACCCATGTAACCACCACTGTAGTCAAAGTGCAGATCATTTCCATCACCCAGAAGAGTTCCTTTTATGCTCCTTTATAGTCATTACCCTTGCCCTACCACTGGCCCCAAGTAACTTTCTGGCACTATAACTTAGTTTTGTCTTTTCTAGAATTATATTATGTAAGTGGAATCCATACAGTAGTCACTCTTTTATGTATTTTGCTGAGTGGTTGGTTGGTTTGTTTTTTTGAGGTTCATCTGTCTTGTTGAATCTGTCAGTAGTTTATTCTTTTTTATTACTGAGTAGTATTCCATTGATTGGATATACCAAATCCATTCACTTCTTGATGAATACTTGGGTTATTTCTAGATTTTGGCTGTTAATGAACAAAACTAAGAGTTGAAGTTCATTTTTTTTCCAGCCTGACTTGTTCAAAAGATTGTCTTTTACATACTGAATTCTTTTGCCCCATCTTGAACAATCTATTCCTATGTAACAGATTAACAGAAATCTTACTGGGCTTAAAGCAACATTAACCATTTATTGTCAGTTTCTGTGGATCAGGGGTTTGGGAGTGGCTTGACTGGAAGGTTCTGGCTCATGGTCTCATGAGATTGCAATCCTCTCAATTAAGGCTTGACTAAAACTGCAAGATAGGCTTCTGAAGGGGGTTCACTCACATATTTGGTAAAGCATGCTAACTGTTGGTAGGAATCCTCAATTCCTCTCCAGCTGGGCCTCTCAGAAGGGCTTCTGGTTAAATGTCCTCATGACATTGTGAGTGGCTTCTCTTAGAATGATCCCAGAGACCATGGTACAAGCTGCAGTGCCTTTTAAAGGAGGTCACATATGGTCACTTCCGCTATATTCTATTGGTCACACAACCAATCTTAGGAAGAAACTACACAAGAGTATGAAAACTGAGAGTGAACAATACAAGTTATGAATACCAGGAGGCCAGGATCCTTGAGGGCTTATCTTGAAGGATGGGTATGACAGTCCCTTTATCAAAAATGAACTCAAGATATATACATGGTTTTATTTCTGGATTTAATTTGGTGCCACTGATCTGATTGTCTTCATGACAGTATAACAATATCTTTATTACTGTAGTTTTATATTATGTCTTAAAATCAGATTGTGCAACACTTTTCTTCTTTTTCAGAACTGTTAACTCTACTAAGTTATTTGCATTTTCAAAAAAATGTTAAAGTCATCTTGTCAATTTTTACAAAAAGGAAACCTGCTGATTGGGATTGCATTGAATCTGTAGACCCAGCTTGGAGAGAATTGACATCTTAACAATAATATGGACGTATCTTAATATGATATGGCATGTCTCTCTAATTACTGTGTCCTTAATTTCTCTGAGCCATGTTTTGTAGTTTCAGTATATAAGCCTTGCACGTATTCTTTTAAAATCATCTTTTAAGTATTTTACTTCTTATTGGATACTATTGTAAATGGTATTTTTTAAATTACATTTTTCAGTTCTTTGCCAGTATATACAGATACATAATAGTTATTGTTTTTTTGTATCAACCTTTTATCCTGAAATCTTGCTAAATTCCCCTATTAGTCTCGTAGCTTTATCGTGTATTGTATATATGGGATCATGTTATCTGTGAATGAAGACAATTTTACTTCTTCCTTTTGCATAAAGGATCCTACTATAACTAGCTTAGAACAATGGTGAATAGAAGTGGAAAGAGAAGACATATTGGTGGGAAGAAAAAGAAAAACCGTATAATACCAAAAGATGCAGAAAAAGTATTTGGAAAAAATCCAACATCCATTCTTGAGAATCCATATAAATGTAAACTCTTAAGAATGTAAAAGGGTGTAAAGAAGATGTGAAACCAAAACATTTGAGTTTGATTAGAGTAACCAAAATTCTAACTGCTTGGCGTAGGTAGGGATTCATAATCTAAGGTCCCCAACACTTGTAAAGAAGAAAAATCTTTATTTTTCCTTAACCTCTAGTATTTATTTCTATTTTGAATGCAGGCAACAAACCACTAGTAATGATACTAGCAGCAACTGTGACTTTGTCACCAACAAATATTACTTTTAACTTTCCTTTTATCTTTATTTAAAGTTTTTTTCTTGAAGACACCATGGTTAGGTCTTGCTTTCTTATCTTGAGTTTGAATTGAAATGTTGGAATATTGGAATAGATGATTTACATTTAATATGATGGTGTGGTTACTTTTAATTCTGCTCTCCTATTGTTTGTTTTATATTTTTCCTGTCTTGTTCTTTATTGCTTTTTTTTGTATTTTTTCTGCTGTGTTTTGGATGAATCAGTTTTTTTTCCCCCATCGGCTGCTCTGGGTTTTGGAGTATGCATCTTTAATATACAACAGTTTATCTTCAAATAATGTTATACTACTACAAATACACTGTAAGAACCTTGAACAATATACTTCCAGTCCCCTTCATTTTTTGTGCCGTTACTGTACTATTACTTCTGTGTGTGTTGTAAAACCTTGTAGTACGTAATTACTAGTTTCAATTTAAGTGGTCAAAAAGGTCTTGTAGATTTACTCTCATTCACCATTTCTGGTACTTTTTATTCCTTTTATAATCGTCATTCCTTTATGTAGATCCAAGTTTCCATCTGTTATCGTTTTCTTCCACCTGAAGAAAGAACTTCCTTTGCTTTTTTAAAATGGTACTGGTGAAATTTTTCCCCCAGCTTTTCCTTCTTCCTTCTGTCTTTCCTTTTCTTGTTTCCTTTCATTTTATCTTCCTTCTTTCCTTCCTTCCTTCCTTCCTTCCTTCCTTCCTTCCTTCCTTATTTATCTGAAAAAACTTCACTTTCATTTTGGAAGGATAGATTCATTGTATTTAGCATTCTAGATTGACCATTTTTTTCTTGAAGCATTCTATTTTTTTTTTAAGATTTTATTTATTCAAGAGAGAGAAAGAGCACGGGGAACCAGGGCTGCAGAGGGAGGAGAAGCAGACTCCACACTGAGCACAGAGCCTGATGCATGGTTCGATCTTACGACCCTGAGATCATGACCTAAGCAGAAACCAGGAGTCTGATGCTTAACCAACTGAGCCACCTTCTTTAAGCATTTTAAAGATACTGCCATTTTCTTCTGTCTTGCATAGCTTCTCAAGATGTCTGTGAATCTTCTGGGATTTCAAATGAATTGCCTGTTTTTCAACAAGGGGAACTTTCCTGACCAAAACTCCCAATATTTCTATGCACCCTGGAATTGTTCAGCTTATAGATCCCTATTTTTTCTTCGCCTTTACCTCATGGAGTTTCATCCTGTGTACTCTGCTTAATGTTTGGCCAGAGACTCAAGTGAATGCCTGTGCAGATTTCTGGAATTTTCTGTCCTTAACTCCATCTTCTCTGATACACATTCTGGTCTCTGCTTAAGCTCTTCCTCCCTGTGCCACAGTCTGAAAAGTGCCTCCAAGCAGAAAGCCAAGGCAGGTGTAGGCCTCACTTCATTTTGTCGCATCACTCAGAGATCATAGTCCTATACTGCTTATTGTCAAATGTCTGAAAACAGTTGTTTCATGTATTTCGTCTGGTGTTTTAGCTGTTGACTGTGGGATTAAAAGTCCATTCATACTTATTCCATCATGGCCATCGGAAATTCTTTCCTGCCTTTTTACCTTTTAAGATAACTGTGGAGATAAAAAATAAAGTTTGTATTTCTTTTTTTTTTTTTCTTTCTAGCAATTTGGGCCTTATGGAGTATATTGCTAATACCTACTTATAGAGTTTTATCAATTTCATTAATAATATCCCTTTTGTATCCTAGTAATTTTCAAGGTAACATTTTACAGAGTACAGCTATATAGAATAATAAAATAGTGTATAATTACTATATGATATTTTAAGCAAATAAAATAGCATATACATTAATGCTAATGTGAGTGAACTTTTCAAAAAAGTGTGTTAAGTTGTTTAAACAATAGCTTTGTAAAGAATTGGGTACATGATTGTAGTTATAAAACAGCTACTAGTTTTAATCACCTTATTTTCTGGTCAAACACTCTTACAGGTAACATGAATAGGCTCTAATGATGACTGATGTCTAGTCGAAGATGATCTTTAATGAATGCCTGGCAGTAGTCCTGTAAACTTAGCTTAGAATCTGCATGGTTTTACTATTAAGTGCCTGTCTTCCCCTTAATAGTATTAAGGGAAAGAGCGAACAAAAACCAAAATGTCATATATTTCATGTAACAGTTGCACATTCTTGCTATTCTTAGCATGTTTGTTAATCTTTAGGCTTTTCTTTTTTTCCCCAGATTGTCAGTATTTAAACAGACCACATCATGCGTGAGTACAAGCTAGTGGTCCTTGGTTCAGGAGGCGTGGGGAAGTCCGCTCTGGTAAGTTAGCCACCTAACTCTAACTTAATTAGTATAGTACTAGAAAGACATTGATATTTGCTTGCCTTAGACTTTTAGTCATTAGTGAGAAAAGGTGGCAGTATTTTTTATATGCCTGGTATCTGCCCCACAGGGGACAGAGATTCATTCAGTAACCACAGAGGCGTAGTTTACAATGGTGGCTCATTCATTCTTTTACTTACTGAATGTTTACTGGCTGCCTACTATGTGCTAAGCCCCCTGGGATTGTGATTCAAAAAGGAATAAGATCTCATTTTTTAAGGAACTTACATTCCAGTGGGGGAACACTGATTATTTCAGATACTAGTGGAGTAAGTCCTACCCTACTCCCACCCCAGACTTAAGTGAAATGAAGTTATTTTTTGTATACATGCTGTATTTTGTAAATATTTATTGAGCTTATATACTGTCAGACTCTGGGGTTACAGCAGTGAACAAAACCAATCACAGTCATTCAGAGCTTACCATACAGTGGAGGAGATATAATAATTACAAAGTTAAATGAAGAACTACCTCATTATTGTGAGAGAGATACTTTGAAAGAAAAGTAGACTGTTAAGAGAGATCCCTATGACAGATGAACCTCAGTTAGCATTTGACTGTGAACAGGTCACAATCGTTGTGGCAGAAGTGAACTGGAAGGCAAAGGCAAATAG
The DNA here is from genome assembly GCF_002007445.2 of Ailuropoda melanoleuca. NCBI lineage: Eukaryota > Metazoa > Chordata > Mammalia > Carnivora > Ursidae > Ailuropoda > Ailuropoda melanoleuca. The sequence goes on from NC_048219.1 coordinate 78,444,610, forward strand.
AGGGAAATGAAGTGAGAGGCAGGGACCACATCATGATTTAAAGATCATATAAGAACTTGAAACTTATCCCTAATGACAGTGAGAAGCCATTGAAAGTGATTTTTTTCAGGGGTGAGAGGGGTGTTGACAAAATTGTATATATGTTTTAAAGAGAGTACCTTGTTCTGTGTGGAGTGATTTAGAAGAGAGGCTGAGTGGACATGGGACACCAGTTGGGAGTTAATGCTGACCCCAGATTATTGTTTGTGGAACCATATTGGGAATGTGGCATCGAAGGAGAGAAAAGTAGATGTTCTGACAATTAACTTGGTGCTGAATTGATGTGAGGACTAGGAGAGAAGGAGTTGTTGAGGATGATTCCCAAAGTTCTAGTTGTTGAGCTACTAACTTTATGGATGGATCATTTAAGTAAAAGGGAAACACTGAAGAATGAGCAGATCTGTGACTAAAACTCAAGTCATGTCAAATTTGTTTATGTGAGATGTTAAAATAAATACATCAAATAAGTAATTGGATCCTCAAGATAATAAGCTTTAAAGAGACTTGTGAAATGATTTGGGGCACCATGAATATATCAGTGGTATTTAATTTCATGAGAATTATGTTACTTTTAAATTAGTACCTGTAAATTATTACCTCTGTGGTGAATGAGAATATCTGTCATTTTAGATGCATATATTCAGGGCACCTGGCTGGCTCAGTAGGAAGAACATGTGACTTGATCTTGGGGTCGTGAGTTTGAGCCCCACATTGGGTGTAGAGATTACTTAAAAAAATAAAAAAAACTTAAAAAAATAAAAATAAACGCATATAACTTTTTTTTTTTAAAGATTTTATTTATTTATTTGACAGAGATAGAGACAGCCAGCAAGAGAGGGAACACAAGCAGGGGGAGTGGGAGAGGAAGAAGCAGGCTCATAGCGGAAGAGCCTGATGTGGGGCTCGATCCCATAACACCAGGATCACGCCCTGAGCCGAAGGCAGACGCTTAACCGCTGTGCCACCCAGGCGCCCCTCGCATATAACTTTCAATTCAGCAAGTCTCTAGAAATTTCACATATAAGTTCATATATACAGAATAATGTGGTTAAGGATATCGATTGCAACATTCCTTACAGTGGTAAGAGTTTAGAAACAACCTAAATGTCTACCATAGGGGCTGGTTAAAAGTGAGTTTTTAATACACATTTAGAGTAGAATAATATATGCCTATTAAAAAGAATTCAGCAGCTCTGTATATACTGATAGACAGTGATATCTAAGATGTATTATTTAGGGGAGGAAAAGGTACCAAACAGTGTAGACAATAGTTTGATAAGAAAAAAAGGAGGGTGAGGGGGAAGATAGTGTAGAGACTATCTCTGCAAGGTTAAATAAGCTATAGGTAACATACTGGTTACTTGGGGGTGGAATTGGATAATTAGGGACAAAGGTGATAGGTAGGGTTGGTTACCACTGCATACTCTTTTGTGTCTTTTGTATTTTGGCCTATGTCCATGGATTACCTTTTCAAAAATAAAAAATAATTGAAAATAAAAATCCATAGGAATAAATGAGGTTGTCTAGGGAGAGACTAGAGAAAGAACTCAGAACTGAGCTCTGAGTACCTCTCAACCTATAAAGAGTAGGTAGGATTGAAGGCTCCAGCATAGAAGAGTATATCTTATACTTGAATGTAAGGAAAGCATCTTTACTGACTGCTCAGAAGTCAAGTCGAGGGAAGGAAGCAGATGATACAGAAACCTGGAGGGGGCTGGCCTTGATAAAAGCAAGCTTCAGTAAGATTGATAGTGCCGTAACCATGCTGGGGTGGAAGAGTAAATGAGCGCTGAAGAAACAGAACCATAATTGTAGACAGGTGAAGTTTGGTTATGAGAGAGGGGTGGAGCTGGAGGAGTCGCGGACTTAAGGGCGATTTTTATTCCTGGGTGGGAGATGGTAGAGCAAACAGTCTGTGTGCTGGAGGCAGTAATCCCGCAGAAAGGACAGTGACGGCGTAGGATGGGAAGGGAATAATTGTTATAGGTGTCAAAAGTTCAAGAAATAACAGAAGTGAAATTAATGGGTCACTGAAGTAGTGATTAGTTAGTTTATTGTGCACACACCAGAAAGACAGTTTGCCAACAGGAAACCTTCAACCAGAGCATGGAATGAGGCTCAGGGGTATCTTGTTATAAAGCAGCTTACAGAGTGAGAATGCAGTGATTTTATTCTTCAGCGACTGGTTCTAGTGTTAGAATTTCCTTTAAATGATAGAGAATTGGTTAGTGGTTACCTCATATCAACTTTGGGAAACAGTGTGAGTTTTGCTTTTGATTTCCAGAGGCATAAGCCAGAAATGACCCCCAGGTCAATGTAGCTTTGCTAAATAAGCTAAATTCAGCTTTGTTTACATGACTAAACTGCTTTTATCTGCTCAGGGAATTTTCAGGCTGGTCTCTGTTTTTGATTTTAACACAGAAAGGACAATAGGTAAAGAAGGAAGAGGAGGATCCAGTAGGAAAACTGAAGGAATAAAACAAAAGTCGGTATGAATGAATGGGATGTCCCTGAGAACTGAGAAGACGAGATCCAGAGAAATAATGAAAGCTTGCTTTAGGAAGAAGGAAGTGAAAGTGGGAGATTGTTTTCATTTTTGCTAGCCTCTAACAACTGACTTACAGAAAGCACTTGGGTTCTCGTGCCTGCTTCTGCATCTGGTGTCTAGCTACAGCATATGCTATATACCCCTTGGGAAACAGTGTCTATTTATGAGAGAAAGCACATGTGTCCTGGTATTACAAGGACAGTAGGTTTTTTCCTAAACATCTGCTCTGGACCACATTTTGAGAACCTCTGTTCTAGTGTAAAGCATTATTAGGAAGTTTTCCATGTTTGAATTCTGTGTAGTACTAAGAAGCTGAGGTGATTAAATCCTTGGTAAAAATAATGATTAAAGTTTTTGGTGTAATTATATCCTGAGCCTCCTTTGAAGAACAGGAGCTTAGTAAGAGGAAGAAGTTTGAAGTTTCCTACATTCAGTTAATGTGTTTAGCTCAAACTAAAATAGTGCATAATTGAAGTGTAGGTGACCTCAGGCCACATTCTCACCCTGCCTTGCTTTTAGGCGGCAGTGTACCAGACCCTGTTTTAAAGCTGTCCAGGCAATATTTCACAACCATCTTTAGTACTTCTTATTTACCAAATGATAAAATACCTGGTTTCAAGTCTGTGTTTATAGAAATCTTAGAGGGAGAAGTAGATAATGTGAAAAAGCTGAGTAGGCAGTGTTTCCAATGAAAAAAGGAAGGCTTTGGAATCCGAAAGGTTGTGTATTTGAATCTTAGCTGGCAAATTGGAAAAATAACTACTTCTAGGGAGAACATGAAATTTGAATGTGACTATAAATTTAGTTAATTCAGTACTTTTTAATTTCCTTTTCTCTTTCTCCCCACAATCAGACTGTTTTAAGATTTTTAAAAATTTAGAACCTTTTGTCTCATTCCTTTAAGAGCATGAAATAGAAGTTACTCTAGATACATAAAGAGGTATTAGGAGTTTAAATACTGATAAATTTTCATTTTTTCATTCATTAGGATTGATCTGTGTCCTTATTTGTATCTTCACTGTATTTTGAAACTTAGTATAGTAATTATTTCACAGTGGGAGTTGGGGGCAGCATTGCTGACAGCTTTTAACACGACCACTCCTTTCTCAATGTGCCCTCTTAGTTGGGGGTGTATCCTTGTATTGAAAAATAATGAGACTCCACATCCGCGTGTTTACCCAGAACTTTCACATAATTTCATTTAGTCCATATCACTTTATAATGGTGTGAATAGCATTCGAAAAGAGTTGATTTTTCTTTTAAGTTCTTAACTTTTCCCTGTTTTTTTTTTCTAGACAGTTCAGTTTGTTCAGGGAATTTTTGTTGAAAAATATGACCCAACGATAGAAGATTCCTACAGAAAGGTAAAATGTGAAACTTGTGTACACATGCTTACAAATAGTTCCTTAGGACTTTAAAACTTGATCCATAGAATTGCTTTTTAAAAATCGTTTTTGAGAAGTGATACAAATGTTCCTTCTGTATCTGTTTTTAAAACTTTCACCAGGACAGACTATTTCTCATAAAATACTACTTAGCTACAGAGAGCTCTGTGTTCTGTTACTGATTAGTAATCTGTTCTTTAATGTGCACATTTTCCTGGTTGGGGACGGGGGGTTAATGTTGAAAAATTGCATATAAATAGTAGGTATATTTTTGAAAACAACACATCTTGTGAAGTAAAATTAAGATTGCTTTTATGTTCAAAGTTATCCAGTGACTGAACATTTTTATTTTTGTTTAGTTTTATAATAACTTTGAAGGTATTTCATCTTTAGACTCTAAGAAATTAGATATTGGATTCTGTATGATACTGTAGTGGTAGATACATGTCATTACACGTTTTCCCAACCCATAGAATGTACAACACCAAGAGTAAGCCCGTAAGGTAGACTGTGGACTTAGCATGATAATGATGTCTCTACGTAGGTTCATTGAGTCTAACAGATGTACCATTCTGGTGTGGGAGGCTGATGGTAGGAAAGGCTAGTGGGAAGCAGGTGAAGGGTATATGGAAACACTGTACTTTCTGCTCCATTTTACTGTGACCCTAAAGCCAAAGTTCTAAAACATCTAAAGATTATTCAAAAGAAAAAAATTAGTCTTGACAAAAAATACTATTTTATTTCATTATAAGACTAGCATTATGAGGAATTTTCAGGATTTTATTTCCCAAGTATGTTAAGGGCGGGGAGGCAGAGAATTAGACCTACCTTTCAACAAATAGGAAAGGATTACTTTGTTAGATGTTGTAGAATTTACCTGTAATGGTGGTGTAAGTTTTATTAAATTATGTAAGCTCCTCCAGCAATACTGGCAGAGCAGTTTCGTTATCTGCAAATTGGAAATAAAATTGTGTTCTAGGTACATTGAGAAACTACAGACATAGTTGATTATTCATTGAGCGTGCCTACTTACTGATTGTGCAGATTGCATCAGTAGTCCTGTAAGTGGTGCGACAGTGAGTTTGTAGCACCGCCAGTGGTCTCAGCAATCCCTGATCTGACGCAGAAGCATTTAAAATAGGCCTTATGTTGTTATGTTTATTTTTAGAAGACAGTATTACAGTACTAAAATTGCCCCCAAATAAGTTGCTAGCTAAAGCTGTAACTACAAACAGATCTGTACCTAGAATGTTGAAGATTTGACACTTTTCTTAATCACTGCTTTATTAAAAATTTTCTACACAGTTGATAGTTGATACTTTCTTTAGGCCAACCTTCGTTTAACTTTATAAAAACACTGGGGAAATACAATTCGGTATATAAAATTTCACCTTACGCACATAGCGTTTCCGAAGACATACCTTGTTCTTAAAGTCTTGAGGACTGTATGAGTTCAGTGTTATTCATTTTAGCACCTCTGCATTCCCTTTATCTCTTAAAATTTTTCTGTGTGTTACATTTGGGGCACATTTTAATAAAACTTTAACAACTTGAACGTGGTAAGTTGGCAGAATTGTCTTATAAAGTCTTGTCTGCATGTAGAGCTATTTCATACTTTGGTGCTTTGTTTTCTTTGATGATAATATAAATTACGTATTTTTATACATTTTTATTTCTGTTAGAACTATACCTGTTTGTTGCAGTTTTTCTTAAATTGGAGAATATGACCATTGCCTTCAATAATAGCAAAAATCATTACTCAGTTTCCAGTGGTCAGAAAATATCTAAACTCAGCATTAATAGTCCTGGCTTCTGTCATATTAATAGAACATGCTTGAGACCTCCTCTTCTTTATTATAGTAGCAAGTCAAGTCTCAGCCAATATAGCAAACTGCTAGAGAAAAGGCTTTATAGTTGTTAGGTACTTGGAGTGAAGAGGTGGCAGGAAAACGGACTGACATTTTGATTTTGATATTACTCTTTCATTTTTCCTTCCTTCCCCAACAGCAAGTTGAAGTAGATTGCCAACAGTGTATGCTCGAAATCCTGGACACAGCAGGAACAGTAAGGATGTTTTCTCTTTTTCTAATAGATTATAGTTAGTGAACAGGTTTTGTTATCTGAATAATTCCTCTGAGTAAAAGTAATTATTCTGATTAAGAACAAACTATCTAAATGTAGGGCTTCTTAAATTTTCTTTTGTGCTTCCAACCATCTGTGATAGACTTCATGCCCACATACCACTCTTGCATCATATGTCGAGTTAACCTACAGAGATGTGTATGTTGGGTATCTTCCTTACCTATATTGAGGTAAGGATTACCCTATTACTGCTTTTTTTTTAAAAAAGGTATTTTAAATCCAGAATTTTAGTTAAAATAGGTATTTCTCTAGGTTTATATAAGACTTTGTCTCTTGGCACCATAGTCATTAATTTTTATAGAAATTGTTGTTGCCTTTTATCATTATTTTAACATCTCAAGAGGCTGTTGACAGATACATGTTTTCTGACAGAAATCTTTAGGATTATTTTGAGCCTGATTTTTCTCATCTTTACATGCTAGTGTATGATGACATTAATATATCATAGGGTGCTTGTAATGATCAAATGAGATAATGATTATAAATTACTTGGCACAATGCCTGTTATATAGTATGAGCTCCAAGTATTTGCTTTTATTTTCATTGCCTACATTTGTTGTCTCCTTTACAATTTTGTTACTAATTGCTGATGATTTCCTGTATACTGCCATAAATGCACACATTAAGTAATTTTTCTTTTTTTCTCCATATACATAGACTTTACCTATTAGGCAGTTCTCAGCTTTAGTATGGATGGTATTCTTAAATGTTATAAGTTGTTTAAAATTTAGCACAAATTTTCCACATAATTTTATAAATGATGAGAAAGTTTTATGTCATTAAGAAAAGCATATAAGTAGACTGGAGTAATTGTATTGCTAATGGTACTATATTTTTCCTTTCTTTTGTGAGAAAATAAATCTTGATTCCAGTAGGAAGTTTGGGATCATTAGAACTACATCTTTCTTATATATGCTGACTCAAAATATCTCCCCCTTTTGCCATTCCAACCCCCCCTAATTTCCTTAGCTTCTGAATCGGCAGTCATTCTCTGTTTCCAGATACCCCAGCAGTTAAAGAGCATTTTTCTACTTTCTCCTTTCATCATCTCCACAAGTGTGAAGGAGCTTTTTGTTCTTCCTCTTGTCCAAATTAAGGAAGTTCTTCCCTGTTGTAGAGATCTTTCCTTTGTGCTCTTAAACATCTTGTCATTCTCCCATCCTACTGCTCAGCATACTGTGTCTTGCCTGTTTAGTTGTCTTGTGTCTCCAGTGCCTTGCATAAAGCTTGGAAAGTAGTTGATGCTCATTAATTGTGTTCCAGATCACTCCTTACTCCTTGAAGATTTTTGCTCCCTCTCTTCATCACTGCTTCAGTCAGAATTCTTGGTGATTTTAGTATTCAAAAAGAATCTATACGGATATTATAGGTGATCCATTTCCTCGGCCTACCAGTTTATTGACCTCCGTACTGCTTCAGCCATTCCCGCCCATGGTCTTACCTAGACTATATGATCACCAATAACTGTCATACCACCTTCACTTCATTTTCGAGCATGCTATGCTCCACCTCTTGTTTTTCCATCTCGCTTCCTTTTATATTTTCAACTTCACTGGAACCTGTAGTCCATTTATCCACCACCTTTGATTGTCCTCATATCCTAACCCCCTCTTCACATAGCTTCAAGTCCATGGCCTGTCATTCATTATCAGTCCTCTGCGTGTAACCTCAACTCCCTTGGACTTTTCAGCAGCCTGCAACTCAGTTGATCACTGTCCTCTGTAAAAATTTTATTCATTTGGCTTCCAGGAACCAACGATTGCTTGGTTTTCTCCCTCTATCATTGGTTACTCCTAAGTCTCCTTCCTGATTTGTCTTCATCTCCCCAACCCCTTAATGTTGGAGGGCCTCAGGATTCAGTACTTGGACTTCTCTTTTCTAACAGCACTTTCTTGGAGGTCATCTTTAGTAGCATCAGAATAATTTAATTAGGATCTGTATGTACAAAGGAATTATGTACAGTTTTCTAAACCACACGGAAAGCATGATACAGCCTGATAAGGTGCTTAAGATCTTCCTTCTAATTCCTTAGTTCATTGTCACTGCTTCTAGTTGTATAAGTAGGGAACAAGAACACCTACCTCAGAGTTTCTAGAAAGTTTGTAGTAATAGGTCTTATGTTTCCTGTCATGATAGCGTGTAAGAAAAAATTCAGTAGCTTACTTGTGATTATTCGGATTTAAATTGTTCCAGTGTACATTCAAGAAATCATACTTATAATTGTACGTTTTTTATTATAGGAGCAATTTACAGCGATGAGGGATTTGTATATGAAGAATGGCCAAGGGTTTGCACTAGTATATTCTATTACAGCTCAGTCCACGTTTAATGACTTACAGGACCTGAGGGAACAGATTTTACGAGTTAAGGACACAGAAGATGTAAGTATTTTTCTATTTGTTCTAAAGATTTTTTTTATTTATTTGAGAGAGAGAAAGAGAGCACACGCAGAGGGGGAGAGGCAGAGGGAGAGGGAAAAGCAGACTCTGCACTGAGCAGGGGAGCCCAACATGACCTGAGCCAAAGGCAGATGCTCAACCAACTGAGCCACCCAGGTGCCCCTATTTTTCTCACTATAAGACATCCTGCTATCTCTCTGTGGCCAAATAAAAAGTGTCTGTTTTTCTACTAACAGGATTTGGAGGGTATCTACGACATACCTAAAGGCGTCTCTGTGATCAAAAAAATGTTACAACTTTCTAAATTTACCTACGAATCATATGCTAAGATGGAGGCACTTATGATAAAGTGCTCATTGTGCTGTGTGCTACGAAGTGCAGTAGGGAAGGAAGAGAAGTCAGAGTACCTCGTAGAAGTGGGACTCTAGTTGATCTTTGAAAGGTGGTAGTTATGTCAGAAACAGTGTTCAAAGAGCACTAGTAAGAACCATAATGGTATTTTCCATTTCTAAAATTCTCTTGGTGTAGTTTGTACTTATAGTTTTTTTTTCTTTGAATTATTTTGAAGATTTTAATTAACTGGGTTTTTATATTTTTTCATTTCATTTTTGTTGCAGAATTCTTGTTTTATTTGATGAATAACATCATTGCTGTTTTGCCTTTTTGCAAAGATGAAATGTATATTTTACGTGTTTACCTCAGTTTTGAACTACAGAGAGTTCCTTTTCAGTTGTATAAATTGGGATATAAAATTTCACTTGTACCTTTCTTTCTGTTTTTGCATGTTCTCTCTCATTATTAATGGGAACATATGCACCTGCTCAGGACCTTAACTTTGGGTAATAATGTAGGCGGAAGGGATTTCTGCCATATGACTCATGATCAGCCGTAACCTAATGAATAGTTCTCTTCCTTCCCATGAGTAATTTATCTAGGAGACTTCTGTTTTCATAGGCAATTATATGCAAATCACTGAACTCTGGTAATGTTAATCTCTTTATCTCGTGTCATAACTAAAAAATATGGACTTGCAGATGTCTAGTATGTTTCATCAAACATGTGATAATTGCCTATTTTAGGTACAAGAGCCACCACGTCCCTTAAATCCTTTCTTATGTGTAGTGTCCATCTCCTCACAAATGACTTTGTTCTGTAGACACCTTTTATCTAAGGATGTGATACAGTTTGTTAGCAACTTGTTTTATTGCAAGTAGGGGCAGCATTTCTGGTATGTATGGGGAGAAAGGGAAGGCATAGCTGCTTCGTGGCTCTATTTTTATTGTTATTCCCTCTTCACATCTCACCTAAATTGGTCTTCAGATCAATGTCAGATCCAGAAGTAGAACCTGGTACTGCCTTGGCCTTGCCGACTACTGTTGGGATCTGTCGGACCTGTGAGATGAAGCACTTAAAGCACAGTTAGGCCCAGTGAATACATTCTTCTCTGCACTGTGGGAGGTGTCTCTTCCTTCAGATTTTTGTACTCGGAATTCAGCTATTAATAGTAGTCCACATGACAATTATGCCATTATATCCTTAAAATAAGTTAGCAAATGAATGTAGTAGGATCTCTGCCATATTTTTTCTGTCTCTTCCCCCTCCATTCACCCTCTTTCCCCCAATGTGCATACATATAATTTTTTTTAACACTTGGTGAAGTTTACAGTCCTGATGTACTTCAGTTGGTGACACGTAGTTGCTTACTTAAAAGAGGCTAAGGGACAATATGCTAGTGCTCATACTGGTTTGTTGTTTCCTTCCCACAGGTTCCAATGATTTTGGTTGGCAATAAATGTGACCTGGAAGATGAGCGAGTAGTTGGCAAAGAACAGGGTCAGAATTTAGCAAGACAGTGGTGTAACTGTGCCTTTTTAGAATCTTCTGCGAAGTCAAAGATCAACGTTAATGAGGTAACCTACAGCTGGAGGCAGCACAAACAAGTGCCTTTNTAGTGCAATTAATTACCTTTCTTTTAAGTTAATAGCCAAAACCAGATTTTTTGAAGAAAAGTTTTGTTCTTCTAAGTGGTCGTGATTTTATCCATGTATAGAGAACACTAAATAATTCCTAGAAACCATATTCTCTTACTTGCGTAAAACCACTTTGATGGCTGTGATGAGGACACTTATATTTACCTTACTGGCGGAGAGAAAGTTTAAATTAAACAATGTATTTCAAGTCCTGCTAAGCTTCTGAGTGACATGCTAGAAGGTGGTGTATGCAAACTGTCCTATCACCCTTGCACTGTAACAGTTACCTAGACACGTGCGTAAAGATGTTGTAAAGTCAAGTAGGAAAATACAAAAATCAAAGTTGTTATTGTTATTGAGCTTATGAACTTACATGATACAGAAAGATATTACCTCGTGGATATCACAGAATTTGGTGTTTTGAGTCATGCTTTCCTTTGGTTTCTGACTCAAAGAGAGGAATCCGTGAGCATGGACATGGAGCTAGAATTCACCCGCTCTTTGAGGCCTGATGTGGCAGGTGCCCAAGGCTTTTTTTGTCTGTGACTTAAGCCTTCCGCCATCCTGAGAATGTAGCTGTGACAGGACTGCTTAATAAGCATGCTCACTGCCTGGGTGTCAATCCGATACCCTCCTGGGTCCCTGAAAGATCTGTGCAGTTCCACCTGCTGCCACCAACCGACCAAGACCTCAAGAAGTTCTCTTTGCTTTTGTTAGTTTTAACATAAGCTTTTTAAAAGACCAACCAACCAACCAGAGTAGGCTTCTTTCCTTTCCCCTCAGGCAAAAGTTTTCACTTGACAGTTGGCTAGTCATTTGTGGCATCACAGGTAATCAGCCAGTTCAGCTCACTTATCACGTAGGTGAGAGTTACGAGTGCCTTAGGTTATCAGCATCCTTTGTTTTTGTTTGCTGTTCCTCCCTGGCCTTTGGGTCTGGAGGTCACTTTTCCTTGACTTAATATTACGGTTGTAGGCTGTTGTTTGACTAAGTTACTTTAAACATCTGAGAGGCAAAAAAAATTAAGCTTGGTACAAATCCTCTGTTTTCAAATAACCCAGAATGTTACAGCTTGCTTTTTTAGGTAAAACCAACTTGTATAAGTACGTAAAAAAATTCATAAATTTCATCATCCAGCAAATATTTATTGCGTGCCTATGTGTCTGGCAGTGTGTTAGGCACTGGGGTAAGAGTGATCCAGACAGACACTATTTCCTGCCCTAGAGAAGTTTACATCCTAGTGGGGAACAAGTCCTGCTGAGATCTTCAGTAGTCATTTCTTTATCACTGCCAAGTAAATGCAAGGAAGTATGATATGCTTTTAGCTTCAACTTTCTCTCTTGTGGAATTACAGTTTTATAGATGTTATTTTGAAAAAAATAAAATTTTTAAGTTTTTTTTTTTTTAAAGATTTTATTGAGAGAGAGAGAGAATGTACAAGGCAGAGGGGGGTGCAGCGGGAGAGGGAGAAGCAGACTCCTCTCTGAGCAGGGAGCCTGATACAGGGCTCCATCCCAGAACCCCAGGATCATGACCTGAGCTGAAGGCAGACGCTCAACTAACTGAATCACCCAGGTGCCCCTAAAATTTTTAGTTTTAGTATAGTCTTTTCTCAAGAAAGAAAAGAAAGAGAAAACCGAGATAAAAAGCATTGAGCAGGGGGTTCGTGCATCCTCGCACACTCGCTGTCTCATAAATAAATAAATCTTGGGGAAAAAAGCATTAGGTTGATGCGCGAGCTTGGCCAGGGAAACAGTAGTGCAGGGTCACCATCTGCAGGATGATTGGCCTTAGATATCTGGTTCCTTGCTGTCCCTGTCCTCACCCTCACTGGTACCTGCCCACCAGGTTCACAGGACTTGGCTCTGCTGGGGCTGGGGTGGGCCAGGGTCCAGTGAGCACCATGGACTAGAGATGTTCCTTCCTTTTAAAGCATTACATGTTTTGTGGGGACTCACCTGCTACTTGCTAAGCCTCCTGGGTTGTAGTTTCCAGTGCCCCAGAGCTCCATTTTCACAGCAGTCTTGTTAAACCTTGGTGTGAGGATTTATTAAAAATGGAGAACAGCAAAACAGAATGGAGTACATTAGCTATTTAAGGATCTTCACTCTTTTGAGGGACATACAAACTTTATGCTAGAGTATAATATTTGCGTTTCTTTTAATGTTTCTCTCTTTATAGCCTAATACTTCAGCTACAGAGTTCCTTTGATAGTTAATAGTTCCTCAGACAGCTAATGCTTTGTAAATATACATGTGATTTCTGTTGGACTCAAATTTCAAATCACACAGGGGCATAGTGCTTGGCTAAATAGCCCTCTAACTCCCTGATACCTATATCAGAATATATATATTAAACTCTTCTCCACACCATTTTTACTATGTTCTGAAAGTGGGACATAGCAATACCAGAATCACATCAGTCTTAATCAAGAATTAATTGTTCTTTGCTGAGGCTAGAAGAATAATTGGAATCAAGACATCCCAGTTGGGTAACAGCAAAGGGATTGAGAAACTATTCTGTGTTCCTTTTAGATTTTTCTGTAGTCAGAGAGATGAGGAAGAACCTAGGCTGAGGCCTCTCAGCGTATCTAACCAAATACTTAGTATAGTTTGAACTTCCCTTCATCCCTGGACCAGCTGCTGCGGTGAGGTGGGCAGTGTTTGCCAAAGACGTCATTGAGGATGTCACTACAAAATCAGTTAGTGTAGTACCACAAACCCAAAACTGGACGGCATGAAGAAACGTGTGGTTTTGATTCTTTGACTATTTTAGTTTGTCCTTTTAATTTTTCATCTTATAGCTTATGCATTAAGGCTAGGGAACAAATAAGAACTTGTTCATGGCTTATGCATTTTAAGTTCTTAGAGGGTTTCAGAGTCGTGAAACAGACTGCTGTTTTGTTCATAAATCCGGTGTTTTCAACTTTCTTAGAAATAAGATTAATAGAGAAGTTAAATGGTTTGAAGAAGATGGCAGTGGGGAGGATGGAGCAGAAAGAAGAGAATATAAATGAATCACTTAAAGCTTTGGGATAAATCACTCAGTAGTGGCTTTTTTTTTTTCTTTTCAACAATTTAACCTTGTAATCTTAGGACCATTTTAAAAAATAAATAGAAATTGTTTTATCTGAGCACCATATTAAAGAAATGATTTTAAAAATATTTTACTTTTGGGGCGCCTGGGTGGCACAGCGGTTAAGCGCCTGCCTTCGGCTCAGGCTCAGGGCGTGATCCTGGCATTATGGGATCGAGCCCCACCCACATCAGGCTCCTCTGCTATGAGCCTGCTTCTTCCTCTCCCACTCCCCCTGCTTGTGTTCCCTCTCTCGCTGGCTGTCTCTATCTCTATCAAATAAATAAAAATTAAAAAAAAAAATTTTACTTTTAAAACTTACTGAAAATATGTAAGAACAATAAGAATTTGTTTACTCTTCATCCAGATTCACCAGTTAACGTTTTGTCAGTTTTCACGTATCATACTCCTTTACTCCTAAATATATTACTGTATGTACCCTTAGATCAAAGACATTTTCTTACACAACCACAATTAATAAAATCAAGAAAATTGTTACTGACACAGTCCCTGTTCAGCGCATATTCAGATTTTGTTGTTTGCCCCTGTAATGCCTCTAAAAGCTAGGACCTTTTGATACACTTCTACAAAGCGCTATTTATTACAGATGAGTAATAGTAAAGAGATTCTGTGATATTTGCTTCTCAGGTCATTAATAAGTAAGTATTTGCGTTTCATAGCAAAGAACCAAATTCAGCGGATCTGTTGATTAATTGTTCTAATACTTGGCCATACTTAGCACTATGAAACATATAAACATATCGGAATTAAAATAATCTGCCTCTCTGAAGTAGGTGCTATTGTATTTTTATCTTTGATGCCTTGCATTTTTCATCCAAAATGAATACAGAAGATGTATTAACAGAGATTGTCACTTCAAATTGAGGTCACACACTTTTTCTCTTTTTCACTTTAGCCAAAATTAATATCACCAAAAGCAGCAAACAAAAGTCATGTGCTTTTACATGTGGTCTCTTGAGAGGAACATGGTATCTCTTTTGTCCTATTCCAGCCAAAAATATATAACATGAATCTAATCATGAGGAAACATCAGACAAACCCAAACTGAGGGGAATTCTGTGAAGTTACTAGCCATCCGTTTTCAGAAATGACAGTGTCTTTCATGAAAGACAAAGACTGAAGAACTGTTCCAGATTTTAAAAGATGAAAGTGACAGAAAATTAAATGCAGTACGTGATCCTAGATGGATCCTGTGGGAGGGTGGGGAGCAGGAATTCTGTATAGGACATTATTGGGATAACTGATAAAATTGGGATCTGCACTGTGGATGATACAGAGTGACATCGGTGCTCAAATATACTCAACGTGTAAGTGCACCATGGTTATGGAAGAACGTCCTTGTTCCGAGGAGACATACATTCAGCCGTTAAGGGACCTCTCATATGCAGACTACTCTCAGATGCTTTGGAAAATAAGAGTGTATTAGAGAGAAATGATAAAGTACACGTGGCAAAATGTTCCTAATTGGTGAATCTGGGTGAAGAATACACACAAGTCCTTGGTATTCTTGCAACTTTCTCTGTAAAGTTTGAAGTTTTTTAATGTATTTTCATTTAAAGATGAGAGAAAGCAAGCGTACACGGTAGTGAGGAGAGGGACAGAGGGAGAGGGAGACAAGTAGACTCCCCATTGAGCAGGGACCCAGTCACGGAGCTCTCTCCCAGGACCCTGAGATCATGACCTGAGCTGAAATCAAGAGTTGGACACTTAACCAACTAGTCACTTAGGCGCCCCAAGTTTGAAGTTTTTAAAAAATAAAATAAATGTGAAGATTCAAGTTGAGCATTAACAATTCCCTTAATAATTATGTTTTGAAGCTTAGAAGATTCCATGAAGAATATAACTTCACTACCTTGTTTTTCACTACTAATTTTTTTTCTTAAGTTGATACTGAATATCTAAGAGCGCGTTTTTTCCTTCATGGTATATTGGTAAGTCCTGCTTTACCCTGACTGAGAGCCACCTGGGGGCTTCTAAGAAACCTGCAGTTAAAATAAAGCAGCAAAATACAGATCCAAGAGCAGAATAACATTTAACAGAACCAGGATGGTTTTGTGGAGCAAGATCACAGATGTTTGTCAAATAAGACTTTTTTTTCTTGTTTTTATTTAGATATTTTATGACCTGGTCAGACAGATAAATAGGAAAACACCAGTGGAAAAGAAGAAGCCTAAAAAGAAATCCTGTCTGCTGCTTTAGACCCACAGTAAGCAGCAGCTCTGAGCCAGGTAAGATACTGAAAGCATAACAAACGCCTTGCTCGTGCTCTTATTTTGGGCTTTCCCCACCCCTAACCACTTCCCATTTCACGTGTTAGGGTATTTCCAGGTTTCGGTATCTTGTAAATGTGATATATATCTTGCAGATGTGATGTGTTCATCTGTTGATAATTTGTCTCTCTCCCCATGAGATTGTAAGCTGTTGAGGACAAGGACCGTAGATGGTTTTGTTCACCACGGTGTCCCCAGTGCCGGCTACAGAACGGGTATTCTAAAAATAGTGGTTGAATAGGTAGAATTCCTTCCAGGGTCACCCCTGAATTCCTGCCAAATTAAAGTCAAACGTGGTTCATCTGAAACCAGATGCTTCAGTGCACATTTGATGTGTTATTTCAAAGCGAACACACCTCTGTGTATCAATAAGAGTCATTCCTCCCCCAGTGTAACCCCTGCCCTGATTTCTAACACCATCATTAGTTTTGCGTCTCTTTGAGCTTAACATTAACAAAAACAGGTATTCTGTCTGGCTACTTCTACTCAAAAATAGGTTTTCAAGCATTATCCTAACAAGGATACTACTGCAATAGCATATGGCTGTAATTCAGTTTCATTGCTTGACTGTACTAGCAGTATGTTTATGTATTTTGTTACTGATGGACATTTGGATCCTTTTCAAGAACTAATATGGATAATTCTGTGCATTCTTGCATCAGTCTTTTATGCACATATGCATCATATCCATTTGGTATGTACCTAGGAACGAAATGGCCAGACTATACACCATATACATGGACAGCTTTAGTAGATACTGCTAAAAAGTTTTTTAAGGTAATTGTACCAGTTTACACACCTACTAGCAGTTTATGAGTTTCACGTCCTCCCCAAAGTTGGTATTGTCAGTCTTTTTAACTCAAGCCATTTCTGCTGGGTTTCTGGTGCTATGTTTTGGTAGTCATTTCCTCTTGGGTCTAGGTTGACTTCTTTGAAATGTTTTGTCTGTACACTTCTAGGTGGTAGTTGACTTTAAGTACCACTTAAATAAAGTTAATAAAGTTAATAATAAATTATAGATAATAATAGATAATAATGAATTATAAATTATATAAATTATAAAGTTAATAATAAATAATAAAGTTAATAATAAAGTTTTCATTAAAGTGAACCCATTGGAGAGAAATTAGTGGCAGCATTGAAGCTTCCTGTCAAGTGAGAAACCAGGCCCTGTGGGACCATTTGTTTCTTTTTCTCTAATTATATATATGAAATCCCCTGAACAGTTTCCACTTATCTTCACAAACTCTACAAACTGTGCCATCATAGAATACTTTCATGAAGTGATTTTATGAGGTAATTTGATGCTGGTTACGTGCATATTACTATTCTTGGTCCGGTTAGAGGAAAGTCTACTGTTCCCACTTGAGAGTTGGTTACACTAAGTCTTGTAAGTCTCTTGGGTCCATCGAGCCGATTACCTCTTTCAGAGCACCAAATTAACTAAAGTGTGCTTCCTTAGAGACGGATGAATCTCTCTCTTCAGGGAAACAACCAAGTAATTGTACCCCCCTTTAATTTAATGTGATTTAATTTAATTTAATTTTCTTGTTTATTCCCCCCCCCCTTTTAAGTGAAGGTCAAGGAAAATGGGCAGAAAGGAGGAAAGAGCATGGGGTTGCCTCTGGTTGGATTTAAGAAAGACAGCTTCTGGTCAAATGTTTGCTTTAGGCTTTTAATGAAATCTTGATTCAACAACTATAAATCATTAGCTCCCCGGAGGTGATTATTTTAAAATTTGCTGGTGTGTTTAGGTCAGGGTGCAAAGGTAAGGAAAATAGGACTCTAATTCCCATTCTGAACTATATCATTTAACTCTCTTAGTTAAGTCAACTATAGTTGATTGTCTCGTCGATGCCATTACCTTAGCTGACCCTAGTTTAATTTCCAATTCTCTAGAAAATGTTTTAACTTATGTTTAAAGGAAGAGGTGCCATCTCCTGGCCTGTGATGAAAATTCATTCATATACACCCTGCAGGGTATTGTGTTCTACAGAGGAGAGAGATCTTGGCCTACATCTAGAAATAAGACTTTCATCCTGGTTGTATAAATTCTTAGGCTCTGATATGTAATTCAGCCTAACAGTATATTTAATAAATCACCTGAGATCTCTGTGGATGTTTGAAATACCAAATAACGGGTCATTTAGCAGTCAGAATACTTGGCAAAGCAAAGCAATCACAGAGTGATTATAGACTGGAAGTGCCATGTTGATCCCACTTGAAAAGTACTGAGACAAGGGGTAAATTTAAATAGCTACATACGTTTTTAGTAAGAGTACATGAACCTTGAAGGCAGTGTATCGGACCCTACCCTTTAAGCAAGATTGTATTGAAACATGTTAATCTCTTTCTAGTATGTCCCACTTCTAAAGACTGGAAGAGAAATTCATCTTCAGGAAATTCTTCCTTTAACCTCATTCTTTTCTGCTGAGCAATACAACTAATGTGGAGTCTTCTGCCCTTGCTTATGGGGGTCACCTCTTTCTGTGCCATCTCTTCTGGTCCTGACCTGTATTAGAAATAGTAATCCTAAGAGCGCCTGCATGGCTCAGTCCGTTGAGCGTCTGACTCTTGGTTTCAGCTCAGGTCATGATCTCAGGGTCATGAGATCGAGCCCCCCGACGAGCCCTGCATCAGGCACAGTGCTCAATGCAGAGTCGGCTTAAGAGACTCTCTGTCTCCCTCCCCACCCCCCCCACTCGTGCTCGCTCTCTCCCTCTCTCTCAAATAAATAAAATCTTTTTAAAAAAGTGGTAATCCTAATATTCTATAGTCCTGAAATGGTTGGATAAAGAAATTTTATGTACAGGTGTCATTTCCTTTTTATAAAAATAAGATGATAATGGGATAGAAGTAAAATAATTAGTGTTTTCCTTTTTACAGACAGGACCGTCAGATTGTGAAACTATTTTTTAAACATTTTCAAAAGGAGTTTAAAATAGCCCTGTTACTGTATCTGTTTAGTATAATTTAGTTGTCTAGTAACAGCTGATATCTCTTTCTATATGATTGAATATCTGCTTGTTCACTACCATCTTCTGACATCAAGAGATTAACCATATGTGTGTGTGTGTATATATATAAATATATATCTATTCGATGTTCTAGATTACAGGAATGAAGAACTGTTGCCTAATTGGGAAGTGCCAGCATTCCAGACTTCAAAAATTAAATCTGAAGAGGCTTCTCCTGTTTTATATATTATGTGAAGAATTTAAATCTTATATTGGTTTGCACAAATTCCCTGGAGAAAAAAAATAATTGCTCTGTGTATATCTCTTGGAAAATAAGACAATAGTATTTCTCCTTTGCAATAGCAGTTATAACAGATGTGAAAATAAATATACTTGACTCTAATATGATTATACAAAAGAGCATGGATGCATTTCAAATGTTAGATATTGCTACTATAATCAGATGATTTCATATTGACCTTTTTATCATGATTCCTCCCTGTCAGGCACTAAAAGTTGAACCATTATACTTTATATCTGTAATGATATAGATTATGAAATTTCCCCTCAAACTCATTGCAGCAGATAACTTTTTGAGTCATTGACTTCATTTTATATTTAAAAATTATGAAATATCATTCTGTCATTATATTCTAATTAAAATTGTGCATAATGCTTTGGAAAAATGGGTCTTTTATAGGAAAAAAACTGGGATAACTGATTTCTATGGCTTTCAAAGCTAAAATATATAATATACTAAACCAACTCTAATATTGCTTCTTGTGTTTTACTGTCAGATTAAATTACAGCTTTTATGGATGATTAAATTTTAGTACATTTTCATTTGGTTTGTGTGTTTTTGTTATTGTTTATAGATTTAAGAATTTTATTTTATAATAGCCACATTGTTTTAAATGCAACAGTAGCTCCTTTCTGCCTGTACCTACAGAACACTTGACTTTAAACCCCTAAGTAATTGGTAATTTCTCAAAGAACAGACCTCACACTATCTGTTCTAGATGTATTTATTCCTACTATACAGCAAACTACATCGGACACATAGAATAGTTTTGTATATTCTCTCTTGATCTTAAAGATTGTATCTTATTGAATAAAATATCCCACTGTGTATTATTTTTATATGTAAAAATAAGTTTAATACTGTATCAGGGGTTAACTTTACTATTTCAAATCTTCCACAGCTTGTAACTTCATCAAGGGAATCCTTTTGTCATTGTTAATTTGTTGGGTATAAGCCCACCAATGAAATGTTATGTAAAAATTTTCAAATTTGCTTTATAATAGATGGAAGAATTTGAGAGAAGTGGGAAAAAGCAAAAACGCATACAAAGGACGTGTCAGTTGCTCTTGCTTCAGCTGTGTCTGAAGTAGTACAGTAGTCATAGTGTGGAAAAGACCGCTAGTGAAAGTGTTAGCTGGCTACATAGTGGTGCTTTTCTGTTCCTTCCCAGTTGTTTCTGTTTTTACAAAGATGGCGCTTAATGAGGACATGGATCTAGGGTATCGCTGTGACTTACGTGTTCTCCATAGAGGTAGAGCAGAAAGACAGTTTGTTGGCCAGTTAAGTGCTGGTGAAGGAAAGAAACAAGCTGAGAAAACCCTGTGCCTTGTCCCCGAACACTGAGGAGGAGACGAGTCCTAGAAAGTGTACATCACTGCTCAGGGATCTAGATACTGGCTCGGTGCGTGCTCATGCCTCTCTGAGACTTTCCAGGAATGTGGTCAGGCCACCGGTTACTAAATGGAGATTCAGGAATAAGATTTCAAATGTAAGCTCTGACCAACCTGAGAAAATGTTAAAATATTGTAAAAAAAAAAAAATTAGAAATTGTATTCTTTTGAGTTTCTAATAAATTTAGTTAACTAATACTTCTGATCCAGTTACACATATGTCTGGGATTGAGGGGCCAAAAATCTAATAAAAGCAATAAATTAAAAATAAATAAGTGAAGCAATTAGGGCCAGTCTGTCCAGGTCAAGGCAGCATATTTTAAGGTCCTCTACAGCCCTTCTGCTTGAAAACTCACCTCTCAGACATTCCTTTGGACTTAAAATCATAGACATCTCACACGTAAGTAAAAATTGCTAAATATTACCTGTTACATAGGTTGTGTGGTTATTTGCCAGATAGGTACGAAATCAATAACTTCTGAGGTACCATCTGCTGGACTAATAGCATTGGTTTGTCCTCAGTTTTAGAACATGGGAGAGAAAGATGACAGTGTTGGATTCCTTGGTCACATCTTACACAGTCCACTTGGGATATGATAGGACTGTGAAGAGACACCCATCACTGCAGGGCAGGACCCGCTGAAGTCAGGGAGATGCACTGCCGCTGCTGGGTGAGGCGGAAGGGTAGCCTGTCAGAAAGGAAGATGGATGTGCTTTCGTCTTGTCCCTGTGGACTCTGTAGTCTTGGTTCCAGAAGGAAGAGGGCCCAAAAGTAAGATGTAGTTGATGTATTTTTTATAGCTGGAAAAAAGGCCCTCGAGGATAATCAATATGAATCTCATATGATAAATATCCAGGAACTGACACCACGTTCGTATTTGTGACTCTTTCAAGTAGAACGCCTTTGGTCCGATGAGTAACATATAATTTAATTAAAGTTTGATACCATAGCTGATAATTTTTCCCCATCAAAACACAAACGACTTTTGTGGCTCGCTAGTGCCCCCAATGTAGTTTTAAAAAATGAACAGTCAATACACAGTCTGTCATTTTACCCTCCACCAGGGGGAGCTTCAGTACCAGTTAAATGCTTCTACAAGCCTTGAAGGAATAGTATGAATTCAGTCCGTCTGTTCATATAAACAAACACTGCTTGCTTCCGGAGAGGCATAAAGGCCTTTCCTCAAGAATTTCCAATCTACTGGGCAGGAAAGGTAGTAAGCAATTCATCAAAGATATGAAAATGCTGTAATTTATTAAACTGTGGTCACAGAGTTCTCTTAGGAATGTTTAGAGAAATATGGGTGTTGGTATGTTATTCTCTTTCCCGTACAGCTTTGCGGTAATCTCTTTGGTGTCTTGATCTGCCATCATAACTGACCGCCTTTTACCCCTCAGTGAAACAGTGTGTTTCTTTGAAGTTAGAATGCACTTGGGAAAAATGAATCTCTGGGAAGGTACTGATCTCTATTTTATTACCAGCATTATTACCTGGTCTGGAGCTATTTTTCTCTATATAGGGACGTTCTTCATTATCTGGACCTGCCCAAGTTCAAATAGTTTGCCTCATTTTCCTCATTAGGTACACATATATTTGTCAGTTCATATAACTGATTTTTGTTTTTAGGACTGAGGGACAGAAGGATTACCTCAGTATTTTCCTTGGTAAGCAACCACAGTAGAATGCTAGAAGAGCTAAAATATGCCCTTATAAATGATATGTGTGCAGTGAAACCAGCGTGTGAAGAAGTTGATCTTTGGAGGAAGAAAATAGCTTGTAAAATCATCTTTTGGTTTATTTGGGTCTTGTGCTTATTTAAGGTGCTACTTAAATGTGTATTAAAATAGCCCCTCTTCACGCAGCTCCAAACTTAAAAGGGCAGAGTGGTTTGGGTACTTGTCCAGGATCTGGAAAAGCCCATCTTGTGCAAGGAAGGAAATGAATGTGAGCTTTGAGGTAGTCCAACCACCAGGCTTTTAGTATTTCTCTTCCCCAAAAATGTAAAAAATGCAAGTTATTCTTGAAAATATAGTACAGACCTTACATTGAATATGAATTTTTTTTAACTGCAGTTTCATCTTGGGTTCGCGGAATGCACAGTCCATTTATTTACTGCCATGTCTTACTTCAATATTCTTGTTGAGAACAGCTGGAGACTTTGAACTGGATGCCTAGTTCTGTGTTCTGGGAAGGCGACACGGATTCTGTTTTACAGACATTAAGAAGAGCTTTAAAAGGGGACTGGGGAATATAGCTCTGGCTTTTCAAGAAGTCTCCTGTGGTTCTGGGCTCAAGGTGTGACATACATTTCCTGCTAATTGCTTCTCTTAAGAAGCATGGGCTTGGCTGTTCCTCTTGAGGAAAAACCTTAATAAACCTTCCCGTTTTAAGCAGTGATGTGACTCTTATTTTTGAGCTGTTTTTTTGTTTTTGTTTTGGTTTTTTTTTGGTAGAGCTTAACCACGTGCAAGTTCTTGTGCTTACTTTCAGCCGTGTAAAAATTCTTGGAGGGCATACAAAGCAGATGATCCTTAGGGGCCTGTCAACAAATAGTTAGTGGCTTCTACTCTATGCCAGGTGCTGATCTGCATGTGGGGGATACAGCGGTGAATAATACAAACCAAAGTCTTTTCCCTCATAGAATCTCTGGCGGGAGACAGAAAACGGGTATGTGTGTGTGCGCTCACGCGCAATGAGGAGTGCTATGGAGAAGAGTTTAAAGGGTAGGAGCTTTGGAGTGCAGAGAGAATGTTGTGGTGGGTCGAAAGTTTGTGTCCTTGCTGACACTGCTGGTTGTATAAATGTTTGAAATGTGCAACCCGCACAACTCCCTAAGGGGAAGAATGGCCTTCTGTGCATTGGGAAGGGTCTGCAAATGCCATGAGGCGGACGTGGGCCTACACGTTGAAGTACCAGCATTGGCTGCGTGGGGTCCACAGGAGGGACTGAAGCAAAGGGTATAGAGAGCATGAGCTGACTCAGCCTCTCATCAGGACACTCTGGCTGCTGATTTGAGAATAGCCTGTGGAGACCAGTTAGAAAGTGAAGCCAGCAGGACTTCTTGACTCGAGTGTGAGAGAAAGAGGAGTCAAGGATGCCCCCCAAGATTTTTTGCCCATAATCAAGATAGTGAAGATGGCAGTGGGAGCAGGTTTGGGAGTTCCATTTTGAACGAAGTATCAGGAACGGGTCAGATTCTAGAGTCGCACCATAGGCAGCTGGTTAGGTGTCTGGAGTTCGGATGAAGAGAGCTGGACGGGAGAGTCACATGGAATGTTTAAGAACACAGCTGAATAGGACCACTAGTTTTGCGTGTAGATAGAGAAGTCCAGGGACTCCGTCATAAGGTCAGGAGATGAAGAGGATTGGCAAAGGAGAACGTGAACGTCACTGGAGACATCAGGTGTGGACTGCACGTGTTGGCGCACTAAAGGGAGTGGCCCACTGAGAAGGAAAACTGAGCAGGCTACATGGACGGAATCCAGCATACAAGTAGAGGGGCTGAGCCAGATAGGAGCGTGGGCAGCCATGGCGGCAGGAGGAAACAAAGTACGGGATTGTAGAAACTGGGAGGTCACAAAGAACTAATAAAAAGTACCACAAAGAAGTGTTACACAAAGTAGTAGGAGACAGAAGGGACCTATGCCTTCTGGGAGAGCCGAAATGCTTCAGGGAGGGAGTTTGAACTAGGCTGTACAGGGTAGAATTTCAGTAGGTGAGAGTGGGGGAGAGTGTCAACATTTGCAGAAAATGGGAGCAAGAAGTTGGCATTAACGTGGAAGTGAGGGGCTCAGAAGTAGAGTGGAGCCATATTGTGGCAGGCTTTGAAATGAGAAGGTGACCATCTAGTCAGGTGACCTAGGAAAAGGCCTAGCGGCTCATCCAGGGGCTGGAGAAGGTGGGGATGGGGAAATTTCCGAGGGATCTGGACGAAAATGCCAGGGCGACTCCCCACGGACGAATGGTCTTTTCAGTCTTCATTTCTCACTTCATTTCCTCCCCTTTCTCTAATGAAGCTTTCTCTAATTGTCTGAGTCGTGGTCGTGATCATTCACAAACAGAAACTCAGTTTAGAAGGGAACCCGCATTAATGCTCTGGCACACAAAGATGTTAGAAAGGAGTGAAGAGTAAAATCTTTATTAACTCCTGCTCTGCTCTACCTGACATGGTTCTGCTCCCCTTAGGCCTTCTGGCACCTTGAGGGCACGCAGCAGCTCTGAGTTCCACTCTCACAGCCTCTCGCATCTCCTCTCCCTGCTGTTGGCTCACTGTGGGAGACAGCAGCCTCCGGCCCTCCCAGCCCTTCCCTCGGCACCCACCTGTGATGGAGAAGTCTAGGAAGGGGGCTCTTGTCCTTTATTCACCCTGTTGGGTAGCTGCCAGCTTTCCCACCAAGGTCCCATCACCCAGGCCTTCCCTTGTGGGTGAGAGGAGAGGCACAGGCCACACTGTAGCCCCCGTCCGCCCTGACCCTGGCGTTACCAGTGTCCCCAGTGGGGTGGGCTGGGGAATTTGAAAGAGCCGCTGGGATTCAGGGGGTGCTAAACATGCAGGCTTCCCAAGTTGGGAAAAGAGGGCATGGAGTTGTGGGACAGGCACTGGGCTCTGCCTGCCTTTCCCAGGAGGGGATATATTTAATGGAGAAGTTTAAAGAAGATATTTGATCCCCATACCCCCAGGAGGGTCCTAAAGCCAAGGCCAGGGGATTTGGAATTCTTTGGGTCCTTGAACTCTCAGAGGCAGAGCCTAAACCCTTATTTTCTGCTATATAAATGGACTTATCTTAACAGATGCTTGGAACCTCAGACCAGGGATTCTAACTCCTGCCTAAGTCCGTCTGGCCCAGGGCTGCCCGTGATAATGAGCAGGCTCCGGGGCCGCCCCTGCGCTTGGCAGTGCGAGCAGCAGGCTGCGTGAGTGCTCGCAGGCCCGCCGGCCTTCTGGGCCCAAGTTCCCAGCCCGAATCCGTATAGGGATTTCAGGTGCTGCACTTGGCCCATTGGGAAGAATCTCTGGGGGATTTTTT
The DNA here is from genome assembly GCF_002007445.2 of Ailuropoda melanoleuca. Lineage (NCBI taxonomy): Eukaryota > Metazoa > Chordata > Mammalia > Carnivora > Ursidae > Ailuropoda > Ailuropoda melanoleuca. The sequence goes on from NC_048219.1 coordinate 78,470,136, forward strand.
GCTTTAAAAAAAAAAAAGTATGCCTGGTACCCTCCCCTTTCCCACCACCTGACACAAATGACTATAAGTGCTGCCTCGTGGGCAGCTCAGTCCCCCAGAGACAATGCCTGGAGCGTGGCCAGTAGCGGGGCTGGAGGTAGGGAAGCCTGAACACCCAACTCTTGGCTTCCTTTCCCGCTGCCCCGCCCTGACTGACCCTCCATAATCACAATGGGGGAAGGAGAATCTAGCAGACTCAATGTCCCCAGGAGGGGTGGGGAGCCCTGGCAAGGCAGTTTAGGAAAAACTCCTTGGGTAGTAAGTCTGGCGCCAGATCTCGTTGCCAAAATGGACAAGGAGATGAGCCAGGTCGGCAAGACTGGTGGAAAGGGCACAGGCGGAAAGGGGGACAGTTTGGAGGCTGCGGTAAAAGCGATGCCTCTGGGTGGGAAATGGGAACCCACTGGGGACGGATCAGGCCTGGGAGAGAAGGGGCTGTGGCAGCCATCGCAAGGGCCCAATGACATGGAGGCCCCCAGGCAGCCTGCAGGAGAACAAAAGCGGCCTGGGAAGCGAGGGTGGAGAAGCCAAAGTAACAGGTGGCACAGAGGGGACTGCAGCACAGCTGGGGCACGGGGCTAGGAAGGGGTGGGTCAGCCGTCCTGAAAGTGGGCCTTGGGAGCCGCTGAAGAGGCCTGGACCTCCGGCCTTCCAGACGCAGGAGCCGGGCTCGGCGGAGGGCTCCCCCTGACGACGAGCGGTCATGGTCACACCAATTGCCCTGTGCTCCATACTGGAGATACGGAGATGAGTAATGAGCACTTGCCACCCTAGAGGGGCTCACGATCTAGAAGGGGAGATGACCGTGCACAAAAGCAATTTTAATTAAAAGCAGGTCCTGCGGGGGCGGGGGGGGTATACAGGTGCAGGTGAGGCACCTGGGGAGGGCTTCACAGAGGAGGTGCCCTTTAAACCGCAGGGAAAGCTGAGTGAAAGGCCAGCCTCAGGCCTTGGGGAACCTGGAGTCTCCGAGAACAGCCTATGGAAAGACCTAGAGGCCAAGAGCCCATACGTGGAGCGCTCAGTAGCACACCTCCCTGAAGGAACCCCAGGGTCTGACTGGGCAGGGCTGGGCCTCCAGACACCTAGGAAAGCGAAGCCAGCTGAGGGTAAGTCACAGTACCTTGAAGACATTTCCTTCCCCTCCCCTGTGCTCCCGCCTGTGGGCAGCATTTCCCTGCAGCCCTAGCATAGCCTCGGTCAGGAGGAGGTGAGGAAGAGGGCTATGGGAGAGGCATGGCAGGAAAGGGAAAGGTGGGGTGACAGCAGAGCCAGAAACAAGAAGACAAAAGCCGACTCTTCCCTTGGAGGGAGACCCCCTCTCCCCCCTCCCCAAGCAGTGCCCCTGAGAGCCAGCCGGCAGCCTCAGTTGGGGGCCTCTGCTGGGTCTGAACCCCCCTCCTTGACCAGTTGGAGGCAGCCAGGGGCCTTCTTTCTGGGACTGGAGAGGGCAGGAAGCAGCCAGGGAGGACAGCCCAAGGCTGGGTCCCGGGCAGGGGAGGGTGGGGGTGCTGAGCATGCCAGAGGTGATTTTTGGCAGTGACTCCTAGGTCCCTGGAATGGGGTGGTCATCTCGTGCGCCATGCCCAGAGGGGCAGATCTGGAGAGAATGGGTTCTGTGGCCTGGAAGCCAGGGAGTGCGGCAGCTGTGGCCTGAGGCCTTAGCACATGGAGCAGGAGATCTGCTCCCTCCTGCACCCACGGCCCCACCAAGGGGCGCCAGAAACTGCAAGTCTCACAGTCCCCTGTCCAAGTTTGTCTGCCCCAAGCACTGTGTAGAGGGGTGGGCACCCCCAGAAGGGCTCCCTGCCCTAGTGTTCCTCAGAGGCCTTTCTGACCAGAAACACGAAGATTCCTTGGGGGTGGGGGGCGGCTAGAAGGGGAGGAGGAAAGACGAGGGCTCAGGAGGGGACAGAATGTGGACTCTGGGATGTTTCAGGCAAGGCTGACTTCACTGTGACCCCCGTGTGCACACGTGGCAGAATTTGGGGGTGAACATCTGGAGCTTGGAGGTGGCAGGCAGAGGGCATGTCCCGACTGATTGAAGGGCGCAGGGAGAGGAACAGGCACGAAGTCCTTTACCAGAGTCAGGGTGAGTCTGGGAGAGTTCTCATCCTCTTTGTTTTAAGGATTGGGTGGAGAAGGCAAGAGGGAGGCAGGGACATCCTAATACCAGTACCAAGGGGTGACTGCTGTCTGGGACGCCTGGCTGGCTCAGTCAGTAGACCATGCGGCTCTGGATCTCAGGGTACTCAGTTCAAGCCCCACGTTGGGTGTAAAGCTTGGTTGAAAAATAAATACAAATTAAAAAAAAAAAAGTACCAAGGGGGTGACTACAGTCTGAGGTCCTTATCTTGCCCTGTCCTCTGGATCTACCAGGCCCTTCCTCCATCTGCACCGTCCTGAGCCCTGAGACCTCCTGTGAGAGAGGGTTTCAGGGCACCTCCAGCCCCATGGGGGGGGGGGGAGTGGATCCTAGCAGGACAGCTGCTAGCACCTTTAGGCCATTCGTCCCCAGGGTGACTGGGTGATGATAGGGGGTGAGGTGTGGAGCTTGGCAGGGACTCTAGGGCCCAAGGCCTTAAAGAGCAGAGAGCAGATCAGGGGCTGGACTCTGCTCAAAGCCTTCAGAACTTGGCTCATTCAACTCTCCAGCCCTTGCCAGGAATGTGAGGGCCTGTGTGTTGACTGTGAGGGACTGCTGGGGACAGTGGGACTGGGAGGGACAGAGGGGTGGCAGTGCTCCTTACAGCGCATCCTCAGGCACTGGGGTCCTCAAGCACTGAGCTCAGCCCCCCTGCTGCCCTCTCCATCCCCCCACCGGCCCCCACTCAGGTCATCCTCTATGAGAAAGTGTGTTTGCCATTTGGCAAATAACAGCCCACCTGGGTTATATTTTTACAATGTACAAAAACATTGTAGAGAAGACAATAGGTTTCTCTAACCTATTGTCTTCTCTGATCCTTGCTACAATCTGGTGAGATAATAGGGCCAGTGTTCATTTTTTTAACAGAAGAGGAAACCAAGCCCCAAAGAAAGTTTTTGTTGTTGTTTTTGTTTTGTTTTGTTTTGTTTCTAGCGGTTTAGCTCTGGTTCACATGGTTAGTGCCTGAACTAAGGTCAGGTGGTCCAGTAGAGAGCTTCTGCTGTGTTCTAGACTGTGTGCATTAAGTCCTTTAAATCTCCAGCAGCCCTGCATTATCCCCATGTCGTAGACCAGAAAAATGAGGCTCAGAGAGGTCAAGCGACATACTCAAGCTGACAGGGACAGAAATGGGTCTCATATCCTGTTGGACTCCAAATCCAGTGCTCATTCTGTGTTACTGGCAGAAGTGCCTTAACTGCTCTGGGTGGGGAACGGGGGATGGTGACCTGAGGTGCATTGAAAGCTGGAGACCGGCCCCTGCTACCGGAAGTCACAGCTGTGCTTTTGCTTTTATGGAGGCCCTGTAGGAAATGGTGTGACTTGAGAAAGATGGGGTGCCCCCTCCCCGATGGGGAGCAAGGAGGATGTCTTGGGGACAGAGCGGAACCAGGTCTCTATTCCTCTGGGCAAGTTTGGGTTCAGATCTCAACCTGAGGGGTGGGTACAGGGGAAGTGCTTCTGGAGGGGGGGGCCTCTAGGAAAGAGGGGTCCCAGCCCTGAAGGGTTGGAAAGAGAAAGGAAGGAGGGAAACCAGGCAGGCCCGGCAAGGACTCTTCTAGCTCCCGCTGTGGTCGGGGAACATCTAGGGACACACTCCGGCCACAGAGCCACAGAGAAGCAGGTGGGGGCCTGAGCGGATCCCTGGGCCAATCAAGGGGCCCCTCTACCTGCCAGGGAAGTGGGCCAGGTGTGAGGTGGGGCTCCATGCCAGGGAGAGTATTAAATGAGCTTCCAGCTTATTTGCATGTCCTAATTAACCATAAAATGAGCCCCAGGGGCAGAATTAAGCTGTCAATTTCCCTCTGCTTACTTCCACTACCTCCCCCTCTCCCGCTGCTCCCCACCCCTACACTTTCCAGCATCGCTTAGGCCCCAGGCATTCGCATTCACCTCTCCCCTCAGCTTCCGTGAAATACAGTCTCCATCCTGTCACAACAAAAGCCGAGAAAAAGGAGGAAAACGAAAAACTAGTGGTGGTGGTGGTGGTGGTGGTGTGTGTGTGTGTGTGTGTGTGTAAATGAATTGGCCATAGTCTTTCATTAGCAAAGCATGACCTAGAGATGAGGGCATTACACCAGCCCAGTCAAGACTAGGGCAAAATTCCCCCACCGGACAGTGCGCATTCCATTTATTATCCATGCATGGATAATATGGGGAGGACAGGTTTTGTTGTTGTTCCTCTTGACTTGGCTTTTAGAGCAGAAACGGACCCTTTGTGGGATAGCGTGAAAGCACAAGGCTGGAAGTCTATCGGGGACCATTTCAATCCCAGCTTTGCCGCTGTGACCTTGGGCAAGTTGCTTGACTTCTCGGAGCGTCTCCATGTAAAGTAAGAGTATCAGCAGCCACTTCCAGAGTGGGGTGAGAAGGAAATGAGAACCAAAGATGGCAGTCCCCGACCCCTGTTGAGTTCTGTTGGTGGCAAATGTCACTCCTCATTGTTTTGTTCCAGCCTGAGTTCAAGTGAGTTTTCATTCCCTTGGCTCCCTTCTGGTTAACCGATGGGTTGCTTCTTTTCGCTGAACCCCTTGAGCCAGGAACTGGGTCCTTTTCCTTGCTGTTTTTAGTCCCTGTCCCAGTGCCTGGCACCAGGAGGTGTTCCATAAAGTTTTGTTCAGTTGGTCTGGATTGCAATGACCAGTCTACAAAACTGATGAGTCATAGACGAATGGCCAAGAGGGACTTGGTTTCCTGTAGAATCATTCCAGATTGAGCGCTTGGTGACTTCACCACTGCCCAGTGGGAGGAACCTTCACACACACACACACACACACACACACGCTTTGAACACATGCACACCGCAGCACTCCCAGCAAGGCAGCCACAGCCAATGGGCCTTCACCCGGCACTGAACTATCCCAGTTCCCTGGGGAGGCAGAAAGGACGAGAGCAGGGGCCTTGCTCCTGCAGAAAGGGCTGGCTCGCCTGGCAAACTCCAAGGAGAGTAGAAAAGGCCGTTTTGCAGCCAGACAATCCTGTTTCAGATCCTGATTCTTCCATTAGCTAGAAGCCTGATTGGGGGGCAGCCTCTGTGATCCCCCAAGAGCCTCCACGGATTTACTGGGGAGGACAATACTTCATAGGGTCATTCTCAAGTCTGAAAGGCATGGTTGTGCACCCTGCCTGGCAAAGAGCAAGCCCTGGAGAAAATAAATAAAATTAGCACCTAATGTCTTGAAGCTTCCGCCACCAAGAACTAAAGGTCTCCTGTGTGACTGAGTGGGAGTCTGAGAGTGACCCTCCCTGGCCCCAACTGCAGCTGGGGCATGTAAGCCTCCTCCCTCCCTGATCCTGGTCTCCAGGGGTCCAGGATGCAGGCAGAGCCCCTCTGGTTATTTTTCTCCTCCAATTTGCTGTTAATGCTTGGAAGGCAGGAAGGCGGCCTGCCTCTAATTGCAGCTGTCACCCCCCATCAGGCGGAGGGGAGCTCAGCTGGGAGGGGCGAAGGGAGGAGAGGGGGAGGGCCTGCAGGGCGGGGCCCGGACCGCACAGGGACCCACATTGTCTTCGCCCAGCCGGCGGGGCGTTCCCTGGGGGCGGGAGGGCCGGCAGCTCCCCAGGGACGCCGAGGGCCACGTGCGCCGCTCCAGGAAAGATGCAGGCGCCGCGCGATCGCAGGGGAGCTGCGGCCCGTCCCTTCCCCTTCCCCGCCGCCCGCCGCCGGTCTGGTTCGGCCGGACGGGCCTCCGCGCCCAGAGGGGAGGGAGGCCGCGGGGTGAGGCTGGGAATCTAAAAATGAGGGCGCGCTTCGAATGGGCGCACCTTCGCCTCGCTGGGGGGACGCGCGCCTACGCTTGTGTCCTGGGTGCGGGTTCGGTGCTGGAGGCGGGGTCCCGGGGAAGGGGCGCGTGTGACCCTAGGGCCCAGCAGCTGCCCTTCCGGCCGGCCCTGCCCTGGTCCGCCTCCTGCCCGCAGGTGGCGTATCTAGGCTGGCGTCCTCACCCGGGGGGATGGGGATAAAAACTGCCCCACTTGCTTACTCAGGAGATAATGGATATGAAAAGGCTTTCCAACATTTAAAGTGCTATACAAATATCTCTCCTGTGCTTTTGAAAAGACATAGGGCTGTCTCAAGTACTCCTATAGGTACACTCCTTATTCGGCGGCCCATTTCTCAGGCCCCGTATGCGCTGAAATCTTAAAGGCAACAGGGAGTGGGGGTGCGAAGTGGGGCTAATCCCAATCCCAGGAGGCCTGGGGTTTCCATGCCTGGGGCTGGAGTAGTGCTTTGCCAGGGAAGCCAGCGGTTATCAGGTTGGGGACACGAGAGACAAGGTCTTTATTGGGGGCCTCTTTGGGGGACCCTGAGACCCCAGTGCCCTAATCCATACAGTGTTCAACTGAGGTCTTTGGGGGCCCTGAAGGAATGTCAGGATCGCCTGGTCTCCTCTCCCTGCCCCTCATTGTCACCTGCAGCCCCAAAGTGACCACCACTCTCTCAATGTCTCTCTTTCAGTCCAGGAGCCGTCACCTCCCCGCCAGCCAGCCCCCACCGCAGCCTCTCTCAACCACACACGGGTCCGCCCTGCTCCAGACACTCTTCCTGCTTCTCCCTCCTTTCTGGAGGAAAGGAACTCGCAGTCGGGCTTTTAAAAGCCAGAGCGCCCACACCCCATCCATCCCAGGGCCCAGCACTGGGACCTGGACCTCTTGGGTTCAGTCAACTTTCTGTCTGGAGGACTCAGACCCAAACAGCTGTGTTAATATCAAAGCCAGAAGGTGAGGGTTCCAGGGCCTTGGGGCAGCTCGTGGAAGGACTTTCCCCACTTCTGGGCTCTGCAGTGCCTGCGAAGGGGAAATGTCCAGAGCCCTTGGAATGGCTCCGCTTCTTGACCTTGTGTGAGCGGGCGGCTCTGGGCTCCGACACCGTGGGGGTGACCCAGCCTGGCTTCTCCTTCAGCAGCCTGTCTCGGTCAGGCCGCACACTGCGCAAGAACTTCCTAAAGATGTTTGCTGTGAGGGCGAACCTGCGGCCCAGCTCCCGGGGCTGGCCCCTCTCCCCTTTGGGCTCCCCCGCAGCCCCCTTCTCCCCACCCTTCTCCAGTTCTGGCAAGTCTAGCCAGTTGCCCACCAGGTCTGCAAAAACGTTGTCACCTAGCACCAGAGGCTGTCGGTTCCGGCCCCGGGACATCAGTGTGGAGGTCCAGTCCTCGGGTTCCCCCAGCTCTGGCCCCTGCTGGGCACTGCTTGGGTGCTCTGGTAGCTGTGCCCTGGGCAGGGGGGCCAGATCCCGCCCACAGACACTCCTATGGGACGGAAACTTGGTGCCATGAGACGGTTGGCTGGAGGGGAAGCAGGCTGCAGGCCTGGCACCCTCCCATCGAGGGGGCTCGGGCTGTGTGTGGGGGCTTTCCGGGCAGGCCGGGGCCGGACTCCCTCCAGAGATCTCCAGCTGTTCCAATGCTGTCTGCACCTGCAGGAGCTTCAGTTCTTGTAGCGCGCCCATCATGCAGTTCATCTGATCCTGCAAGCCATCACCCACTTCCTTCATGGACATCTGCAGGCGAGAGGGAAAGCGCAGGCCAATGAGCCGTGGGGGGCTGGGCGAAGCGCTGCCCCTCACTGGCCCTGAACCTAGACCCCCACTGCCCACACACACACCTCCAGGGTCTCTCCGGCCGGCCACTGACCCCACCTCTGCGCAGAGCGGAGCTCGGAGAGGAGGAATCTTAATGCCGCTACGGCTGGATAACAGAAACGTGAACGGCAGCTAACACGCTAAGGCGGGTGCTGTCCTCAGCTACATATATGCGAAGATATATACACATATGTCAATCTTTTTTTTTTAAAAGATTATTTATTTACTTATTTACTTACTTACTTGAGAGGGAGAGCACAGAGAGAGAGGGAGAGGGAGAAGCAGACTCCCCGCTGAGCAGGGAGCCCGACGCAGGGACTCGATCCCAGGACCCTGGGCTCATGACCTGAGCCGAAGGCAGACGCTTCTCTGACTGAGCCACCCAGGTGCCCCCAACTGATCTATCTTTAAAGTCACCGACCGGTCTAGGAGGTAGTGACTAGTCTTGTTGCCAGTTTACAGATGAAGGAGAGGAGGCCCGTGAGGAACTTGCTCAAGGTCACCTGGACATAAGAGGTGACGCTGAGACCGGTTTGAGGGTGTGCGAAGTTGGGGTGGCCGTCCTTGTCCTGTGCTGTGCCCTCTTCTTCCAGAGCCTCCCCGAGATGATGACGATGATGATGGCCATGACAGTTTGCGAGCGTTTACTATGTAATAGGAATCGAGCTAAGTGTTCTGTGCCCATCAGCTCTTAGGATCTTTGTATAAACCCTATGAGGTTGCTGTTATTGTTCTCATTTTAACGTGTTAACCCTGGTGGTGGTGAAGTAACCTGCCTAAGGTCACGCACACAGCTCACATTGCTGGGACTCAAACACAGGACACCTCCCTCTAAATGCTATGGCCCTAACTACCAGGCACTTCCTGCTTCAAGATGGCGGGGCAGTGGAGCTGGGCTTGAGGCTATGTTGTCCTCCCTGGGGCAGTGGAGAAGGGTGGGTAAGACAAGGGTAAGACAAGGAGCTCAGATTCCCAAAGAGAAAGGGTAGGCTGGGGGCTTCCTTTCACTTCTGTGCACGTCTGGCCAGTCAGCAGAGAGATGGAGAGCAGGAAACTCCTGTCTCCAGAAGCTCTTCCCACCCTTCTCTGCCTTCCAAACACCTGTCCTCCCTCAGCTGCTCTTGGACTTGGCGCCCGTGCTCTTCCTGCCTTCTCAGCCCAATTGGCTCCATGGCTCGGGCCAAGAGCGGGGACACTGGAGGCCAGCTCCCCAGTCCCTTTGTGGGTGCCTAAGGCCCGGGTCCCAGGTGCCAGCTGGAAGGGGCTGAGAGGCTGACTTGGGTGAGAGCCGAGTTTGGAGACTGGGCAGGGGACGCTTGGTCTGATAACATTCACAGTCTAGGCTGCCTTGGTCCCGCCAGCTCCCTCCCCAGATCTGCTCATGTTACCAACAGCAAACCTCGTGCGAGGGGACCATCTGTTTCTTAAGCCCCCCAGAGACCCACTGGGATCATCTTACCTCCTAGCCTTGTCCTAAGGCACGGCACTAAGCCCACAGGGTGGAGAGCTGGAGGGGCTGGGAGGGGAGGCGCAGAGGCTCTCAGGGCTGCCCTGGCAGCTGGCCGTCTTCGGCTTTGGGTCAAACCCTCCCCTGCCCACCCGAACCCTGGCGCGGACGAGGAGGACGAGGGACCCGACCAGGCCCTCCTGAGCCAGCAGCACTAACGCCCAGACTAACTGTCCCCAGAGGCAAGGAGGCCTTTGCTGAGTGTGGTGGTCGGGGGCGGGGGGGGGTTCGGGAGGCAGGGGGCGGTGCTGGCAACCCTGGAATTTGCCAGATCGCCCTGGCGAGCAGATACAGCACAAGAGACTGAGCCTGGGAGGCAGCTGCACTTGCTGATGGCCGCTTGCTCTGACCTCTTCGGCTTCCGGCCTCCTGACCTCTCCTCCTTTTGGAGGCAGCGTGGGGTCGCAGCTGGGAAGACCCAGGGCGGAGTCAGAGGAGACCCTAAGCCTCAAACCAAACTCCTCAGGGTCTCTCTGACTGTACCCTGCTTCTCTGACTTCCCTTTTCCTGCCCCCTCTCTGATACCCCTTTCCTCATCACCCCAACCCGGCCCTCAGAGTCACTTTTGGCTTTTCCACCCTGCACCCCTGTGCCTGTCCCCAGATGTCGCACATCTGCTTTTCCATCTCCTGGAATGCAGAAGCCTCCTGGAAGGCCTTCCGGCCACCAGATCAGTCTTCCCAGCACGCTCCTGTGATCATGTCACCCGGAAGCGTGTCTCTGTCCCCATATGCGTACCGCATACTGCTGTCAGAACCCCTTCGGTGACACACCTCAAAGGCCCTTCCCTGGAGCACTCCTCACCTATCCGCCCCGGCACCCCCACGCGTTTAAAGGCTCATTCCTTGAGCGTCTACCGTCAAGGGCAGGGTCTGAGATTTCCTCATCGTTATGTCTCTCCAGAACCTAGCTAGCCCCTTGCCCCTGCCACACGCCCAGAAAACATATTGAGTACCCCTGAATGCCCCAAGTCATCTCTCCGGACGTGTTGCCCTCAGGCAGTAACACACTCCACGGGGAGAAAATCAGGGACGCGGCTCAGGGCTCCATTTCACCAACGGGCAAGGAGTCTGAGCTTGCAGGCTTCCTTCCAGAAGGCTGAACACAGTCCAGGTCAGAGGCGGTGGGAGGAATGAAATGACCCCATTCAATCTCTTCCAGTATGGAAAAATCCTGAAGAAATAATGCTGACATTTTGTACGGTTTTCCAGTGAGAATGAATGTGTGGGTATGTATGAATTCAGGGCTGTCCATAAAACAGAGGCCCCATTTAAGTAAACAGGAGGTGAACTCATACCTCTATGGAAAATGATATTCTGCGTTGGTTAAGGTCTTGGGTTTTAGAGACGGATGGCACAGGGTTCAAATCCCAGCTCGGCCATATAGTAGTAGCTGTATGACCGGGACAGGTTATTTCAGTTGTTTTTCAGTTTCTCTGTTCTTCCACGTGGGACAAGAGTCTCTGCCTCGTACAGCTCTGGCCAGATGAGGTGAGGTCATGAGTGTTTATGCATGGCCCGGAGGTGACTTCTGGCAGTTACCATAAGACTTCCTAAGAACTTCCAGAACACTGCTTCCTCAGTAGACCTCAGCACATATAATGATAGGACTCCATTCATCTCCCCGGTCCAATCAAAGAGAAACACATCTTTTGTCCTGTCCCTTCTGTCCCACCCCTGCCCCCCACAGAGGAAGAGCCGGGGAAGGAAAGGGAAGCCCCGCATCCTCTTGCCCATTCTCGGGCCGGCTTGGTTGGCCAGTCACGGTGCTGACACCAAGAGCAGAAGGCAGCTGTGAGAGGGAAGCCCAGAGGAGAAGGAAGTGTGGGAAGTGGGGAGGGCCTAGGGAAGTGGGGGGGCAGAAGCATCAGCTGGGTCCTGCCTGAGAGCGAGCTGCCTTTCCCAGCCCCAAGGGGAATGATGTCACCCCGGGAGCAAGAGTGAGAGGGCAAGCTGCTGTCTTCATCTGGGGCGTGGGACCTTCTCAGATCCCAGGCTTTCTCTTGCCTCGGGAACCCAAGAGGGAGCAGTGTCGGGTGGGAGCAAAGGAGAGGGGCCAAATCAGAGAAGATCCCGAACTAGAAATTATTGCCACTAAATCCCAGTGTCCAGACTGTAGGGGGCTGAGTTCCTCTTGGCCTCCCAGAGCCAGAGCCTCAGGTCCTTCCTCAGGACAGGGACCGAATCATACCCAGCTTGCCCACAGGGGCCAGTTGGAAAGGCCCTAAGAGGGTCTAGTTGGTTCTGATTAGTCTGAGTGGAAGTGGCTCTAACAGCCCCCTCCCTCTGTCCACCCCTAGTCACTGACCCGCACAACATGCCAGAGAGGACCTGCTCCACCATCAGACATACCCCCCCAAAAGCACATGGCAGGTACGGGTGTGGGACCCCTTGCTGAGAAAGACCAGGAAGGTCTCACCACCCTCCTTGCAAGCACCCCTGCCCCCACCAGACATTTCCTACCTCCCGGCACCTCCTAGGCCTCTAAATGTTGCATTCTAAAAGTTTCCTTCACGTCACACTCCCGTCTCTCCCCCTGCAGTTCAGACCTCCGTGTGTGAGAGCTGGACGGCGCCTGGGGACCCCGCCCGGGAGTCCTAGCTGCCTAACTCAGACGATTCTGGCGTTAAGTGATCAGCATCAACGTCTGGCCTTGTCAGATCCCCCCAGATCCCCCCCCCCCGCTTACTCTGGCAGGCTGGGGACCCCACTGTGTGGAGCAAGAAACGGAGTCTGAGATGTTCGCTTTCTTCCTCGACATCCTTCCCCAGACCACCTTCACGATTTTCTCCATCTCCACGTTACGACCACGTCTCCTACTTAACATTGCACGTAAATCTGTTTGTATAAATAAATGTATTTCTGTAGGAACTTATATGAAATGCATATACTTGCCATAAACAGAGGGTAACTATCTAAAACTACAAGTGTTTCATCTGAGGATCGCGTAATGTCATCCCAAGCGCCTCCAGTGCAAAAGGGGATCTATCGCCTGGGGTCCGCGGCGTATTCGTGGGAGGACAGGGACCCCAAGCCCGGCCCTCTTGCTCCAGGCCAGCGGGCTTCCCGTGTCATCACGATGTGGCTTCTCAGCCCCACGGGGTTGTTGTGAGAAGAAACCAGGAGAGTCAATGCGACACGCAAAGCACAATTATCGTCCTACGGGGGGAAGAGCATGAAGTTTGGAGGGACTCCAAGACCCAACTCAGTTGCTTTCCACTGACGGCGCCTCTTCACTGAATCATCTGTAGAAGGGAGGAGGACCGTCTGTCTGCAGCTGAAGGGGAAGATGCCTCTATAAAGAAGACCCACCGTCCTGGCCCCGCAGCGCTGTGCCCTCCAGGGCTGGTGTGGGGTCGGCTGCCCAACAACAGCACCGACCCCCTTGGCACTCGCTGGGCCTTTGTGGTATAGGAGGCTTGGCGATGGGAAAGTGACACCACCATCCTCGGCAACCTTCCCAAGCCCTCTCCTAGGCCCCCAATTGATCCCACAGCTGTGCCTTCCATCCGTCCATCTCACTCCCTCTCCCAGCTCAGCCAGAATCCTTTGACACAGGCTCTGGCTTTGCCCGTGGACCTGGCGGCGTGCCCTGCCTCTCTCCCCCCACCCCCATGACTCACAAGACCCCCACACAGTTCCTTTCAGCCCCTCTGGAAGCTACGAGGAGGTTAGGGGCCGGAAATGGGAAAAGTCCCGCTTTTGCCAAGTAGCCCAATTCTCCAGTCCAGTGAATAGGGACCTTCACAGTCCCCTGCTCTTGGCCGGAACTCGCCACAGGAAGGTAAAGAAGAAACTGTGCCAAGAGCTGGAGGAGGGCGGAGGGTAAAGAAAGAAGGAAGTGTGAAATGGATGAGCCCACTTTCGACTGAACCATCAACCCCGGGGGCCATGGGCTCGGGCAAGAGGTAGACGCATGCAGAGAGGGGCCCAAGCCTGCCCCTCAGGGAGCCTGCCTCCCCTGGCCAGCTTTAGCTCCTCTCCACTGCAGGTGGTCCAACTGGGACCTCCAGGAGTTACCTTCCTTTCCTCCTTTCTGGTTCAGGCCTTCCTACTACTCTCTTGCGTGGGCTCTGTGATAACCACCTAACTCATCCTCCTGCCTCAGTTTCCTCCCTCCTCCCCTCCACTCCATACCACGCACTTCCTAGATCCCAGGGCGCGTCTCTCAACCTGTTTCTAGCAATGCACATAGAGAAGGGCAGGCTCTGAAGCACGGCATTCAAGGCCCCCACTGGCTGCTCTCAACAACTCGCTCAGCCCTGTTGCTTACTAGTCCTCAGCGGATACCCTATATCCTGACCAAGCTGCAGTAGTCTTCGAACATCCCCTCTACTTCCATCTCGGTGCCCTTGACTCCTGTCTGGAATGCTGTTTTTCTCCTCTTCACCTCCCTGCTGATCCCTCAAGGTCAAGCTCAAGGGACTTCCCTCTCCACAAAGTCTTCGCGGATCCCCTGGCTGGAGAGAATTCCTCCCTTCTCAGGGCACGGCACTTGTGCCTCTGTGTAGCACGCAGCCTCTCCTTTTGCCCTGGATGTATGCCTACACACACTGGTTAAGAGTGTGAGTTCTGCAGTCCAACTGGCTGCATTTGAAGCCTCGCTCTGCCACTTACCGGTTCTATGACCTTGGCCAAGTCACTTGACCTCCCCAAGTCTTATTTATAGAATCAGAATATTGAAAGTACGACTTCTACGAGTTGCTTTGGCAATTAAATGACATAATCCACGATATGCCTGGCATATCGATCAGTGTTCACATCAGTAAATGTTATTATTATTACCTCCCCTATTGAACTGCGGGTTCCCCGAAGGCGAGATCTATGTCTGTTTATATTTGTAACCACAGTGCTAGTGTCTGGTCAGGGGCTTTAAACACCGGATAAACTCAGTTAATGTGTCCTGTGAATGAATGGCTCACGCACACCAGCCTGATCGATCTGTCAGGAGTTCGCCCGGTGCCCACGACACAATGGACACTGTGTTACATACTAAAGACAGACAGCTACCATTTGATCTTTAGAGCAGCTGTATAAAGTAGGTATTTAAAAAACCCTGCTCTAGGGGCGCCTGGGTGGCACAGCAGTTAAGCGTCTGCCTTCGGCTCAGGGCGTGATCCGGGCGTTATGGGATCGAGCCCCACATCAGGCCTCTTCTGCTATGAGCCTGCTTCTTCCTCTCCCACTCCCCCTGCTTGTTTTCCCTCTCTCGCTGGCTGTCTCTATCTCTGTCAAATAAATAAATAAAATCTTAAAAAAAAAAAAAAGTAAAAAAAACCCTGCTCTAGGGTCACCTGGGTGGCTCAGTCAGTTAAGTGTCTGCCTTGGGCTCAGGTCATGATCTCAGGGTCCTGGGATCAAGTCCCCATGTTGGGCTCCCTGCTAGCAGACAGCCTACTTCTCCCTCTGCCCCTCCTCCCGCTCATGCTTTTTCTCTCTCTCTCAAGTAAATAGACCAAAAAAAAAAAAAGATTTAGAAAAATTTAAAAACTTGTTTTACAGATGAGAAAACCAAGGCACAGGAGGGTTAAGTAACCTGCCTGGGTCACATAGAGCCAGGATTTGAGGTCAAGCTGGCCTGCCCCCAAGTCCCATGGTCCACACTCCTTCCTCATTGACCCTACCCCATTCTTCACCCTCGCTCTAAACATCAAAGGAGGCTATGTTAGGAGATCCTTGACAAAAGCTTTTTCTGCCTCAGGAAATTTGCTCTTTGGTCCCAAGAGCTGAAGGCTGTTCCTACTCTATCTCTTCTATCACCTTCTTTTGTCCTTATGTTGCCTTTAGGCCCTGGTCCTCCTCCACATGTCAGAACCTCCCGAACTTGTAACTGCTGGTGGCTAAATAAATGCCTTCTCGGAATACCGAGTGGTCCTAGAGGGACCTTCTCCAGGCCCAGAGAAGTCCCTCTGCTGCTTCATCACGCCTCAGCTAGGACAGGCATTCCAGGAGCTGGTCTCCCTCAACCTCCTCCACCTCCAGGAAGCCTTCCTGGCCTGGCTGGACTGCCTGAGCCCGTATCACTCAGCCTTTGCACACTCTATTTGCTCTATACTGATATTGACTCATGGGGAACACCCTGTGAGCATCTTACATCTGCTTTCTCTGTGTTCTTGTGGCTACCCCATTTGTTGGAAGCCCTCAAGGGAGCAGAGTGTAAGAACAGCTGGTCCCAAGGCCTTGTGTTCATGCAGGGCCCCTCTCTCCGGTGGCTGGAGGGGAGAGAGATATGTTCCCTGCTGAGCTGTGACAGCCCTGACCCGCTCATCCTAATGAGGAAGCGTGTCAGCTGCTGCCACTCTCCTGCCGCATCTCATTCCTGAAATGGATCCCTGTCCCCTTCCAGGCAGGGGGAAAGGGCCAGTCCTCTAGACATCAACCTAGTTGCACCAGGATCCCCAAACCCTTAGCCTCCCCACAGGGCTCCCTTGTTAAAGTGCAAATTTTCTGCTCCGAGAGATTGAGAAATTCTGCCACTTTGGTTTTCAGGAACACACTCTTCTTGTCTAGATTTTCTGGGCCAAGGACAGGGCCAGGATACAGGAGGGGGACACAGAACACCCTTGACAAAACTAGTTTCACAGCCTGTTAATGTTACCTTTTCCAGCGTTAACCCAGTGTCTGTAGGACACATGCTTCTTGAAGGGATTTGGTGGCAGAAATGAATGTAGAACTTGACTAGTGTCACATGAGTGCCATTCCTGAGCACACACTAACTGAAGGCAAAGCCAGGCGACACACTGTCCTCCTCCGTGGCAGGGAAGACTCTGCCTGGGAAAAACACACAAGGCCCACCGCCTGCCCCCACCCTCACGAGCTCAGGACATAAGAAGACCGTATGCCTTTCCCGCCCCATTGCAGACCTGGGGTATAAACAAATGAACTCTTCCTATCCTAGTCACAACCAAGCTGCACTGAGGTCAATCCCCAAAGGGCTGAGCCTGGGCTAACTCAGCCCTACTTTCTTCTTTGTTCCCATTGGGAAAACTGAGGCACTGAGATGTGGTTCGGCTACCTAAGCACTGGGCTAAAGTGTTGGGGAGCGAAGGAGACTCTAATACCTCTCCCTGTCATCTACTCTGTCTCATTTCTGGGCCGCCTGGCAGGGGGGTGGGGGGAGGAGGCAAGGCACCATGGGGGTGGGGGAGGGGGAGGGTGCAGAGCTCTCCCATCTGAGTGTCATTCTGGGCCCCAGGCCAGGCATTTGGCTTCCTCTCCAAGAGAGTCAAAGGCTGAAGCTGCTCAGACAAAGGGCCAAATGAAAGCTAATGGGGAGCTCGGTGACTTCAGCCTCTCCCCTTCCTCCTCCCGGGGACTGGGGGCTCAAGTCCTTGGCAGGAGAGGGTACAAATCAAGACCTGGAGCTCAGTTCAGCTCAGATTCCTATTTGCCTTTTTTATTCTCCTGGCAAACACAGACTGTCTTCCTCCCCTCACCCCCTCCCACCTAGGGTGCTATAAAAAATGCAAATCAGTGGGATTTTAAAATTCAAGCCTATGCCAGGAACACCCACAAACCCTCTATTAAGGCAGATCCTGAGGTGGGTGGTGTGGTCCCAGATTCCAAGCAGAAAAAGAGGACTCTATTAGATTCTTTTTTCAGCATGGGCTTTGGACTTCAGACGTTATCCGTGATGACCTTGACCTTCCTGGTATTGGACAAATGAATGGGAAGAGTCAGAATTGTGTATGCGTGGGCTGGGGCTGACCATCCCAAACTGACATGGGAAGCACAGGAAAACGAGCGTGGGAAGGGACACGGTGGAGATTGCTCTGGCCCTCACCTAAGCAGCATTTCTCTGGGCAACTCTCCCATCTGAGTGTCACCACAAAAAGGGCTTGAAGAGGAAGTCCCAGAGAAGCGACCATTGACCTGAGAAGGCAGACGCTGAATGGAACAGACAGGAAGAGTGCCTTCGAGCCTTGACCAGGAAGCATCAATGAGAACACCTGCTCTGCAAGCTGCCCCGCCCCCCAAAACTGGCCCCAGATACAGTTGCCAAGTTTGGAGGGGCGGGGGGTGCAGAGTTTGCAGGAGCAGGAGAGGCTGTCATGGAATCTGGAGAGCCATGGATCCAGGTCTGCTGTTGAGATCCTGGGTGCCCCTGGCTCTGGGAAGTAGGAAGAAAGAAGAGGGAAGAAAAGTGAGACCGAGGAGAGGTCCACTGCAAGAGAAACCAAAAGGAACAAAAAGAGGCGAAGGCAAAGGCACGGGAGGGAGTCGGATTGAGAGAAAGGTGGGCCTGGGGGCCAAGGTGGGTGTGTGTGTGTGCATATCTGTGTGAATTCGGGTGATTGCAGGACCAAGAAAGGTGACAGGGACATGTGTGCAGGAGGGGTGGTATATGAAGTCGGTGAGAATCAGCCTAACAGAGCTTTGGGGCCATCCCTCCCCCCACTTGGGTGACGCCCGGGTCCCAGACGGAGCTCCTTCTTCCGACCCCTGCACCCCTGGCCTCCGCAAGCTCCCTCCGCACTCCCTGCGCCCAGCCCTGACATCTGGCCGGGCCCCCGCAGCTCTGCTCGCGATCTGCCAGGCGGCGCCCCTCCTCCGGCGCGGGGCCCTCCCCCGCCCTTCCAGCTGCCAGCCCCCCTCCCTGCTGGCAGACAAGCCCGGGCAGACAGCCGGCCCGGCCTGCCCCCGCAGCCGCGCCAGCTCTGCCAAGCCCGGCGGGGCTGGGGGCCCCAGGCGGTGCCAGCTCCCCGCGAGCCCGCGGTCCCCGGCTGCCCTCCGGCCCGCGCGCCCGGCCCTGCTCCTCGCGCCCTTCCTGCCCTGCGCGCTCCGCGGCGCCCCGAGCGGTCCAAGCAGCCGTCCATCTGCGAGGGTGCCCCCCGCGTCTCCCGCGCCTTCTCTGGGCGCATTTCAGTCTGGGTTTGGGTTCCTCGGTCTCCGTCCCTTGCTCGGGTCTGTCTCGCTCACACAAATCTTGGCTCCAGGTTTCCTCGCGGCCCTTTCCCTCGGGACAGGCCCTGCCCTCTGCCGGCCCGTCCCCTCTCTGGCCTTCCTCCGCCCTCTCACTCCCGGCTCCCGGGCCCGCGGCGGGGGCCAGGTACCGTCGGGGCGGAGCAGTCCTCCGGGCCCCTGGCGCCCGCTCCGCTCTTACCAGCTCCTGTTTGAGGCGGCGCAAATAGCAGTCCATTTCCCTGCTCCCTTCCTCGTGCGCCCATTTGCCGGGCTCGGCTCGGCAAGAGCGTCCCCGGGTGGGAACAGCGGCCCCCGGCCCCCACGCTCCGTGCCTCTCGCCGCGCGGAGCCGAGCCACTGCTCCCAGGCCCGGACTTAGAGCAGCTTCCCTGGCTCTCGCGGCGCGCGGTCCGTGCGGGGGGCGGAGGAAAAGTGGGACAGCCTATGAGAATTCAGGGGGGATGCCTTCAGCCAATGAGGCAGGCGCACCGGGGGCGCGGGCTGGGCTGCGGCGAGGGGACCCGGCGGTGGCACAGGGCTGGGGCAGCGGCGACTGGGGGCCGGCCGGGCGACACCTGGTCCTCGCAGGAGCGGTGGGGGGTATCGTGACGCCAGACTGTACCGACGTCCCCCAACAGAGCACGTGATCCCCGTTTGGTCATAAAGAGAGAGCACTGTCTTACGGGCGGGCACTGGGTAGCGGTCTCAGAGGCCGAGTGCCTTAGTTTCTTTCAACCCCGGTTCCCAAACTCCGATCAGGAAAGGAACATCCTCCACCCAAGCAGCCAATCAGCAGCTCTTTTGAACTCTGCAAGTGTGCTGGAAGTCTGGAAGTTTGGGTCGACCTCGCCTCCTACTGTAGGGTCTCCTCAGCCCACTCCTCACCGGTGGAGCCGAGGAGCCCCTGCTCGGTCCATTCACTTATTTAACACATAACCGTAGCAGAGGCTCTGCCGTAGTCCCCGCAAGGGTGTAAGTCTGGGGATACTGAATTAAGACAGGCAAGGTTTCTGCTCTCAAGAGCGTGCATGGGGGAGGGGAAGGGGAGGGATGAGACGGGTTACAATAAACAAACGCGGTCATCCCAGGTAGTGCTTCTTCGTGGAAACAGGAAACTGGGTCATGGGTTGGGGGCTGCTTTCGATAGGGTGGGCAGGGAGTGGAGGAATAGCCCCTCTCTTCCCCAGTACTCCACCAGTGTCAGTTATCCTAACTCTTGCTCAAGGAAGGGGGCCTCGAAGTTGCTCGGATTCTGTTCAAAGAACACGGCCCGAGCCAGCCCGAGCGGGAGCTGGGGCAGGTGGACCTGAGAGGGGCCGCAAGCCTGCCGGGCTCCCCTCCCCGCGGAGCTCTGGACCCGCCACACCGGCCTCCGCTCGCCGCCAGATTGCGGGTCCCTCCCCGTGCCCAGGCGCCTCGCCACCTGCCCGGACCCGTGGGGGGCGGTATTGCAGGACCCCAGAGCGATTAGGGTAATTAGCGACGTGTTATTTCAAGATGATTAACGGGAGAAAGTTTGCCCCAGGCAGAATTTGGGGTCTCTGTGACAGAACCGTGCAGACCGTGGGAGAAGGGGCGGAGAATGCAGGCGCGGCGGTCATTCCCACCCTCGTCCGCGAAGAGTGCCACTCCCGCTTACTACTGAGAGTGGTGGGGAGAGGCGGGGAGGATAAAATGAACATCTTCAGACATGAAGACTTTGCAGAGCCCATTTGGATGCCTCTACTTAATCCCGGGTCCCCAGTTACAGGGGACCTTGCCCCTGTCTTTCGGCCTAAACCTGAGCCCCCCCCCTCCACCTTTGGACGAAGCTGCAGCAGCGGTAGCAGATGGTTCCAGAAAAGAAAGAAGAAGCGTGGGTGGGTCGGAACTCGGCCCGAAGTCTGTGTCTCGGCCGCTTGCCAAGCCCAGGGACCGCGCTCCGGCCGCGGTCCCTGCTCAGGATCCCGAGTCCGTCAGAAAAGCCAAGGGCCGCAGGATGGAGCTGAGAATTTACTCAGTTGTTTCCAAGCTGCGGAGCCTGACATTACTTTCCCTTCTGGTCTCCAGGTCGGGCCCCGTGGGTAACCCGCATGGCTCTGTGCTAGGCCCACAGGCTTCCTTGCAGTTGGGAGCCTGAGATCCCCAAGGGGGGCCTTTCTTTGGTACCCCGGGAGTGTTCACTGTGGGAGCCACCCCCAAGGATGGAGTTGCGGTCCCCGGGCTGGCCGAACCGTTTCTAGAGTTGAATCTTCTGGGATTGGGATAGAAAGGGACACCCGGCCACTATCACAATCCACACACAATCTTACAGGGGGAAAAACACCACCAAAGGGTTCCCAGCCCTGCAGGCCTTGCTCATCTCAGAGCCCCAGCACCAGGCAGTGGCAGCTGTGGAAGACAGTGAGTAAACATTTGTGGGTCTGTGGTTGAAATAGTCTTTAGAGTCAAGTTTGAGCCCCAGTTTTGCCATCTCTGAGAGCTCCCAGACTGAAATCCTCTTGGAAGTTAAGAGGATGGCCATAGTTGACACTCCAAGAGATCCAGGCTGATTTCCTGGTAAGAACCTTAGACAAGAGTGGTTAGCCCCCCTAGCGTGCTGACAGTGCAGTCTGACTTACACAAATGCTTTCCTTTTACTGGCCTCAGCTTCCCTTGTGTATAGTTAAACCTCTGTGAGCCCAACACTTTTCTATTCCTTACGAAAGCCTGTTTTGACAATGATCTGTGACATAGGACAAGAGGAATCCATCTCGGAGATGAAGAATGTATTGTTAGCAAAGCCAGACTGTGTTCCATCCACTTAAAAAATATATATATACATACATATATATATATATATGTATGTATATATATCTACATATATGTATTTAATTAAAGCATAGTTGACATATGCTAGTTTCAGGCATATAACATAGTGACATGACAGTTACATACATTACGAAATCCATCTACTTTTAAGAGCAAAGGGATGGCAAGAAAACAAAATTGAGGACCATAATCTCAGTGCAGTGCTCCAAAGAGAGGTCCCAGACAAGTCAGAGGTCCTATAACTATGTGGTTCCCACAGGATTTTGGAAGAAAATGGCTGTCAAACTCTTAAGTCCTTTCAGGATGTTGGGCCATTGCAAACTTGCCCTTGAGAAGGCCAAAGTTGCCCCAGGGTGTGTGGGCTGGTCTCATATCTTGCTTCTGAAGAGACAGCTCAGGCAGGGGCAGGAAGAAGGACTGCTGCTTCCATTTTTCCTTTTCCTTTTTCACCTTCTTCTGCTTTTTTTTTTTAAAGGGTTTAAGTGGTAGAGGATAAAGCCTGTTGCCATAGTTATATAAACATGGGTAAATAGTCCTAGGCTGAGGATAGGGGGTGGGGGGCATGATTCATTTTTGCAGAAGAATCAAATAGTTCAACCTCCTCTCTCCTGCACCCTGAAACTCAGCCTGGAGGGAGGATGAGATTATCTCATTTGAAAATTAAAGAATGTATCAAAGGTCTGAGATTGGCTGTGAACACGCTTTCTCAAAGCCATCCAGAACTGGGGTGGAACCCTCTGGAAAGGCAGCTCAGCATTTGCCCTCTGCTGGTGGGGATCCCAGTGTGGTGGGTACTTTTCCTGAGGGGAGGGAGCAGCTGGTGAAACGGTGTCTTAAGGGTGTCGGACTCACGGGGTTTGCCCAGCCCAGTCAGGGAGGGTGGCCTCCTCTGTCCCACTGCCAAAGCCTGGAGGTCCTGGCACCAGTGACTGAGCTCAAAGGGAGAGGCAGAACCAGTTGTGTCCCAACAGAGCTCACATCCTAAACGAAACAATGGAAACACTGCTGCTCTCCTGGCTCTGCATCCCGTGGTCTCCACCTGGAGGTCCCCACCCACCCGTCCTAGCCAGCTCTGGAAGATGCAGCCCTGGGTGAGGCAGCGCCCATCTGCCCTGGCAGCAGAAGAGCCGAGAAGCTCATGCCGATGTGAGGACAGATGGATATGGCCACACACAGTCTGGAAACCTCATCATAACATCCCCCTCCCTAGAGTGGGGTGCGTATCCCCACTGCCCTCCGGCCTCCTCCCCCTGTGCCTGCCAACAGCCATTACCCCGCTCCCTCTCCCCGCTCCCCCACACCTCCAGAGCAACAACAGGAAAGGCTGACCCCAGAGATAAACACGTGCTGTTGGAACGTGTTCAGATAGCACTGGGCCACCGTTGCTCCTGAGACAGACGACCTCGGCAGGCAGGCAGGCAGGCCCGGAGGTGCTGAGCAGACTGCGTGTCTGAGTGTGAACCTGTAGGGATGGTGGGGAGGGGACCGGAGGGAGGCCTAGCTATTCTCGAAAGAATCTAACTCCCAGCTTTAGTCCTCTGTCCACCTTAGACTGGGCGCTGGGCTCCTCTGCGTCATACAATCCTCATGCCGGGAGAGACGGCAGTGGGACCGAGGGGCCTATATGTTGGGAGGTCTCTAGATTCTAAAGGAAAGATTCGCTTTGGATTTCAATTGAAAAATCTTTTGACCGGCTGGAGGAATCAAAGAGTCTAGTCATGGGGGAAAAAAAAAAAAGCTTCCTTCGCTTTCATATTTTCATTTTTTTAAAAAGATTATTTATTTATTTATTTGATAGAGAGGCAGCCAGCGAGAGAGGGAATACAAGCAGGGGGAGAGGAAGAAGCAGGCTCCCAGCGGAGGATCCTGATGTGGGACTCGATCCCAGGACTCTGGGATCACGCCCTGGACTGAAGGCAGACGCTTAATGACTGAGCCACCCAGGCACCCCTCGCTTTCATGTTTTCAAACGTGGAATGTCGTTCTCCCCACTTACAGGCAGAAAGAGGCCCGAAGAGGTGGGTCTGCATGGTGATGGAACAAAATCTCCCTGTTCCCTTTTTCTCCTACCGACTCTGCAGAAAGCAGGAGGGACGTGCCCGAGGGTGGGCTACTGGAGATGACTAGTGCCACCGAAGGAGCGAGCCCCAGTAGCTCGCCATCCACAAACCCCACCATCGATTTACCCATAGTGTCCACCCAGGCACTGCCCTCAGCCTTAACTTCTCTACCCAGTCACCTGCCTGCAAGACCAGGCCGTCAGTCTTGCAGGTGCTAAAACTTCTTCAAGGGGCACAGAAGGAAGGTGTTGGGGGAAGAAATCGCAGTAGAGTACTTTGGGAACTCTCCAGGTATGAATGGGCTATCTCTCTTGAACAACTCAGAGGGACTTGACTAGCGCAAAATTAGACTAGTCCAAATAATGAACCGTAATTTAGACCAATCCAAATATGGGCTGCTACCTAGCCCTATTTTGGAATTATTTGCAGCTATGGATCTTGTGCTTATGGTAGCAATGGTCTCATTGCTACTCGGGAAGCAAATATTTCCATTTTGCAAACATTTACTGGAAAAGCAAATATTTTTCAACTGCAAAGAACACCTGAAGAACGTCAGGGCACCGCTAAGGGAAATGGTTGTGCAATTTATGCAAACTGATGCTGGTAGACACAAACTGCAGGGAAAAGGAGAGGGACTCGTTCTCAGCACTCCCCTGGGGACGTTCTGCCACTGCCAGCTCCCTGGAGGCCCAGCGCTGGCATGGCCTGCCACTCATGAGCCAGCGCTCATTTCCTTACATGCTATTTACCGTCCCTGCCAGCTTTGGGGAGCTGTGAGCAAAAACCAGGAGTTGGCCCCCTGCCAGGGAGAGACTTGTTAGCAAGACAGAAAGAAGGCTACCTGCTTCTCTTCCTGAGGCCGGGTGAAAAAGAGGTTGAGTCTCAGGGTTGGCTTACTGAGTTTTTTGCTTCCAACAGGCTGGTTCCTAAGTGTCTTCTGGTCTTCTGCAGGGGCCAGAGAACTGTGCTAGCCCTGATCAGATGTCAGCCCTGGGGTATGGCTGGGAACTCTGAGGGCAGCCAGGGCAGGGGTGACAGCTGCTGCCGGAGGGCTTTTGCCTGACCAGAGAGGCAGGATTCTCTCCCTGGGGCTCTGTGGGAGGGGGCGGGGGGCCACTGGCTTCCAGCAGCAGCAGTCTACACCTAGAGAAAGCTTTGAGTTCCAGAGTGGAATGGCAATGAGGCCAAGGGACACTTGTCAGCACTTCACAAATGAAGATGTATTTTAAAGAAGAGGCGCTGAACATGCAAAGGGGTTTGGATTTTTACTGGCCCCCTTCCCTGCCTTTGGACAGGTTTTCTTTGCTGTGATTATTCCCCATGAATCATCACCCATAGGAAGTGATGGAAGCACTGGAGAGTGAATAATGAATCCCCTAAATGGTCTTTTGTGTCTCTGCCTGGAGGGTTTTGGAAATAACTTGCATTTTCATCTTTCTGACTTGGAATCATAGGATTTTGGGGCTGAGGAGGACCTTCTGGAGAATCAGGGGATTGTGACTTCATGGAGAGACCCAATGTCAAGACATGTGGGTCTGAACCTCCGGTCTATCACTAAAAATAGCGCTTGCTAACATTTACAGAGGGCTTTCCCTGTATCAGGCGCTCATCTATTCTTCCCAAAGCTTCAGAGGCAGCGGTTCCTGTTGCCCCCATTCTGCAGTTGAGGAAGGGAGATGAGGAGCCAGAATTCCCCTCGGGTCCCACAGAGGTTCTGGCTTCCGCTCCAGAACCCACGCCCACTCGCCCACTCCGTCACTCATTCCACCGCCTTGCCGCGGGGCCTCAAACAAGTAATTCAACCTCTCTGGGTCTCACTTTTCGCCTCTGTGATCTTTAAAGTTTTAAAACTCTTACCAAAGTCTGTGTTTCCCGCCCAAGCATATGACTTACAGGTCCGGAAAGTGCAGCCCAGAAACGCTAAGTGATTTGACCCAGATCCCCGAGGTCTCAAATGGCAGAACCAGCACAAAAGCCCGGACCCAGTGGTCTTTCCTCCCGGCCTCCCAGGCAAGACAACCTTCCCCTTCACTCCCTTGGGCTGGTGTTTCTAGAGGAATCCAACTCCCTGCCTTAGTGGAGTTCAGATAGATTGGAGATCTTGGGTTTGGGTGTGGCCAACGACAAAACCAGTGATGAGTTTAGGTGGCTGGGGATATTGGTCTAAGTACCTTTGACATACCTGTCCACCTGCCGTTTCCTATCTTTCTTGGGTCAAGAGTGGGGATCTGAATCATGTGGTAACCATAAAGAAAGAGCACGGTGATACACCGTCTGGTGCGGCACATACCCGCCCTCCCCAGGTGGGAGTGAAGCCAAATGTCCTCATCCAGCAAATGTGACCACCGCGTGCCCACTCTCACCCAGCGTCCTTCATGGGGGCTGAAAGCCTGCTCGTCTCTCCCCTTTCTCCTGTCCCCGTTCCCTCATTGCAGGATTTAATCGTGAACTGGTGTGTGATGAGTGTGCCCCTGGGGGAGGCAGGTCCAACAGTGCGCTCTGGCAATCATTGTGCACGGCCTTTGCTAGTATCCCCACCCTGGTGTTCTCCCTACGGAAAGAGAGATCGAGGAGGGCTGGAGGTGTCAATGAACAGATCGTTGTCGTGCGCCCGAGGTGGGAACGAGAGCATCGTGGTGGAGGCGGCACTCTGTTCACAATGGCACTGCGTATCCACATATGTGTGTGAGTGTGTGTGTGTGGCTCAGACGCTCTGAAATGAGCTCTCACCCACCGGCGAGTGGAAAATTAGCTTTGGCAGGTGAGGAACTGGGTGACAGGTGAGGAAGCCAGCAGGGTATTGGTGTTACCCTCCTATGATTGCTGTTGCTGGTGTGGCTAACAATGTCTCTGGCTTACCCACCACCCTCCCCCCAACCCCGAACTGTAATTAGGCGAAGTGGAAATGGCTTGGAAGGGCTTGGGCGTGTGGGAGGGTGACATGAGTGTGACAGAATGGCCTCGTGACCTTTGGAAGCCAGCCGTATGCTTTGCAGGTGGGCTGCACGAAGCCGATTGGGAACTGGCATTTGCTGACGGCCCACAAAGCAAGCTGTGTGGCTTACATTTCTCTGGTGGGTGGGAGATGAAATGGCAGTCCAGGGATGAAATCCTGGGAAATTCTGCCATATGGCATCATGTTGGAGGCGATGCAGGCCAGAAGCCGCAGGCAGGAGACCTGGGGGCTGGGACTGGCTCTGCTGCCTGTCTCTGCCCGACTGGTTGGCCCTGTAATCTCTCCGTGCCTCTGCTGCTCTAACTGTAAATTGGGGGCAAATAACCCCTCTACTCCCTGCCTGTGGTAAAGGTTAGATGGGCAGAGGCCCTTTGAAATCAAGAGCACGGTTCCAAATGGGAGGCTCGACTGCCGAGAGAGTTTGCAGAGCCTCCAGGGAGGCAGCCGTCTGCCTCTGTGTCAGCCTCACAGCCTGTGCTCAGACAGGTACTTAAGCATCACACATCCATAAATCTCATCTCCTATCTGTAGTCAGCAAATAAGGGAAAGGGCAGGCTGCCTCTGCCACCATCTGATCTTCTTACCAACCTCGGCTCCGGCCTCATCCGCCCCCACCCGAGGCGATGATCCCTCTGCCCTCCCGCATCCGCTCTCGGCTTGTCAGTTTAATTTAACAAGGTTGCGGGAGCGGTTTGATTTAATCAAACCAGTTGCTGTATCCATTCTACTCCGAGGTCCCTCAGTGTCACCACCGAGGCTCAGATTAGACAGTGACAATTACTTTTTCCCTGGCTCTTGCCTCCCCCTCCCTTTCTCTCCCTGAAGGGAACAAGGAGGCAGACCAGTCTCCTGGGACCTAAGAACAGATGCATGAGGATCAAAGGAGGGAAGCAGCCTCGCCTGAGAAAGACCCTCTAGGGCCTTCCATGGCCTTGTTTAAGGCTGAGCAACAGCGTGCAAGGGATGGGGGCTAAGAGAATTGGAGCAGAGCTGGCTCAGGAAGGCTCCAGACCGCCAGAGGACAGAGCTGTGCCATCATCCCCTTTATTGTCAAGAAGCAGGGTGGAGGGGGCACCAAGGAGGGAAGGTAGCTGCGTGCTCTCCCCATGCCAGACCACAGGTATTCACTTCCAGGGGCTCAGCCTGGCTTCTGGGGGCTCCAGAGCTGGGAGATGGAGACAACAAAAGGTGAGTCTCCGTCTGAGGTTCTGAGGCTCTGTCCTTGGTGTGAAAGCAGCAGTGACAGGAGGAGCTGCCCCTCCCCCCCACCCGGACCAGGGGTTGGAGGGAAGCTGCATGGAAACTGGTGTGGGGGCAGCTGGGTAACTGATGTGTGGCAGTGCGTGTGTCATGAATCTGAGGGTCAGTGGCTGGAAAGCCAGGGAGGGGTCTCTGGTGCAGAAACCTCAGGGCTCAGGGAGTTTAGAGTTCCAGAACAAATCTCTCTTCTTGCCACTTGACTTTATCATTTCCCCTCTTTTCCAGAAAGTGGGTACTCAGCATCTCTTGCTCTCCTGAGCAGCTTGTGGGAGAGAGAGACAAAGGCCTCTGGAAGGGGAGTCCAGGGAGGGTGATGGGAATCCTGTTTCCGTCTGCTCATTTGTGTCACATTCTTCCATCGGGCTGGGCAACTGACAGGTGCCTCCCTCCCTGGCCCCTTTCAGAGTCTCCCTCCCTGCCATTAGTCTCTCACGCACATATCCAGCAGACACCACCATCCGCAGGAGCTGAATATGATTAGCAGAGGCCCTTCCTGACAGCTCCAAAGAGAATCCCTCAAATGCATATTCTGTTGAGTGCATCTCGTTGCCGCTGACAGCTGCTTTATCAATTAAATTCCACATTCCCAGTCTTTGGAGACGCCATGAACCTCCCTACCTAATAAATCAACAGGCCCCCAGTTATTGTAAATGTCCCATCAGTCTCTAATAAACTCCCTGCCAACAGGGGCAGGTTATTTATTATGCTGCTTGGACAAGAATGAATTGGGCCCCGTTCTCACAAGGAGAAGAGCAAACGTGACGCCCTCCACCCTAAAGACTGAGGCCGTGGTATTAAAAGGGGCAATTAATCAACATGGGCTTTGGGCAGAGGGGAGCTGGGTCTGGAGAGAGGGAGGAAGACCTGGGTTCTTTCCCGAAAGCCTGCCAGGCAAATGCCCAGGGCGGGAAGTGGCTGTGCAGGGCACAGGGGCTGGGCCTTGGCTGTACCCCACCTCCTAATTCCCAGTCTGAAAAGGTACTGAACATAGGGTCAGCCCCTAGGCCAAGGGGCACACGTAAAAATAGTTATTCTCCCTGTTGGAAGGGAACCACATAGGACTGAGCAGGTCATGAAGCAATAAATTCTGTCCAGAGGACCAGATATTGACTTGATAAACTTCATATAACTGGAATTTATTGATGGCACTAGTCCGCTGAGCAGACGAACGGAAGAAGGCAGGAGGAAAGGTCCCGCTTGTCTGGGAGCGAGAGCAAGGAAAGGAGTGCTGAGTCAGTTTGCTGGATAAGCAGCATGCAGGTAAGACCTTGGTACTCGGAAAACAATGTGTCAACACCTAAAACACCCAGGAGCCGTTGGGCGCGAGAAACAGTGCGTGACGTGGCCCCTGCAGTTACCTGCCTCCCATTAGATCCCAAATTTAGACGATGCTCCATGGTCTGCAAGTTAAAACCCGAACCCCTCAGCTTTGCCATGAATCGAGCCCCATCCACATTTCCAACTGTCTTTCTCCTGTTACATAACAGTACCCCGCATTGGGAGAGCACAGCACGCTCATTTGATCGTCCTTATGGTAGCAGACAAGGTCCTCCATAACGTGGGACCGATATATCTCTGCAGGCTCATTTCCTGGTGCCTGCTGCCACACTTGCCTCCGTTCACACTAAAGCTCGTGGCTTCCCTAAACTATTATGGTTTCTCAGGCTTCCACGCCTTTGCACAAACTGTTCCCTTTGCCCAGAATATCTCTCTGACTTGTCTGCTTGGTGAGCTCTCCTTCCACCCCCACTGCCTGATGAACTTCTTATCTATCCTTCAGGATCGGCTCAGAAAATGAGCCCCCAGTGCTTCACGGGACTTGAGCTTTGCCTCCTGGTGCTGCCGTTTGGCAGAAGTACTAGACTCCAGGGATTAGGTAAGGAATGATCCATGCATGGAGTTTTTCCTGTAGTTCGATGCATGCTTTAAGGCACTTTGATTTTGGGTGAAGATGAGGAAAGCTATTGCTCACTGAATACCAAAAGCCGTTTTCCTTAATTTCTCAGAAGTTCTTACTCTCTCCCATATGACAGCCACACTTGAACTGAGGCCCTGAAAAATGTCAGGATTGCATATGATTTTACACCACCTCAGGCTACTTGCATATTTCCTCCTTGATCGGGAACACCTGTTTGCGTGTATGTTTCTCCTTGAGGGCAAGGCTCTGTTTATTTTGTCCCATTTCTGTATCTCTTTCATTTGACTGATTCATATAAGGTGTTCAGAAAATGTCTGTCGAAAAAAAGAATAAAGAGATGTTTGTGGGTTGAATGCAACTAATCTTGCCTACCCTTTGTTGCTTTGAGGGTCAAACAAGAAGTCGCCATAAAAATGGTAGTGCTTTTCCTTTCCACATTTTCCCCGTGGATCCTCACACCCAGGGTGGGCCCCCTTATGTCCATGCTTCTATTTCCATTGTTTTCCTCTCCTCCAGTACAGAAACCTCCACCTCGAAATGATCCTATGGGATCATTAGATACTCCTCAGCATCCATCCTGTGTCTACATTTTACTTGCTTTTCAGTGCACAGGAATCCTTCCCTTCTCTAGCTCCCAGGTACGGAAGGTAAGGAAAGGCTTTCCAGGTAGACAGAATGGCATAAGAAAAGGCTGGCATCCCAGTGTGATTCTACCCTGGGGGAGGCACACAACAGTCTGACTCCTTGCTGTGTATGTTACCCTCACGGCCTTAGCTAGTTATTAAATGGTCTCTTACCTTGGGGTTTTATCTTTATGGCACTTAAAATTACAGCCAACAACATTATTAACATTTTTTGCTACTGAGGGAAACATTTTATTGATTTGTGTTTTTAGCTGGAGCCATACAATTTATTCCTTGTAACATTACTGCAGTATTTGTGTCCGTAAGACATCATAAACAACAGAGACAATCACAGAATGCCTATAGAACTGGAAATGTTCTTCTCTGGAAGAGCAGTCTTTTTGTTCCTTTTGGGATGAGAGCTGGCTTCTTCATCAGTGACTGGTGTGAGATCTACACACCGGCGCTGTGCATGGAGGCCCAGTGAAGACTTTCGAGCAGGATTCAATGTTTGTTAGGCCTTCCAAGGGCCTGTGCTGAGCTGGAGAGCATGGAGCAACAAAAAGCCCATCCTTGAGAAGTTCACAGTAAGGGACAGACACGCAAACAAGTAAATAGAACATGGTAAGAGCGAGACTGGAGTTATTATAGTGTGAAGTGGGGGTCTGGTGTGGGAAGTAAAAAAGGCTGTTAAAAGGAACAGGATCTGAAGCTGAACCCAGACAACCTAAGATACGCACTTAAGAAGGATTACTCCAGCACCTGTGTGTTGAGTGGGGGGCGGGGGGAAGAAACTCAGCAGGGGGACCATTCAGAAGGTCCTTTCAACAGCTAGGAGGATAAAGGGGCTTAAAATAGGATACATGCCTAGAAGACTGGACAGAGGAATAAATAAAATATGTGGAGGCCAAATTACCTGGCCCCCAGGTAATTGTTAGAAAAGGAGAGGGATGGTAGATGGTGGAGTCTAGAATAATCCCAGGTATGGGGTGTGGGGGTTAGGTGGATGGGGGTGGGGGGTACTCTGAGGAAGCCTGGAAAATTCAGTGCCCGCTCCCAACAGGCCCCCCTCTTCCACATGGACAGTTGACATTTTCTCAATGTTTCCTAAATTTCTAAGCAAAATCTTTGGGACCTTTTTCCAATGGGATTACCTTGCCAAAGCACCCCTCCCCCCACATTTGGAATCTGGGTACCTGCACATGTGTGAAAATAGGGGGAGAGATAACAATCAGAATGATGATATAAGGACAAAAGAAAAAGCTGGGAGTTGGATGCAAAATCTCTTTAGGTTTGAAATTGTGAATAAGATCAGGTTCCAGAAATATTTAAATTTGGAATTATGACTAAGACTTGGTCATAGGAGCTCTTTTATTCAATATTGAGCACTCACTATGTTTCAGATTTGGTTTTTTCCCATTAGGAACACAGGAAAGAACTAGACAGGTCCCTGTCTTCATAGAGTGGGGGAGCCAGACAATAAACACAATCTCAGGTAGTGGTAAGTACCATGAAGAAAAATAAAGCAGAACAAGGGTACAGAGAGTGTTGGGAAAGGTAGGGGAGCTCAGGGGATGGGGGAACTAGGTTTGATGATAATAATAGGTCAGGGTGAAATAGGGGATGAGGGTTAAAGAGTACGCCTCTCATGATGAGCACTGAGTAATGTATAGACGGTTGAATCACTGTCTTACACCCGAAACTAATATAATGCTGTTAGTTAGCTCTACTGGAATTAAAATACATGGACGTGGACGGAACTGGAGAGTATCATGCTGAGCAAAACAAGTCAATCAGAGAAAAGACAATTATATGGTTTCACTCATATGTGGAATATAATAAACAGCGCAGAGGATCATAAGGGAAGGGAAGGAAAACGAAATGGGAAGAAATCAGAGAGGGAGACAAACCATGAGAGACTCTTAACTACAGGAAACTGTGGGTTGCTGGAGTGGAGGTGGGTGGGGATTGAGGTAACTGGGTGATGGGCATTAAGGAGGGCAGGTGATGTGATGAGCACTGGTGTTCTGTGCAACTGACGAATTACTGAACTCTCTATCTGAAACTAGTGATGTACCATATGCTGGCTAATTCAATTTAAATTAAAAAACTTATTAAAAAATAATAGGTCAGGACCGACCTCTTTGGAAAGGCGATATTTGAGCAGAGACCCAAAGGAAGGGAAAGTGGCAAAGACTGTCAATTGTCATCTGTGAGATGGTGGTGCATAGCGCCAGGGACAGGAGCAGCACACAGGTGACATGATAGATTTGGGATGTCTATCAGACTTCTGAATGGCGCTGCTGAGAAGGCAGATGGATGTCCAGATCTAAGTTCAGAGGGGTCTGAAGCCCAGTCAGGGCTTTGGGAGGGGTCAGTCCGGGCCTGGCTGCGAGTCAATGGACGGTATGGGAGCTCGGTGTGCCGGGTACGGTGCTGGGGCTGGGGACAGAGATGAGCGAAGCGGTACCAAGACAGACGCGGACCGGACGACGGGTAAGTCCCGTCTAGCTGTGCTCGGAGCTCCGGGCTGGCGGGGACAGACCCGGCCGGAGGCGCCCGCCGCCCGCGGCCGGGAGGCGGGCAGCGTGACGCCCCGCGCGCATCACAAAGCCCGCGTTGTTGAGGGTGGCGGGGCGGGGCGCGGGGCTGGCCGGACCGCCCACGGAAGCCCCGGAGGCGGGGCGGCGCCCCCACCGTGAGCGCGTGGCGCCCTCTGCAGGCCGCCCGCGGCCGCATCCCGGTAGCCTCCGCCTCCCCCTCCTCCCTCTTCCCGCCTTCCTCCGGCCACATTTCTTGTCGTTATCGCCGTTACCGAGACTTCCTCAGCCTCCGACTTCCGTCCCTTCACCCCTCTCCGAGGCCAAGCGTGTCCGTGTCTTCCCGGGAGGACTGCCAATAAAGTTTTTCTTCTTCTCGCTCTTAGGCTCCCTCCCTCGCCTCAAGTACCGCGAGATCCGGCGGCGCGGCGACGATGGCGGCGGCGTTTGAAGCCCCGGCGGCTTTAGCGACGGTGGAGGCCGCTATGCCCGCGGAGCGTGTGGCCGCACAGTTCGCGGCCTCGGAGCCAGTCCCCGGGCCGGTGCGGAGCCTGCGGACTGCTCACGACGTCAGCGGTCCGCGGACCCGCACGGGGGACGTGCTGCTGGCGGAGCCGGCCGACTTCGAGTCACTGCTGCTGTCGCGGCCGGTGCTGGAGGGGCTGCGGGCTGCCGGCTTCGAACGGCCCTCGCCGGTGCAGCTTAAGGCCATCCCGCTGGGGCGCTGCGGGCTCGGTGAGGGCGGGAGCCGTGCTCGGGCCGGGAGGGTCCGGGAGGAGCCCCAGGGCGGCCGCCGGTGCAGGCCTCGGCCTGCGGCTTCCAGCCTCAGTTTCCTCTCTTGTACAACGAGACGCGGTGTTCAATGGGAAGATGGTTACGGCCCTTTGCACAGTGACAGATGGCTATCAATTCGAGAAGATGAACGGTAGAGGTTCAGGGGAGAGGCATGTTTCTGGATATGACCTCTCGCTTTTTTGAGTTAACAAAGAACGAAGGTGCCAACTAGGTGATCTCTGTAGACTCTTCTGGTTCTGTGATTTCTTCTTGGTATCTAAGCTGCTTTAGTCAGTACTGACTAGTGACTTTTTTTTTTTTTTCTTCTCAGATTTAATTGTTCAAGCCAAATCTGGCACTGGGAAAACCTGTGTGTTCTCTACCATTGCTTTGGACTCGCTTGTTCTTGAAAACCTAAGTACCCAGGTGAGTGTAGCTCAGAGGACCCGAAGGAGGGTATGTTATGTGGATTTTATCATAGGTTGGATGCAATACCAGTAGCTCCTGAGAGACAGAAGAGATGAATTTGATGAATGATTGAGTTAAGCCGTATGAAAACTATAGAAGTAAAGTAGACATTAAAGCCGTTGAGGGGTGGTGGTGTGGATGGTGACCAAAGATCTGTCATTAGTGTTAGAAGTTTGGAAATTTCTGTTACTGCATCTTAAATAGATCAAGTCCGCCATGTGTGTCAATTTTTTTATTACCTGAACATACAGAACATTTTCTTTATTTGTTTACTTGCTGACCCGATTGTGGTAGGATTTAGTATTTGGCCTGATTGATGATAACGTGGTGCTCTGGCTTTTGCTGGTAACTTGCAGGTGGTTCTTAGAGCTGTGGGAGTGTGTCCTGTTGATCTCCCATCTTGGAATAGGTCTAAAGATGGCCTTACCCAAATTAAGAGGTTGAGGTTTGGGGATCGTTTCTTCAATAAAGTTTTGCTGAGCCCATGTTATGTATAAACAGTATGCCAGTACATTCATATTCAAAGCTTTTTCAGTCTTATAAACACCAAATCCTGGGTTATGCACATAGGAAATCCTTCTGCCTCCCAAAGACCTAAGCTATTCTACTTGTGAATTTGAGACGTTTTTGAGATTTTGGCTTCTGACAATTTGGCAGTAGGTGAAATGCCAAAACACTGAATAAGTTCCGTAAACCAAATTTGTATTTTTAAACTTCGTATCTTTGTGTTCTGAAAGTAATACATATTCATTTTTGAAAATTGGAAAATTTAGAGAAGAAGCACCAGGAAGCAGCACATAATCTTACCTACCAGAAAGAAACTGCTGTTAACTGTTTTGGCATATTTTCCTCTAGTTTTTTGTTTTTTGGTTTTTAAAAATTTTTTTCTTCTCATAGCTGAGAACATGTAGTTTCCCCTTGTCCTCCAGTTGTTATATTACAGAGTTCTCACCGTGAGGCTCAAGGCTCCTTTTTCCTGGGCCTAGATACCTGACCCTGATTTGGTCCAGTGACATGGGCCTCCCTGCTGTTCCTCAAGCACACTAAGAACATTACTGTCGTAAGGCCTTTACATTTGCTGTGTTCTCTTCTCGAAAACAATTCCCCGGGTGTCACACAGCTAGCTCTCCTCTGTGGTGTACATTTAGGTCTCTGCTCAAATGTTACTCCCTTAGTGGCCTTCCTGGATTACCCCACTTAAAATAAATCTTTCCCTTCCTTGTTACTTCTCTCTTCTCCCTGTTTGATTTTTCTTTATAGCAGTTTTCATTTTATGTCATGATGTATGTGTATTTGTTTATTGTATATCTTATACAGAATGAAAGTGCCAGGAGAGCAAGGACTGTGTATTGCTTCTTCTTTTTTTTTCTAAGATTTTATTTTTTTGAGAGAGAGACAGAACGTGAGCCGTGGGGAGGAGGCTGAGGGAGAGGGAAAAGCAGATTTCCTGCTGAGCAGGGAGCCCGATGCGGGGCTCGATCCCAGACCCTGAGATCATGACCTGAGCCCGAGGCAGACGCTTAACCGACTGAGCCACCCAGGCGCCCCTGTACTGTGTATTGTTGACTGTTGACTCTACAGCAACTTACATGTTGCCTAGTACATATAGTAGGTTCTTGTTTAATATTTGCTGAATGACTACATAAGTGAATGAATGGAATAGTTTCCCTTGTTAATAAAAACTCATCATTTAAAATGATTGTTCAAATGAAAAATAGCTCACTGTAGTACGAATGTGCCAATGACTTGTATCTATTCCACTGACTTGTTAAAGGTATATATATTTTCATGCTTTTTTAGATTTTGATCTTGGCTCCTACAAGAGAAATTGCTGTACAGATACATTCTGTGATTACAGCTATTGGAATAAAAATGGAAGGCTTAGAGTGTCATGTCTTTATTGGAGGGACTCCATTATCACAAGACAAAACCAGACTTAAGAAGTGTCATATTGCTGTTGGCTCTCCTGGTAAGATGTCATCCTATTTGTAACTGGGTGGCTTTTAAGGAACTGAACACTTTTCATGTAAATAAAGTAATTAAGGTAAGAATATGGGAATCTTTAATAACTATGATAATTATTTTGAAGATTATAAATGAAGAGGCTTAGACCAGTGAGATATAGACACGTGACTGGATTACTAACAGAACTTTTGAAATCTCCATTCCTAAGGATGTTTAAGCACACATATAGAATTGGTTTCTGAAAAGAGGAGGAATGAGATGATTTTCAGGAAGCCTTTCTAAGCCATGGGTTGGGATTATTCTTTGCTTCTCTATTAATCATTCAGTTGTGAATCACTCAAATCAGAATTTAGTATTCAGGGCCTTAGCATTCAAGTCTTTTGATGGGAACAGTGTTTTGATCCATACTTATTGGTGGTGAAATGTGAGGAAAAAGTAATGGATCTAGGCAAGATCAGAGACTCAATTTCTGATTTGTGGTTCAGTGTATAAATGCATAATAGGGTCGGGTCAAGAAGGTCAGCAGTATAACCTGTGAGTAAGTAGGATAACAACATTGGCTGAGATTTGCACACATTCAGTGCATCTTAAATATTTCAATATGCTTTTTTCTGGAATTTAGGCAGAATTAAACAACTGATAGAACTTGACTACTTGAACCCAGGCAGTATACGTCTGTTTATTCTTGATGAAGCAGATAAGCTTTTAGAAGAAGGCAGCTTCCAGGAGCAAATAAAGTAAGAGAAATAACTTGCTTCACTATTTTTATTTTTATTTTTAATTTATTTTTTAAGATTTTATTTCTTTGACAGAGAGATACAGTGAGAGAGGGAAGTGGGCGGAGTGGGAGAGGGAGAAGCAGGCTTCCTGCTGAGCAGGGAGCCTGTCGCAGGGCCTGATCCCAGGGCTCGATCCCACGACCCTGGGATCACCGCCTGAGCCGAAGGCAGATGCTTAACGACTGAGCCACCCAGGCGCCCCCTTGCT
Source organism: Ailuropoda melanoleuca (assembly GCF_002007445.2). Classification (NCBI taxonomy): domain Eukaryota; kingdom Metazoa; phylum Chordata; class Mammalia; order Carnivora; family Ursidae; genus Ailuropoda; species Ailuropoda melanoleuca. Next base: position 78,506,649 of record NC_048219.1, read on the forward strand.
TGACTATTAAAGTGGTGTCCTAAAGTGTCTATTTTCGGCTTCCAGGTGGTAGTTACTGTGATTGGTTTCCATGGTGTGTATTTCTCTTCTGTTTTGTAGCTGGATTTATTCTTCCTTGCCTGCCAGTAAACAGATGTTGGCAGTATCAGCTACCTACCCTGAATTTTTGGCTAATGCTTTGACAAAGTACATGAGGGATCCCACTTTTGTAAGACTAAATTCCAGTGATCCGAGTCTCATAGGTGAGTATGGATATTGGGTACTTACATTCCTCGTATGTGATATTCTGGAGCTTTCCCTTGCCTAGTTCGGTGTTGCTTTCATATTTGATATTAGGATATAGCAAATATGTTTGTTTTAACAGAAGACTCTTGACTTCTTTGTAGGTTTGAAGCAATATTACAAAATTGTCAATTCATACCCTTTGGCCCATAAGATTTTTGAGGAAAAGGCTCAGCATTTACAGGAACTGTTCAGCAGAATTCCGTTTAACCAAGCCTTAGTCTTTTCTAATTTGCATAGCAGGTAATGTACCTTAAGAGGTCACCTGGGGAGCCTGTGAAATAAAAGATGTAGGGCCATATTTATAAAATTATAATCCTCTGTGTTATTTTTATAGAGCACAACATTTGGCAGATATCCTTTCTTCTAAAGGCTTTCCTGCTGAGTGCATTTCAGGTAAGTTCATCTCTTATTTTAATCTTTGTTTAGTATTCTGACTTGAAGCCTGTCCAAAGTCAGGAGGAAGAAATACTATTTCGTGAGTTGTCTTGAGTGTGAGGTTACACTGAGTCTTCAGAGNACTTGAAGCCTGTCCAAAGTCAGGAGGAAGAAATACTATTTCGTGAGTTGTCTTGAGTGTGAGGTTACACTGAGTCTTCAGAGTAAAGGAAATTTAAGGTGAATTTTTCATTGGGATTTGATATATTGATATCCTTGTTTAAGAGGTAACTTGGTATATAATATGAAATAAGAAAATTGGAATGGATTGTCTGTGAAGAACTTAATAATTTTAAAAAGTTTGTCATCTTCAGAGAAAAATATTTTGCTTCTTTTCATAATCATTGTAAAAATGCTAAGAATTGCTACTGAATTAACTGCTTTAAGGTCTTGTGGAAGGCAAAGATGATTCTTTTCTTAAGATTTTGTTTTTAAGTAATCTCTACATCCAATATAGGGCTTGAACTCGCAACCCTGAGATCAAGAGTTGCATGCTTTACCCACTGAACCAGCCAGGTGCCCCAAGATGAGTCATTTTTGACACAAAAGCTAAATTATTACTGCTGACCTAATAGGAATGGAAGATTTAAAGGAATTTTTGGTCCGTGAGATCCTTTTCAGAGTTTTTCTTGATAGCTTAGTTTTTGCCTGTTAGCCTGAGCTTGTCTAGTCATTATACATCACGAGGCACTGGGGAGGCTGTTTATTAATGGACAATATTTTGACCATCGATCACACTTCAAAACGAAATTTATAAACAGCTGATTATAGCAATTTTATTTTCCTAAGAATTCCTCTACTTCGTATGTAACTTTGTGGATATGAAGTTATATCTCTAGTCATAACCAAAGTCACCACTTAAAATTAATTTTTGAATTTCAAGTTGACTGCCTAACCAGATTTTAAAAGATGCTGACTTTAGGTCTTAACCTAGATTTGCACATAAGGAGAGAATTAACTTTGGTTGGTGTATTTTTAAAGCATTAAGACTGATAGTTATGATTTCTACTTTTTGTGGATTTGATAAATATGTATTAGCTTGTTTTTCTTTTTGGGTGTTTTTAGGCAACATGAATCAGAATCAGCGTCTTGATGCTATGGCCAAACTGAAGCAGTTTCATTGCAGAGTCCTCATTTCCACAGATTTGGTAAATTGCCTGTTCAGTTTGGGTGACTAATCCATCTTGACTTGGCCTCTATTATCAGGTGCACAGGTTTCATTTATTATTTTATGTGGGTGTATCTGATAAGGATACCAGGAGGGAATTCTTTCCAGTGCTGGGGAATTTGCTTTCTTTAAAGTCTTTTATATTTTCATCTCTATTCTTGAAATTAGTCATTAGAAATGAATTTCCTTTTCCTTTCCTCCTGAATACCCTCCTGTTGTTAACTTGGTTCTTGGTTCTATTAGAACAGTCAGGTGTGCGCTGGTGATCGTGTAGCAGTTAATGCAAACACTTGTTCTCTTCTTCAATTCAAGACTTCCCGAGGGATTGATGCTGAGAAGGTGAACCTGGTTGTAAATCTGGATGTACCATTGGATTGGGAGACATACATGCATCGGATTGGCAGAGCTGGCCGTTTTGGTAAAAACAAGAAAGAAAGAAAGAGAAAAGCCTAGCTGCTTTCTTTAGGAGGCAGAATTGCAGATATGACAGGTGGATGTCACTTACGTGAAACTGACCTACTACTTAACATTCCCTCTGTGCTTTAGGTACTTTGGGGTTGGCCGTGACCTACTGTTGTCGGGGAGAAGAAGAAAATGTGATGATGAAAATTGCTCAGAAATGTAACATCAACCTTCTGCCTTTACCAGGTATATTTTGTCTGATTCATTTCACCATCAAAAGAATAATCATATTGACAATAGGCCTTATAAAAATAATAGCTGACACGGAGTATTTAGGATGTGTTGGGTCCCGTTCAGTATGTGAACTTGTTTAATTCTCGCCACAATCCCATGAAGTGTGTGCTGTTATAATCAACTCTTTGTGGATGAGAATATTGAGGCATTGAGTACTTAAGTAATTTGCCTAAGTTCTGTTAGCTCATAAGCAGCAGGGGGAAGATTGCAATGTAATTCCTGGCACATGAAAAATGTTTTACTACTGTATTAGTTCTATATTTTAGCTTGTAGCCTTGCAATTTCATTTTCTTCTTTTCTTTTCTTCTTTTATTACTTTTGTCACTGTAAAGGTAATTCTTGCCATATTCTCCTTTGTCACCATGAGGAAGGAGTAGTATCTTTCATTTGAATGCTATTTTGAAAAATCTGAAGTGTTTTCTTTCTGTCCTTTTTTTTTTTTAAGTTTATTTATTTATTATTAAGTAATCTCCACACCAACATGGGTCTTGAATTCATGACCCCGAGATCAAGAGTTTCAGCCTCTTCTGACTGAGCCAGCCAGGCACCCCTGCCGTGTTCTCTTTTGATTTTAGTTAATCATTTGTCAGTCTCATTTTTTTAAGTGCCACCTTGGAAACTGCATGTCTGAAACTATTAATGATCGCTTGAAAATTTAAAAAAACTGTCGTGTAGAAATGTGGTTTATTTGCTATATGTGTTAATGTGTGCAGTTTTAGCGTGTGTATGTGTATATACATGTGCATATGTACAAATGTGTGTGTTTATATACATAAATACGTACTTATATAACATTCCTGGTCTTCTAGAATATGGAGTATATAGTTATTGAATACATACAGCATGGAATATTTCACTAATTTGTGTATGACTCCTTTAGTGATCTTTATAAAGCTAGATTAAGCACAGGTCTGGGAATTAGTTCTGGCTTTGTAATTACTCGTTTTGTGATCTTTTCACAAATTTCTTTAATTGCTCTAAGCTTGTGTTCTGGTTTAGAAAACATTTGATTTTAGAAACGGTCTTTAGGTTCTCAGTCAGTTTTAAGACACGATAGTATGTTAATTCTATGTGTAAGTTCATCGGTAACCTGTCAAATGATTATAATGTGGAAAAAATAAATTGAAAATTGGTACAAGAGGGTGAAGACGTTTGGCAGGATTCAGTATCATAGCATCTAGTGATGAAAATTGCCTTAGGATACTGGAAAGTGACATATTTGGATCTGTATGTAATGTTAACAGAGCCCTGAAATCATGAGAGAAGTACATTTGTAGTGTTAGCATTATATTGGACTGGGAACTTGTGTGGCGGTAGACTGCTCGGATGAAGTACCTGGGGCAGGACTGGGAGAGAAGTTGGCCTGTTTGATAGGTGTAGTAAGCCGGGGATGTCACATTAGTAGGAGTCAGGGTTCTAGTCTAAAGGTCTGTGCAGCCGGAGATCAAGAGCCGCAGCTGAGGCGTCCTGGTCCGAGGGATTAGGTAGTGGGCACATACACGCGAGCACCGGCAGCGAGAGCACACAAGCAAGACCTGTGTAACGAGGGGCTCTACGTTTTGTCTGCCTGAGATGAAAATCGATCACACACTGGGAAGGGCAGAGTGTGCAGGGGGGGACAAGTTGTCCCACCTGCATGGAATAGGAGATTCAGAGAGCTGGAGCCAGCACATTTTTTAAACCTTAGAAGTGCCGTTGAGACCATAGTCGTCTGACTTTTTCCCCTACAGAGGTTTTCCTCCACTGTTGGGCAGCGATTTCTCCCTGTTGCGAGGAGAGGGTGGCAGATTTACTTGGGTGCAGAGTTGCAGTTGTAGTATTTCCCAGCTGAGAAGCTTTGGGGAGCACAGTCCATTTTCTAAAATTGTTTTGCTGTTGGCATCAGTGAGATAAAGGGGAGGAGTTGGGGAGAGTGAGAAGGGAAGAGATGGGAGAATTGTTGCAGACTTGGACCTTACTCCTGGTGTAAGGTACGGGGAGGTATTGCTTGTGGGTACGGGATGGGTCTTGCATATTTGGGGGCATATTTCTTTACTGCAAGGATTGTTTAGGTTTTTTAAAACACTAATACAATGTAATCCTTAAGCTTCTTAGTGTATTATTAGTATATTTTATTTCTTAAGCTTATTTGACCATGGAAAGATTTATGAAGTCATTCGAAATTTGCTGGTCTAGAACAGCTCAAAATTTTAATATCCTTTTGTTCCTTTTATGTAGATCCCATTCCTCCTGGTCTAATGGAAGAATGTTTGGATTGGGACGTGGAGGTTCAAGCTGCTGTGCATACGTATGGCTTAGCAAGTGTACCCACCCAGCCCTTAAAAAAGCAGATCCAAAAAATGGAGAGAACCCTTCAAACTCAGAAGGCTCATGGTAACCACGTGGCTTCACCTAGAAATACTTCTGTATCTTCACTTTTAGTCAAATCAAAAAATACTACTAAACAGAAAGTTCCTGTGAAAAGCCACTCAGAGTGTGGAATCACAGGAAAAGCAGTGTCCCCAAAAGCAGTGGGCTGTGGCATACGATTGGAAGAGCAAATGACGAATTCTGTTGAGATCTCTGTTGAAAACTCTGCCAGTCAGCAGCAGGTCAAAGAGGTTTTACCCGTGTCAATGCCCAAAATTCCTTGTCTGTCTTCCTTTAAAATCCATCTGCCATACTCTTTGACTTTTACAGAATTGGTAGAGGATTATGAACACTATATTAAAGAGGGGTTAGAGAAACCTGTGGAAATCATCAGGCATTACACAGGTCCTGGGGATCAGACTGTGAATCCTCAAAACGGTTTTGTAAGAAATAGAATTCCCGAGGAGAGAGTGCTGATGTTGGCAAGTAGTAGTCAGTCTGGAGACTCGGAGAGTGACAGTGATTCTTACAGCTCAAGGACTTCTTCCCAGAGCAAAGGAAATAAGTCCTACTTGGAAGGCTCTTCAGATACTCAGCGGAAAGACCTGGAACCCACTCCTGTGGGTGGCCACGTCTCTCTGGAACAACCTCTGAATGGAAGCAACGCCCCTAATCCAGCAGAGTATCAAGAATCGCCTGGAATCCAGACAAAAGCCAGGCATAAAGAGGGGGCTAACCCAAGAGCTAAGCAGAGCCGGAGAAACCCTCCCAGGCGGTCTTCCTATCGGGCGCAGGCAGAAGCTCAGGAAGATGGGTGGTATGACTGCCACAGGGAAACACATCCGGGTTTTTCCGATGCCTACCAGGATTATGAGGAGTACTGGAGGGCTTACTACCGGGCATGGCAGGAGTACTGCGCTGCTGCTTCTCAGTCGTATTACTGGAACGCTCAGAGGCACCCAAGCTGGATGGCGGCTTATCACATGAATACCATTTATCTCCAAGAAATGATGCGAGGCAACCAGTGATCGTAGGAGTACCTCCCACCACCAGAAATACCAACGAGCGATGCCTTTGGATAGCCAACCTCCTTGGCCTAGAGTAGAGTGGCATTTCTGAGGAATTTGAAAAGTCTTGCGGCTTCCCGCTGGGACACATCTCTTTTTCAGTTTTGACCTACCTGACCCCGTATATTATCTTTTTTTTAAAGAAACTAAACGGATCAGATTCTTGAAGGAAAATTTGGGGGACATAGAGCTAAAGGTCCCGGGATGCCATTTTCTGTAAGCCATTTGAAAAAGAAACATTTAAAAGGACTTATACCACTGCTTACTTTAAAAAATAAAAACAGTTGAGATTTAAAAAATAATGTTAGTTTATGCCGTGGAGTTCTTGACAGAAGGCTTGGACTGTATTTCCATAGAGGTGTGTTCTTGTAGAAATTTGTAGCATGGTAGACCAGAAAATCCCCTCACCTTTTTACGGAAAATCCCCTCGCCTTTTATGTTTAGGCAAGAAGGAATAAATATTGTTTCAGACTTTCCCAAAGGTACTTGCTTTCGTGCTCTTTGCTTCCAGTAAAAATATTTGTTACTAGTAAAAATGCAGACTTAGCCAAATGTTTATTGACATGTTTATTGTTCATGTTTTGAATGTCTTTGTTTTTAAGATTGTGAAAGCTGTCTGTTTTTACTGTGCATTAAACAGCTCAGGGTCATCAGTGGCTGGCTTATTTTTGTTTCTCCAGAAAAGGAGTAACTCCAGAAAAGGATCCTTTTATGAGTCTGATGAAAGCTATAGATTTGTAGTTTAAACAGGAACTGTATGTGTAATTCCAAGAGGTTCAGAGACCCTCTGAAGCCCATGTGTGGAACCCAGATTAAGAACTGCCCTACTCTGCTGGGAGGCTAAGGGAAAGTTCTAGCTCTTTAAGTATTTTTGGGAAGCTGGAACTCATTCTGTTCAAACTCTTCCCACAGTGTGTCCTAATCTTAAGTCTTCTAGAAATTTCCCCCCAGTTTTTACTTTTAATTTAAATTTTCTCCCAGTTTTTACTTTCATGACACCTAGTGGAGAGCATCTCATTTTCTGAGATGGTGCATCTATAAATTGCAAATTAGAAAAAATGTAATTGGAAGTTAAAGCAGTCCCCCTTTATCTGAGATTTTGCTTTCTGCGGTTTCAATTACACCCAGTCATCTGTGGTCTGGAAGCAGACAATCCTTTTGACATACTGTCAGGCCAGTAGTAGCCTAATGCTATGTCACAACGCCTACATCATTCACCGTCACGTGGGCATTCTATCATCTCACATCATCACAGGAAGAAAGGTGAGTACAGTACAATAAGATTTTGAGAACCACGTTCACATAACTTATAGTATGTTGTGATTATTCTGTTATTAATCTCTTACTGTGCCTCGTTTGTCAACTTTATTATAGGTATGCATGTGAGAAAAAACAGTACATAGAGGATTCGGTACTATGTGCCGTTTCAGACCTTCCACTGGGGACCTTGGAACATGTGGATAAAGGGGGACAACTGTTACACATTCTTTCATCTCTTCTCTGTGGCAATCCTTTCATGATGATGCGTTTGGGTCCCAAACCTTTTCGTGAACTGGGTTTGTGGTGAGAGAACCTGTTACAGATAGCGAGAAATGTATTTACTTTTTAAAAGGAAAGCTCTTCTTTCCTGTGTGCTTGTACAAACATTTACCCCCAGGGCTGTCTGCAAACATCCGCAGGCATTGTCATTCACTGTCCAACACTCAAAGACCGCCACCCTGAACTGTTGAACTTGGATTCCTGTCCGGGTTGGGCAATGGTAGGCTTTACTTAAACATTTCTCTACTGTACATGTATTGCCAAGTTCAAATGAATTAAATGAACACTGTAAATAGCAAATCCATAATTAGGTCCAGCATGTCATTAAGAAGTAGAGACTTTAATTACACACATTTCAATAAGATCCCGTCATTGCTATATAATTGAACTTACCTCTTTTCTTCTACCCTTTCCCCCACAATACAGCCAAGTTCAAAGTCTGTCATTGCTAGGGGATTTTAATTAGGATACTGCTGCATCTTAATTAGAGATGAGGTTACCCATTAGTCTTGAAATTAATTGGATTCTCTCTTCAGGTTTGTCTTAATTTGTGTTTGCTTTTTTTTTTTTTTTTTTTTTAGTAGGAAAATAAGCTGGAGGTGAGAATACGTATAGCATAGGAAAATAATGATTGCTCATTTTCCATAAGCATTTGCTTGGAAAATTTCAGCCGTTACCATCCTAAAGAAGGGGTGTAGTCTTAGTGGTGGCTGTGGAAGGAACCTGCCGCTGCTTGTGCACATGATTATATGGAAGACTTTTGTTTAGAATTGGCAGTCAAGGTACATGTCTCCGTCATCCGTTAGGAACCATAGACAGGTTTTAGGTAAATTCGCTTGTGAATGCATGTGGTGTAGTGGGAAGAGCATTTGTCCTGGTGGAGACCCCGCTTCTGTCTCCTTTATCTTGTACCTGTCATATGACCTCTTAGGGTCTAGTTTTCTCATCAATTAAATGAGGGAGTTAGATTTTTAGGCTCCCTTCCAGTTTCTAAGACTTACTTAATAGATGACTAATAAGAAAATCCTTTTTAGTTAGGGAAAATAATAATCATTTCATGAATATAGAAAACCTTTATCAATTCAGGTGATTTGGATGAAGGCTAGTGTGAATTGGTCTAAACTATACTGACCACAACTATTCAAGTTAAGCTTTAACTTAAATTAGGCTAGCAGTATTAATACATAGAGAAATCTTTAGGAAACCTGCAGCGGTGGGTAATTCTGACTCAAGACAAATTATTATTTTGGGTAATAAACGTTTTCTAAAGTAGTTTAAGTATTATGGTAATATTTAACCTTTTAAAAAACATGTGGTCTAAATCTTAAACCCCTGAATATAAAAATTGAACAGGAATTATACTACGTGAAGATCAAATCGTATGAGACAAGGGAGTAGTTTGAAGTTACAGGGTTTTTTCCCCTTCCCCTAAATGTAAGTAAGTCTGTTAATCTTTAAAAATAAGAGGCTATTTTTGACAGGCGTAGCTGACCATTGGAACTAGATCCGTCTGCAGGTTATTCTCTTGTTTTGGCAGAATGTGGTTTTGTGCCTTTGAACAAGCACATATGTCCCCGTTAACAGAGTGCTTTTCAATGAAAACAAACATGCATTTCTCAGTGCACAGCTGGTTTCCAGTTCCTGCTCCAGATTATGTGAGCAATGGATCCGTAGTGACACCTAGTGGGCAATGAGGATATGAGCACTTGAATTTCCTAGCCAACTTCTAAGGCCTTTGAGCACCATGGATTGGCCTTGATGTTCCGCTTCTATTATGGTTTTCATTGATCGGGATGTAGTTGTAGGGAAATTAAAATTAAAAGGATTCCCATTGTTGTTGGGATTGTGTGTTCACATTACGGTGGAATATGAAAATGCTTGTTGTCCTCGCTACCTAAATCAGAATAGGTAAGGTTAGAGCAAATCTTCAAGATACTTAATCCAGTACCCCTATTCATTCTTTTTCTTTCTTTCTTTCTTTCTTTCTTTCTTTCTTTCTTTCTTTCTTTCTTTTTTTTTTTTTTTTAAGATTTTATTTATTTGACAGAGAGACAGCCAGTGAGAGAAGGAACACAAGCAGGGGGAGTGGGAGAGGAAGAAGCAGGCTCCCAGAGGAGGAGGGAGCCCGATGCAGGGCTCGATCCCAGGACTCTGGGATCACGCCCCGAGCCAAAGGCAGATGCTTAACAACTGAGCCACCCAGGCACCCCCAGTACCCCCATTCTTAACACACTGAAGCCAAGAGAAAAGTGCCTGATGGGAAGTCAGGCAAGGAAGCGACACAACCTAAGTCACCTGATTCCGGCACCTCCTGCCGTACCCTACACAGCATTTCATTTTGGGCTTGCTTTTTAGTTTCAGACCCTGGGTCAGATGAAGGATTAAGGATGCGGTATTCTCAGCAGAAGCAGTACTGATAGGTAAAGGCAGGTTTTCTTTCATTATTGCGGGGCTGGATCTCCAAACAGGGCTGTTGACAAAGGCAGCCCAGTGCTTGAGGACATCCCTGACTAAAGCTTACAAATGGGCCAGAACCGTGATCCATGTCGAAGGGCTGCTTGCACTGGGGGGCGGGGGGGGGGCTGCGGAGGAAAGATGAGACTGCCCGTCAGCATCCTGTGAGATGCTGTGGCTTTTCTCTGGCAAGATAGAAAGCCCCTCCGTGTTCAAATTACCCTTATTTTCTAGTGGCTAGCAGGAGAACTGGTATGAAAATAACCATTCGTAATCACTTCAGGGTTTGTGGCACATAGTCTGTTTAATCCAGATTGGATACATCAGCTACAGCAGTGGCACGTGACTCAGTACTGTAAATGATAATACACTTTAACATATGCACTACAGTTTCAAAAGAAGACGACAGGAAACTCAAGAGTTTTGTTTTGTTTTTTTCCATAGAAAGTTTTCACATGTTTATCTTCCTGCAGTTTTGTACAGTATTTCTTCTTTGCCATTGAGATGTTGGTAAGCAAAGCCCATTTATTATACGAAAATAGAAAAGAACACACTTGATGGTTTTCACGATAACATTAACGGAGGGGCGTGACCTCTAAGGAAAACATTACATTGGAATGTCTGATTATCAAAAATATACCATCCCTCCCACCTCCCAGGTTTGTAAAATAGTCTATTGGTCCAAGGAGCCCTCCCAGGACTTGGGTCAGTGCCCTACACTGGTTTGGAGTGACATCAACCAGCGTAGTGAAGTAACCTGCTAAGATAAATGTCATTCCCACACTTGATAAGAAAAACATAGAACATTCTGAATAGAAAACAAGACTCAAAAGGAACCCCTTTAAAGCTGTTTCTTTTTCTGATAGCCACTCACGCTTCATGATGCTGTTTGGGCTCCAAGGGTCATGGGTCATCAAAATGCTTTTCCTTCAACCAGTCATTTTAAAGCTCTGCAAATGATGAGATTTCATAAGGAAATCAGAAAGGGAAAATGAAAGTCGTCCAGGTTCCCGTTTGTCATGGTTACCATGCCAACTAGTTTAGAAGGGACACTAATATTGCCTTCGATTAACAGCATTGGGATCTTTCTGCCTTGTAGTTACCTGATGATTGAGGGGAGGGAGCCCGGACCACTGGACTTCATTAATACCCTCAGAATCTAGGTGTAGGTCCAGTTCAACCATTACCTCTACGAAGTTAAGATGAGGAAAGAAATCTAGGTACACATCTCACAGTACACTTTTCCTGCCTCTGTTCTGACCTGATCCTGAACTGCAGAACTCGTAATTTGAAAACCAGCTCCAGTCCTCAGCACGACCACAGGGGGACCCTCGTTAATCACGCATCAGCATTAACTGGCCACTTTAATTTCCGTTCAAATTCTTTGTTTCTCTTAGTTTCACTTTTCTACTTGCTGACCTTAAACTCCTGTGTGATTGTAGACTAATGTGTTCAACTGTCACTGAGAACCTCCGGTCCTTCGAGCAGGATTCTGCTCAGTTAGTCCTGAACTTGACCCGTTAAGAGACTAGGGGATGAGGGCGTGGTTCACGGTGGTTCTGATGGAATGCTTCCTCCCCCCCAGTCACCACCCTGGAAATCCAAGTATTAAAAATAGAAGCAAACCCCAGAGTCATGCAACATGATGTGAAAGAAAAATCTCAGGACAAGACGTCTCAGCCCTGGGTTGCAATCCGTTCTGCCACTAACTTGCCACATGAATTTGGATAAGTCACTCAGCTTCTTCCCGCCTGTTTTCCCTCTCTGTGGATCAAGGACTTAGTTACTTGACCTACCACCCTCAGAGGTGGTAGAAAGGGTCAAAAGGACTCTAGAAGGTATGCTTTGAAATATTTTAGCCCTCTCCTCACGGGGAAGAGGTAGCATTCAGCTGAATGAAAGCTGTTCACTTGACCTTTTTTTTTTTTTTTTTGACAGAATTGATAGTCCATAGCTGGTTCTACCCAGAGAATGGTGGTTTCAAAAGGATGGTTTGTCCCCAAGGGCTGTTTCCAAGTCGTGTTGCCATTTGCATAAGACTATGTCCCTAGTTACAGCATGAATTCTTTGATGGGTCTTCTCTGAAGAAGCATCGTTCCTCTGAGTGGCAGCAAGTGTAGTGGGGAAAAAGCATTAGACCAACAGCCAAGGGGCTTGTGTTCTGGTCCCAGCTAGGACATTAATGACTGCACGACCTGGAGCAAGTCCCTTCATTTCTCTGGGCCTCAGCCTTCTATATTGTAAAACCAATTAGATAGTCCTTAATCCCTTCTACTTCTGGTATATTCTTAATTCTACCTTTTCTAAGTTTCCATTCATTTGGACGTAGCCTATGATAATAATAGTTTTTTAATGCTCTCTAATGCTGAGTGGCATCAAAAGGGGTAAGTGGTTTTGGGAATCTTCTATTATGCTGAAGTGGTTCAGGAACTATGAAAGCTCGAGGGTCATTTCCCGCGAAAGCCATTGCCTCCAGAAAACCCTGATACCCTGGCTCTGCAGTCACTGGCCAACGAGTTAGACTCATTAAACCGACTCAGCACGCTTAGGCCTTCTGGTTGACTTACGAAAGTCTGCTAGCAGCGTCGTCTTGCTGTATTCTGTTGTGTCGATGCGCCATTTTCCTGGGTTGACGTCTCTTGGACCAGAGGTAAGCTGGGTCTCTTATCCCTGGCTAAGTCTACACTGGGGGATGGAGATGAAGGGGATAGTCTAAAGTCTTTTAGGAACTGGCACAATGTGGGATTTAGAAATGAAATTGAAAAAACAGAAAACAGTTTATTAGGGTCAAAAAATGAGAAACTATTGGAGACACGATTTTTAAAAAACTTGTTCATTAATTTTTGTGGGAAGCACCAAAAGGCTCCCTTGGTACACTCTTGAACAGATCCTGGGCTGGAGATTGTCATTGTTCTAATCCTGTGATGACCTGCTCTTAGACACGGGCAATTTGTATGTGTACGTAATCAATGTTCCCATTTCCCTCTTTATCCCTTACCCCACTCAGTTTTTATGATGTAAACTTGGATACTACAATACTCCTAACTTTGCTCCGTTACCATTCTTTCAAAGGGAAAATTCTGTTTCTAGTCCTTTGCCTGAGATCTACATGGAGTCCAGCCCAGTCCTTTACCTTCCCTAACGGGGTATGTGTATGAAGTGAATGGATGGAAGTACTTGTTCTCAGGTGTGTCTGGGTTGGTGGTGGTGTGTGTGTGTGTGTGGGGGGGAGGTGTGTGCACATATATTCCTCCGTAGTTGTACAGCTTTTCTGTCTACTTAGACTTCAAGCTCAGAAGGCCCAAACTACCCCATTCTCATGGGGTGGTTTCCCCCTCACCAGGGGGAAATCCTGGAGGCCAGGCCCAGAGAAAGGACTCAGTTAGTGGTCGGCGAGGATAGCATGAGATAAAGGTGGAAGGCTCCTCCTGCTCTGCCCTTCTGGCTACTTTCTGCTCAGAGGCCACCTCAGAACCCGTTGACCTTCCCCTTCCATGGGGTCAGCGGAGCTGGGGTCATCGGGAAGCCCACAGAAGGTGTTTCGAAGGTTCCCGACTAGTGAAACTCGTCTAGGTGGTTGTGGTGGGCAGAGAGGTCCTTGGCCCACAGTGACACTGCTGATCGCTAACGTGTAGAATGGATAAGGGTCTTCTGCAGCTCAGAGCCCAGACTAGACAGCCTGCAGCTGGGGAGGGTGGGAAGGGGCTTGTCACTAACCCTGAGGCCCACCTGCCCTCTAAGCAGTGAAAAATGGTAGGAGGATTCCAGAAATGCTTTCCCAGTCCCACCAGGGTGCAAGCCACTTGAACAGGTTCTCCAGAAGTAACATCACCTCACTTGCACGGAGGCGATCAGGCTTCGCCCCCACTTCAGTCACCTTCGGGGACATCAGGCCTGAAGACCCTTCAGACCTCAAACACGTTTCAGGCCAGGCAAGAATCATCTAGAATCGCTTACTTGCTTTCACACTTGCGAGCATCCTTCATGAAGCACACAGGCTTAATCTTCTGCAGCCTTGGGATGGGAACTACCTCAGGCATAAGGTAAGTCAGAAGCTTGCCCTTTCTGCTGGCAAGTGCTTCTGGGGCCTCTTGGCAGGATGCTGGGAGGCTTTATGGTGGGTCCTGAAAGAAGGGTACATAGCGAGGTGCTCCAGGGGCCGACCACAGCTGGGAGCCCTGGGCTCTTCTGTTCTCTCCTCACTGGCACACGCCAGACTTGACGGTGTCTCCTAGGTATTGGCTGTTTCCTGTGTCAAGATCCCAGCAGGAAAAATCTGGCCATTCCCTTTTTTCCCCCAGAAATGGAAACGGCAAAGACCACTGGTTCCAGCCGCAAGGGAAGCACTTTGTTCTATCAAGTGGACTTCCCTCAACCCTAAACTCTCCCGTTTGGGCTTCTTTTCTCTTCCACAGCTGCGTTCACACAGCTGTAACTCCCAGGCACGAGTCTGCAGGGGCTCGGTAGCAGAGAAGGCTTTACCAACGTCTCAGGATCACTGGGGTCCATGTAGAGACAGATGGCTGGACACAGAGAAAAACAGCCAGGGGGGTGAAGCAGAGAGGTACAGAGACAAAGGACAGACGGAGGGTAAGTGTTGCTGTGTGGTCGGTTGGCAGCTCTGTGCAGGTCAGCTGGGCAATGGGGGCCCAGGCTCAGTTGACCTCACCCACCTGGGGGAATGGAGAGAGAACTCAGCAATAACTGACTTCTGAGCCTAAATGCTTTGCTATAAAAGAAGGAAAAAAAAAAAAACCCTCACAAAATGCATTGTTTTGGTTCAAAGGTATTGGGTCCATGGAGAAAAATATTTCACAAAAATCCGTTGGTGTTTTGTTTTCCACCTTTTCCCATGAATAAATATTATCCATTAAGAGCCTTGAAAAAGGTGCTTAAATACACAGTGTTATATTTTCTTCCTGTTTTGCATGTGACAGCTCGGCCTCTGTGCTGCTCTCGGTCTTGTATTTTCCTCACTCGGGTCTCCAGAAACGACTGTTATTGGGTCTGAGGCTCCCCCCTCCAGGCCCTGTCCTGGCACACAGCCTCTACGCCACCCTCCCAGCCATCCCGTCCCCCACCCCCCTCCCTTCCTCCGGCCCCAGCGAGATGCAGTAGCACAGGGCCACGTCCGGTCCGCGCCAGCAGCGGTGAACCTCAGGGGCCCCTTTGCCGCCTCCTTTTCCTTCCAGGCACAAGTTTCAGTGCTAGGTGTGCAAGGGGGCAGGCAGAACGAGTGGGGAAGCGGGGGAGGGAGTGGTCCCAGCGGCCACCCACCCACATGCCAGCCCCCTTTGCTCCCATTCCCCGCACTGGCCCTCCGTCCAGCGGTTTTACAAGGCGGAGACCTTGACGACATTGCTGGCTATGGAAGGAATGTTCGTGTTGGGGCCGGGGCTGGCAGGGGGTGGCCGACTTTCCCCCTCTGGGGTGAGCGCTGGGGGGGTAGGGATGCTGATGATGGCTGTGGTGATCTGGGATGTTTTGCAGTTTGGTCTCAGTCCGTCGTCTGCTTTCAAATTAAGGCTGGAGCGACTGGGATAAAAAAAGAGTGAGTTGGTGACCATGCTTCCTGCTAATGTCCCCGAGTGTCCTTGACCCCCACACATCTAGCTCACGGTAATGAGGAGGAAGAAGCTCCGGCGTCCCTCTGTCTCTGCTCTTGGTAATAAGTCGGTCACTATCCAGTCTAATTATTATTTCTAACAACGATCACGTATACTGGGCTCTGGAATTCAGAGTATTCGTTTTTCTCCCTCCCATAGACGGGTTACCTATCCTTTGTGGCATTTGGCTGTTGTTTTCCCTGAGTTCCTTGCAACTCACTGGAGGCAGTGGGAAGTGGCCGAAAAGGGAGGGAAAAGGTCAGCCCGTGGTTCAAAGTCAACCTGGGATAAGCCGCGTCTAACACAACCATGAAAATTGTTTCCCTGGGAGAACGATCCATTCTTTGCACTGGGGTAGGTGTTTCGCTTTGCTTGGTTTTTTTGTTTTCCCAGTTATCGTTTCTGGCCTCTAACCTCACATTGGGCCTAAGCCTGCTATAGCGCCCTCCCCAGCAAACGAAGGGCTTTGGGTTAACTTGCAAGGGTGAGGCAGGTGGAGGGGCTCCTGTATTGCATCAAGGGATGGAGGGCTCGAGGCTCCGCGAAGGCCGAAGGCCGAGGCCGTTCCCTTCTGGGACGGGCACGACTGGAGCCTCGGGGACCGAGGGGGATGGAGCGCCCACCTGGTGGTGAGGGAGGGCTGCTCGCTGCCCTGGATGTGGATCGTGCTGAGTTCCTGCATGCTGCGCAGGCGCGTGGCCGGCAGGTTGGAGTTGGGCAGGTGCGTGGTCTTCTTACTACGCCGGGAGCAGCAGGTGGTGGTGAGGCCCGGGTGACTGGACAGTGAGGGGCTCCTTGTGGAAGGGTAGTTCTGCATCGAGCTTTCCATGCAGTTCTGCTCAAACATCTGCTCATCGATGAACTCGTGGTTCTGTGGGAAGCAGAAGGAGAAGAAGTAGGAAAGGGGGTGGGAAGGAGGGGGGTGAGCCCCCAGGCTCCGGGGGGCTGCCTGCCTCTGTCTGGGCCTTGAGAGGAGGGCTCCCAGGTGCCTGGAGCACGGTTAAGCATTCGGGAGGGGCGATGTCCCACAGGCATCAAAGGCAGAAAGAAGAAGGCTCCTAGTGGCAGCCCTGGCCTTGAGGTGGAAGGGTGGGGACTGCAGCCGTGAAATCACGATGGGACCTGCACTCCATCTAGGGCTCTGAGCTGACGGGATCCAGAGGGCCTGGAGGGATCTAGTGGCTTCCTCAGAGCTAGAAGCCGACTTGACTGACTCTGCAGGGTTTGCTCAGGATCTCCCGGGGGTGGTGGGTAAGGAGTCGCTGACCCTGGGGAGTGGGTATGCTAAGCAGTCTTGACTGCTGGGTTGCATTTAATGGGTAAGATCCTTATGAATCCTGAGTACGTGTGAGATGGAAGCTTTTGAAGGCGCTGGATTATTCATGGAATTGGGAGATCTTTGCTCTTGAAGGCCTATGGGGTCAGACTGTCCGGGTTATGATTTCTTTTCATTATTGTGTCCTCCCCCCACCTGATTATGGGATGTGTGGATCCTTAATGTATCTGGAGGCATGGGATTCCCTAAGTCAAATGTGAGTGTGGGAAGGAATGCTAACAGCCTCCTGCTGCTGAACCCAGGATAACCGGGGCGGGGGGGAAGCTGTTTGGTCAAGGTGACTCAAAATCTATGGCATTAACGGTCTGGCCGAGGCCACCAGTCTGGAGAGAAGTTGCATGAGAGGAGAGTACAGAGAGAGACCAGCCCTGGCAGCTAGGACCAGGAGTCCCCATGGAGCTGGGGAAGGAGCCCAGGGACACTCACAGGGGACCGACATGGCTGCCACGTTCTGCCACCCTCTCCAAGCCCTTGGGGAGGTCAAAGGAGGGAAGCAGACAAGCAGTCGGGTAGTGCAGCACGAACCCCCAACAGCCTGAGCTGCTGCTGGGGGTGGCAGTAGAGGTAGGAAAAGCCCCAGAAGAATCGACAGCACATGCAGAGAACCAGACCAGGGGGTAAAAAGAGGAGAATCCACAGACTCAGAAGAACCAGAGAGAAAAAGAGCAATTGAATTTTAAAAAAGTGATACCTTGATGGTAGAAGTTCGTACAGATAACAGGGGATCATCCACAAGATAAGACAACCCCTGCGGGACAACGTGCCAGCAGAAGATAAAAACACCATTGATTGTACATTCCAGCATTCCCAAGCTCAGTTCTGACATCCAGTCCCCCCAGCCCAGCATTCCACCCAGGAGTCCAACATTCCAGCCCTTGCTCCTGGCATTCTCTCTCCCTTGGCTCCAACACCACCCTGCTCAAACCCCACGTTCATTCCTCCCATCCCCACATTCTGCTGCTTCTTGCCCAACATTCCTCCCCTGAAGTCCAGCATTCCATATCTTTCACCCCAGCCCTTCCCGCCCCCAACCCCACAATCCGACATTCGCTCCACAGATTCAGCATTCCACCCCTTCAGTGCCAGCATTCCGTCCCTCCATCCCCAAAGTCTCCGTTCTTCAATGCCAACATTCCAGCCCCTCAAACTCAAACATTTTTACCCATATCCTTTCAGTTGACGCATTCCACCCAGCACATGCAACTTGGAAAGGGCAGTTGGGTCCGGGCCTATCCCGTTGGCAAGCTCTGAGTCTTTGAGAGAAGTTCTAGATACGCATATGTAGTTCTTGACAGTAAGACATATCTGATAAATCCTGGAAACTAGGGTTCTCGGGGTACTTTCCCGCTTTGGAAGCCCTCTTTGGGTTCAACTGCCATTCACAGTGTCCGCACTGGGCTCATGGTAAGAGTCATCTGACGTCTATTCCCCCTGCATCTAGAGGCCGGGATATGGGACGTTCAGAAGTAGAAAGCTCCTTCCCTACGGTGCTGAGCCCTGACCGTGGGCTCTCTGGGGAGGGCAGGCCTAGAAGGCACAGGGAAAGGTTGCACTTTGTCTCTTGGGCTTGTCCATCCTGACGTCCCCACTTCCCTGCTGTTCCTCGAACTTTTTGCCAAGGGTCCAGGGTTGGCCCCACTGCCCTTCCTTTCAGTCTGTTTGTGGGGCACAGGCAACATGCCACATTCCAGCTACAGTGTCCTAAACCATGGCTCTATTTTAACAGTCTTGCAGAATCTGAACTCCCTGGGCCCTATAGGGTGACTAAGAGGGAGACAATACAATCCCTGGCTAGAGAAATAGAGGCACCACCTCCTTCATTCACTCTAAGGAGCGATGGAGGGAGCAAAAGGGACCCACACATTGCATCAGCCTAGCCCCCGGGACAGGACAAAAACTGACGCCCTTCTCCACTGCCCTGTAGCAATCTAGGATAAATTCAGCCTGAGTTTTGAAGAGCGATGCCCATCCGGACTGAGAAACCGAGAGGCAGAGCCCTTAGCTCTCGGTCATCACGAAAACGGGCTCTCGGGACCATGTAGGGGTGGGCAGAAAGGCTGGGGGCGATGGCCTTCTATCTGCTGCAGGATGTAGCAGGCCTCCTACCCTGGAGACTGCGCCCCACCCCCCCCACCCCCCCGCCTTGGGGTCTTCCTCCCAAAGGTTGACAGAGACCTCCTCACTGGTTTTTGGATCTGAAGGGGACAGACTGACTCCTTGTGCAGCCTGGGCCCAGGGCGAGGGCGTGGTGCAGAGTTCCAC